>NT_176962.1:76390-119526 GCF_000188095.3 Bombus impatiens
CAGCTCGCGGCGTAACAACGCGATTAGTACAGCGGCCGCGAGTCGAGAATGGTAGGTACTCTACAAGATAGGCCGCGGCCGCCTTTCCTCCCCGGTAAATCGGCGCGGACTGTACGCGCGCACGCTGCCTTCACGGAGAAAGGATATGCGGAAAGGTAGCGGTAGATTCTCTAACACACGTCGAGCTCTGCATATCCTGCGCTTGCTTCTCCCCTACCACGTCCACTCTTCTCGCTCCTTTTTCCTTCATCCTCGCCCTTCGTCTGCTTCGCCACCTCTCTTCCCCTCCCTAGGACCTTTCCTGTCGACGAACTCACGAGTTCATAGACAAGGACTCGGTGTTGTTCACCGCAGGTGGGACCGTCGAGAGAGTGAAACCAACGTTGTGGAAGGGAGAGAAGCGTAGAAGGTAGGAGTGGAGTGGCGATAGCGGGGAAACGACGGGTGTTGGAGGGATGGAAACTCGATGGTGGGGGTTGCAGCGTTAGAGAGGGGTTGCGTTGCGAGTTGGTAGGGGTAACAGTGAGGGTTGGAGTGGATAATAGTGGGGGAATTGGTAGCTGGAAACGAGGGGGAACTCGAAAACGTGTAAATGCGTGTGCAATACTGTTAGAACGCGGCACGACTCGCCTGTGTGAGGCTGTATGCACGCGACGCTCGCGTGTGAGTCAGCTTCCTGTATCACTGGTCGAGTCATTCCGTGCATATTGATATTTTCGGTATGGCGAGCATGCTGCGCTTCGGCTACGTCGTTCGACTCCATGCAAAACCATCGTCGCGAATTTTCCTCGAGCTTCTACCGTTTTATCAAGGGGATTTGGAAGTTTCGCGTATGTATAATCGAGCAACGAATTGTTAAACTCGTGGGGTGGGGTATCGATTCTGAATGGAGTATTCGAATGGACCGCGCGAAATTGTCGAAGACTTTCTGGACTGGGCACGCGCATGCGCCATCATACTTTACCCGATCTTGGTACGCGAAGTTGAAAAGTAATGTAAAGAACGAATGGAATTTTCTTGTAAGACGAAGAATATAATATTAGAGATATCATATTATGGGTTCTTGTTCTTTCAAAAATCAATGTAGGAAAGAATTCGGTGGTTTTTTATAAGTATCTGATTTAATTTTTCACCTCCGGAATGTAATAATATAAGTTTAATGTAACAGGAATGATCTATTTTTATGATTATGATTCTATCTTCTCCTTCCCTTTTTTATATTGCTAAATTCAATGGCGAACATTGCTTCACGATATTTGCGAATTTTCGCTGGTGGTGGGAGTTAATTCTCGCACACACAAAGAATAGGGCTTAATTATAGTCCGATATCTGGCTATTGGGAGTGTGCCCAATAACGTTGTTTTACCTCCGCTAGGGTCAATGGCGAATATTTATGTTTTACCTATTTTACAAACTGCCATTTTCACGCTGCGCACATAATAGCGTATGCGCCGTTCGCCAATTGGCCGCTGATATTTAAGGATCGATCATTTTAGCGCAATTAACGCGATACTGTTCACCAAACCGGTTTATCAAACTTGTCGATAATTCACCTTGCTGCGGTATAGATATTTATCGTTCTTTCTGATATATTTTCCATTATAAATTACATTGCAAGTAGATAATGTTTAAAACAAAGTTTTACCTATTTGAATAATATGCGCATAATTTAAGCATTCAAGAAAATTCACTTAATCTCGATCACATTTTAGCTGTGAAGAACGTACATAATTTATATCTATAAATCATATCTGTGGTACAATTATAATATCAGTTAAATTCATTAGACGCGATATGTTAGTACGATGTTGTATCATGACTGTCCTAGACGAAATATATTACACAATTGTGGAGAAGAATTGCTCCGAGAAATATATTCTTTAATCTTAAAAATCCGTATAAAACGATCATATAAAATATCAAATTTCAATAATTCAGTTTTTCCTTTCAAAACTCGAAATCCTCAAATGTTGTTTCGATTCAGCAATGTTCGATGCACCAATCTCTTTTCATGTATCCAAATGCATTTTCCTTTCCACTCGTAATAAGAGGATTCCAAATCGAGTTCCACTAACGATTTAGGTTTCCATAGTACAGCCACGACGTCCAGATATGTTCAGACATATTAGAAATGGCGAATACGCGTATAGAGAGAGAGAGTCCATCATCCACCATCTACCTCCCCTGTTGTTCCATGCTCGAGTTGTACCAGTGTTGTGGGTTTTCGTTGTACTCTGCACTGTTCTCTCCGAACAAATGGGACGGAGACACAGAAAGAGACAGAACGAGAAGAAAGAGAGGCAGCGAGAATGGATGGAAACGAGAGATAGAGTTGGTCCTCGAGCCATTCGTCGAAGCCAACCTCGAGAGAGCCGCAATTATTTTATTTTTTCGTCGCGAGCCAGCTGCGTCTCACGGAAACCAGATCGAATATACGAATAGTCGAGGTTTGAAATGCGATCTGTCGCAGATTTGTGGCGATCTTGATGGCGCGCGCGCGCGTTTGAACGAGCAACGGTTGTCGCCGGCTGAACAATCGTCGAGGTTTCTACTTGACGCGCAAGATAACCCGGATTCTGCCGAGCTTCCGCTTCCAAGATCGATTGGAATTGGCTTGTAACGCGTTATGAATCAGGTTAGGTGAACGGATTAGTAGTCTCAGTATGTTGCACTTTTCTTTTGTTTCTGTGTTCATATAATTCTATTTTATTTTCTCTATCGTATACAAACGGTATTTCTTACGAAAATAAAGTAATAATAATAATGATGATGACGATGAGTTTGAAACAAAATTTGAAATATGCGTAAAAATATTCGAGGGAGACTAGCGAAAAGGAAAAAAATGTTGTTGCACGTGTATAGTAAAATATTGTTGTTATCAAACATTTGATGTAAGTTTTACAGAATCTATTTTTATTAATAATATATTTAAACGTATTCAGATTACGAAAATTTGTTATTATTACAACATTATTACAACATATTTGTTAATATTACGATATACGGTATAATGATAGCGTATCCTACATATACTTCAGATATTTAATACTGAAATAAAATGCTTATTCGTCTCTCCTAAACATGATAAAGTTCAGCCTATGACTTGAATTGACAATGAGTTGCTACTGATCCGTTATAATCAATTTCAAAAATAATAATAATAATAAATATTGATTCTCTCTCGACGATTGTTCTCATGATATTTCTTCGCCGATCATCGTCGTCGTTTTCGTGTTCATCGAGTGTTCTTTTTCCGTTTGTACCTTTCAGAGTACGAAAAAACGCATATAGCGGTTTTACCGCGCCTCCTCTCTCGGATGTTCGTCGCGGTAAACATTGACCTCCTTTGCAACTGGCGACACGGTGAAAAGACGCTTGAGAAAGAAACCTCGACTTACCCATTTTGTCGTAATATCCTGGCCATTGTGGAGCAACGATGGAATGTTGCTCACACGCAACATCGTGCTACACCGGCGATTTTGTTTGCTTTCGAGGATGATCGTTCTTATTCTCGATGGCGGATGAGAATATGGTCCAAACGTAATTTTATCCTTGATGCATTCGCTGATTCTGTACTCTGCTATTGAACTATCATCTGGTTGTCTATATGGTGATTTTTAACCTTGAGGATACTTTTGCCACAATTTCCTATAATAATTTTGCATATACTAAAAGATCACAATGGTTTTTTGGTATTTAGTTATTATGTTTATTTAGTATTTGGATAATACGAATAATAAATGTTTGCTCAGTTTGTTTTGCTAAGAAACTACGGTAGGTCTACTAATATGGAGAAAGAACTTTATCTTTCTCAAATCACTAGTATCTTTGATTCCAGTTATAGTACCTTAATTTCCTATCGAACCTATTCCAATTAACCGAAATTTCGCATTATCCATGTCCATTTTAACGACTCCCCGGAGTTGTTCGCGTGGCGGTGTCGTATTTTATTGCATCGGTAACGTCGAGTTAGATGCAAATTAATTTACGAAGCCGTTCGCCGCGCGAATATATTCTCATAATTTCCAGTTAATCTTGCCGAGTCCCGCTACTATAACCTAATATTATCATTGATATATCGTCCGATTATTCGCGAATTACGAAATAAACGTCGATAAAATTTTGTTGCCCAATAACTCTCGAATTTGTAGAGTGCTATGAAAGTTGATCTAAAGATGGTTATTTGATCTCCGCTGATAAAACTTAATCTTCACTTTACTACGAAGAAAAATGTATTTTCTTATTCTTATTCGACGAACGTTTCTTAATAACAAGTTTTTTATCACATTACCGGAAAAATAAAATAAGAAATTAAATTTTTACTAAAATCAATCAAATCATGCGGAATATTAGAACGAACGCCCTGCGTATTTATTTTTTTCTGAATTGTATTATCCTATTTTAAGCAAAATTTAAAAACCATAGATATAGTTATATCGTGAAAAAAGTATTAAGACCATAAATAACAAACAGAGAGAAAATTTATCTGATAGCCAACGTGGTAAAATGCATCGAACGATAAAGAGAGGTAAAAGAGGAAAGAAAATGGAGAAATTTTCGATTGAAACGAATAGTTAAAGCAAGCTATGGTAGAAGGTTTCCTCCATTTCAGCTCGGTCGCTATCCAGGTCACGAAATTCGCGCTACACCTACGGCCAGGCCCTATCATCGGCATCGCTCTCCTGTCGATACTCGGCTAGAGGACGTCGGGGGATTTGGAAATACTCCGGTATGCTGCTTTTCTTCCCTTCCTCGACATTTATCCGAGAACGTGTCAACGAGGATTCTCCTCCGTTAAATCTTGCCACGCGACAGTGATTAAGAGCCGCTGGATTGGTTTTTGCACAAATTACAGCGTGAAACGTTAGTTTAAAAAAAGAGACGAAAAGCGCTGTATTGATTCTTTCAATGTTTCACGGAGATTAAAATGTTTGTAGAAATGAACGTATTATTTATTACGATTGTTTCGAAGGAGTTCGTTGACATCTGTAAGGAAAAATGTCGATTAGAACAAATAAATATCGTATGGAAATTATTTTGCAATGGATTTCAGCAAATTGTTAACTAACTAAACAGTAAATGTATTGATTCTTGATAAAATATTACTGTCAAATTTTAGCACGCTACGTCTCTGCAAAAATATCAGAGGAAATGTGTTCCTGTTATTAATAACTCGTGAGATAACACTTTTTTGTTGACGAAGAAAAATTCTTCGTTGAAAGTTAAAACGATATACTGGTGCATTGTATCGAATAGACAATAGTTCGATCATTGAGCCTATGATTGGGAAAAGTTCTAAAAATGGTATTCGATCGACAGATAGTAGACGTGTCTCGTCTTTCCAGAAAAGTACCTGCAAGTACAAGTAGCTGGTGGGTGGTCGGTTTATGGTTGCTCGTAAGTCGCAGGAACCCGCTCGACCTCGCACTGGCATCGTTCATGAAATATCAGGCTTGACGGATGCATTTTCATAATGTGGTTCTCTAGCAGTCTCGCCACCAAGGGCAAGAAAGAAGGAAAGAGAGTCGCTACGATGCACCATTCGCTGGATATTTTATGGTACCGACCGCGGTTTTTCAGTTGGCCGGTGCACTTTGTAAGCGTGAATTTCTCGCTGCAGCTTCCGTGACCCAAAAAGGTTCGCGCCGTTGCATTTTTCTACCCGAGCCTCGTTGTTGATTGTACTTTCACGGGGATAAATTCTGTCCCGTTTTCTTGTCGTGTATTCAGCTGAACGTCGAGGTGAAATAGTTCGAGTCTCGCTCGTTGGATGTGATTAGGAAAATTAGAAGGCGAAAGGAGAAGTTAATTGCAGTGGAATTTCGATCGGGTCGAGTGGTTTTCTGCCATTGTTTTGTGGAGTTACGTATGTTCCGGTAAATTTTGGAGTAAATTTACGTTGGTTAATAGATATTCAAAATTCGTACATAATGAATATGCTTCGTGCGCAAAGTAACAAATTATGTTACTCTAATAATCTACTCTTCAAATTATACGTCGTATAAAATTTTGTTAAATTCTACTACGAAGAGAAACAAAAGTCACAGTTGATCTGATATCTTATTGATACTTAACGATATTATTAATATATCGAAATATCCATTACGTTTCTATCTTGTCATTAACGTTAGTAATAACAGAACAATGAGGTTGTGGTGTGCAATTTTGTTACTTTTCTTCCGTCAAGTTATGTGTAACATATCTCTTCGTAGTAGTCGACAGTAGATTCGGCCGGTGCAAAGCAACTGCGTTACGATATGGATCGAAGCTTTCTTATCGTCCTAGAATAATTTAGTAGATGTACGTCGGCACGGTGCGTTGCGCATAAACTGCTCGTAAAGTGTGGCGGCGCGATTCCCACTCGGATGCAGCTGCACGTGTAATCTGATAATGCAGGTGCAACGAGCCGACATTGGTGACGATATTAATATAGAGAAATTATTGCGAGTGACACACATCAGCGTCGATTCATTACTTATCAGGCCGCTTTCACAGACTTTAACGTCGTCCCCATGGCAATTATTCGGAGAACGAACCGTGTCGAAACGCTGCCCTCGTCGAAGCACCGGCGGACGTTCTTCGACTTGTTGATCTCGCGTCGCGACGACTCCCACGGTCGTCTTTCGCATAACGTTACAAGGATAGCCTTCGTGGTAGTTATTTTGATGCCGTAAAGTCAATCGGACGGTGTACTTAACCCATTAGTAGCCTAGATTGTGTTAATGCAATATCTCGTTATTACGTTCGTTTTTCAGTCAATTGATATTATTATCGAATTTTATTTTTTAATATTTTGCGCGTTTAAAATATTATAGAGAAATAGAAAAATAGAAAATAGCGAAACATTTCTTTCTAAAGAAATCTAATCCGTAGCAACTCTTTCTCCTGTGAATTCTCGTCAGCGATACTATTCACTGAAAGATTCTTACCGTGAGTTCCGCTGTTCAGCTGCAAACCTCGCGCGTGCACCTTTGGTCAGCGCTAACGAGAGCTTCTAACGATGCAATTAAGGTGCATCGGCAGGTGGACCGAGGATACGTATCGTTTGGTTGACCTTTAAACCCTGCTACTCTCAACCCGCGTTTCGGTGACGACTTGCCAGTCTACATGCATCCATAAAATCCCGTTTATAGCGAGCTAGATTTCCGGGATGTTGATAATGAGACGGCTGCACGCACCACCAGCGCTGAATATGTATACCTCCGGCGTCCATCGACGCTGCGAAAACGTTCGTAAATTACGATCGTTAAGAAGCACCTCTTCCCTTACCTTCTCTTTTTCTTTCCTTTTCTTTTCTTCTTTTTTTTAAATCTTACTTATTTATTTTTCCTTGGGACGTGGATCGAAGGTGGTGGTCTCGGAGATACGAAGTTTCGTAGAATTTAATGATAAATTGATTTGAAATGTTAGGTGAAATTCGGTCGATGATGCTTTGAGACTCATCGAAAAGATTATCGAGTCGTTCGACGTATATTTTTTGACATTTAAAGAGCAACGGTGGATGAAATTATTTTAATAGTTTTATCGCGATGGTGTAGGATACAATATTGCCAGACGGAATTATTAACGATAGAGTGACATTTGAAGAAGCTGTTCTCATGTTTTTGTCGAAGGTCAAAAGTAAATAGAATTGTACAGGATTTTATTGGAATTGGATTGTTTTTTAATAATGTTAACGTTGTTAAAAATTGCGCAAATTATCATATATATGAATAATTTACAAGCGTGTTTCGTCGATGCATGTAGATAAACGATAAAATTTCCATTCTAACGTTCCACTTTCTATACGTCAATCAATCGACTTTCCTCCATCTTTTATACCGAATATCTTTTAATTCATGCGTAGAATTTATGACTACCGACTCATAGTCTTGCGAAGTAAATCACCTTCAACATCCTCTATTCGAATCCTACAAATCATAGAATCCTAACAGTGAAATCCGAAACGCATCAATCTCAGAAACGAATCATTCAGAAACTCATTATTCCTATCGTTAACAAAATTTCTCTAGAGAGTATTGAAAACTTGTCTCAAATTTAACCTACATCAAAACCTCAACGTCAAAAAATTCTGTAATACAAGCGTCATTAGATTTACCGTACGTTTCACTAAATATTCCATTTCATTGCCTTCGTTATTCGCATGAAAGGAACACGAGGAAGAAACGTCCAGTTGCCAATATATCGTTGAAAAGTCGGATATTCGGTTACCAACATCGAAAATAAGATCGCCTACAGTGAAGTTCACAAGTTCTGGTTAGTCAAGGCTGACGAAGGATAACCTTTGCTACTCAGTTTGACTATCTCGGTGCCGTCAACTTCCTCCACTAAGTCCAGGAACGTTCCTGTTACCTCGTCATATCCCTTGAGAATGCCGGCAACTTTAGGCAACAAGCGCTACAGTGCACACGATTCTCGAAAAATAGCGATCGAATTTTCGTGGTTGTTATTCGAAAAATGATCTAAATTGAGCGAAACGTGAAAACTAAACGCGTTGGTCGCGTCAATTTAGTACCAAAACGACCATCGTTCGGATATCATCGTACGAATCGTCGACGTAAGATGGAGAAATTTATCGCTAAAGTTATCGCTATAACGTTGCCCTTTTTAAATAAAATTCGATCATTATACCTTCGATGGAAAAATAGCCAACTATACAGTAACACTGTTGGAGTTTGATTCGTCAACGTGTTAAAGATCTACTATATTTCAGTGCTGCATAACTACATTTCTGTGTTATAGTTCTTGGCGAGTATCTATTATCAGCTTTCAAAGTCTCTTAGAATCCTTCCATCGTACGTAAGTAAGTGTAGTAATATCAAGGTATACGAAGAGAATATCGTGGCGAACGATCACGCTCGTAATAGCTAAAGCCTTAAGATAATCACCAAATTATGCAGCTTTTACTACACACCTCTCATTATTTCTATGAACTCATAATGAATTAATCCACTGTATAGCAACATGTAAGGTTGCAAGATACGAAAATTGGTAACGCGGCTTCTTTTCTTTAATAAATCTCTCTTGGCATTGGTCTTGTTTATAAACGTGACGCCTTCGGCTAGTACGATCGCTTATCTTTGTAATGGAATTGAATCTATCAGAAATAGTCGATCAGACCCGGATTCTTTTGCCTATTGAAAACGATCCAAAGAACGCAACATGGTTACGAAAGGAACATACGATCCGTACATGAAGGCAGCAAATCGCGCTACTTCCGCACATGTCCCATAAAACTCGCATACGGTAGTCATCAGAGGCGAGCTCACGAGGAACCTCTCCGCGGTCGACAAAGTGTTAACATTTCCGGCCGGTGTGTTTCTGAACGAGCGTGGGCAGAAAGGTGGCACGCAAATTCGCGAGCTTGCGCTCTCTCGGTGCTTGTTTGCAGGAAAAAAGAGCATCGACCAGCGGCAGCTTGCCGCTGCTCTCTACCGAAGAGAGCAAAGTAGGGGAGTAGCGAAACCGGCGTACGAGGGGAGGAGGGAAAGGAAAAAAATAAAATTGGGAAAAAAAAGAGAACAGTTTCAACCGTGAAGCTCGGAAGAGAAGAATGGAGGTGGTACGCGTCTGCGAAAAGCAACGAACGTAAAAAAAAAAAAAAGAGAGGAAGAGAAAAAGATAGAAAGAAGGGAACGTGGCCAATTTCACCGGCGAATTGTTACGAAGCTCCTCGCTCGCCTGTTTGTCCCGCCGATTCGGTGTAATCCGCCGTTCAATTTTCATTACCGCGATTTGTTTCTGGCCCGTGTCGGTCGTGCCTACCACGTACCGGGGGAATTTTCAGCAGACATTCCAGCGTATTTCGATTCCGTTTTCAACTCGTCCATGAAATTGTTGCAAAGTGCAAGAATAAGGGATATTTTATTGCATCTTTCTGTTCCTTTTTTGATTGCGGGCTAAGTGGGTTTTCGAGTGGGTAAAGAAAAAGGGGATGAAATAGGGATGCAGATGCAAATGGAGATGGAGAAATGTTAACCTTAAATGATGTGAGCACGTGAATATGTATATAGTTTAGGTGAAATGTCGTTTGCAAATGAATGTTTGAAAGTGGAACAAAGATGTCGCATCTATTTTGTAATACATTACATAGAACGATATATTGTATTTATACTATATAGTCATTTTGCTATGAAAAGTTGGATATGATAGAAGATAATAGAAAGATAAAATAATATTTAGTTTAGATATATATATATACATATATGCATTTATAAGATCCTTTGTATACTGTAGATCTGTATAACGTGGTGTAAAAATTTCGACGATGCTTTTACTTATAGAACTCGCAAAATTAGAGAGTGTGGCGTGTGTAATGTATTGGATAAATTGATTTATTATAATTTTTATGATAATATATTAGAGACGGAAATGAAGCGATTTATGTAGAATCAAAGATAACAAGTTACGATTTCCTTGTGTTTCTTCAGTTCATACGATTATACGTAGTCGCATAAACCAATTGTTTATCCACATTCATTATGATTAATATTCATTCAGTGAGTGCTTAATATTAAAGCGTAACCGATATTTACTCATAATGGATATCCGTTTAAATAAGTATCATTACACATTTTAATCGACGTCAATTCCGATAGCTGGTGCGTATGATTTATTTTTGTGTGATCATCGGTCTTAATTTCCTAATTTCATTTAAATTACAAGCGGAATTAGTAAACACTATATGGAATAAAGTAAAATATTTTCATCATTTACCATTTACGGACAATTTTTAGTTTCCATCAAAAATGACTACAAAATTTTGTCATGTATTTCTGCATAGCGATTGTATTTTATTTTAATTTTATTTAAACTAGTAACAGAGCTAGTAGCAGCTTCGTAAAACGAAGTAATTTCCAATAAAATTTCAAGCACCCATTATTTATCACTTTTTATCAAAAGAAGTTTAACATTTTATTACACGTTACATATTTTTGCATCATGATCGTGGTTAGTTCTTTTTCTTTATATTTATGTTACGAACACGAACATAGTTTAATTTCTACAGAACAAAATAATTTCTACTAAAAATAAAATGCCATTAATCGTTATTTATTTCTTAGCATTTAATTCGTCTTTTAACTCGTTCTAAAATTTTATAAAGATGCGAGATAGATGTAATACATTCGTATGATTGGCATCAGAAAAGGAAACTGGTCTTTTTTGTTGGTTAATGTTTAAGAACATTCCACACGGTGGAATGAATCAACAGCGAGAGAGCAACTTCGAAAGGTTCTCGATTATTCGAGAAACTTGGCACTTAGATCCTCTCAGGCGACGCCTTTTGCGCTCCCATTTCTTCGATGCACTTTCTTCGCTGATCTCCGTGAAAGTCGAGAGCAAATTACGCCAAGGCGAAACCTCGCGTCGAATTAGAACCATCCGGGACGTCGAACCTGTTCGAGTACTTCCGTTTTTTCCCCCCTATCGATGCTTTGTTTGTGAAATAATTTACATAATTAATAAGCTTTCCGAATCATTACCTCACGATATTTAACTTATATTTTAATATATAAATATATATATTTAATATATAAATATATATATTTAATATATAAATATATTTTAGAGCGTAGATAAATTAATCTGACGCGTATAATTTTTTTTTTTCTCGTTTGTTCTTAGCAGTTCGAATAGATTTGAGTTTGTTTTTAATTAAGTAGATTTCAGTTAAGTGGTTCCCCTGTTACAATTAAGTTTTATAACCTATTATAAGCATATAATCCTTTATAACCTATTACGGCATCTAAATTAAAGGGGAACCGCGCCCATTCACCATCTTCTTAATTACGTTGGAGACTAATCGTTAAAATTAAGGACCCTTTTTTTCATGTAGTGTGATAAATTCGACATATACAGTGTACCGCGTAATTAATGGTACAATCGAAAAAGTGTATTTTAAATTAACATTTTGCAACTCTCTGTAGCTTGGAATGTTGCATATCTGGTATACCCTTTACATTCTTTTTTTTATTCTTATTTCGTTTTCTTTGTATTGTACCGATTGGATTTTATCGGTGTTGCGACGGACTGATAAAAACTCTGTTTAATAATAACAATCGTATAACGTTGATAAAGTTATTCGACTTGTCGTCATATTACGCCAAACAAATTCACCCTCGATCGCGTGCTTCTTTTTTCAATTCTACAAAAATCGACAGCTTAATCTTCATTAAATTAATCGAATTGACTTCTATTGTATATGCCTCGGATAGAAGATACCGAGAAAAAAGATTTCCCTGTTACAAATTTTCCAAACAGATTCCTCTATTAACAGAATTCCTCTATTTCTTAACAATTCCAGGAACGTAAAATATCCTCCATGGACATCACAAAAGAGGCTGCATTACTTCTTTCGCCTCCGTGACACAAGGTATTCACGACGAAGGTTGTTTGTAACGGAGCGGTAATAGGTGGATTGTATTCTCGGCAACAACGTAGCAATTCTCGGTTCGAAGGCTCGATTTAGCAAAGTAAGAGAGAAAGAGAGAGAGAGAGAGAGAGAGAGAGAGAGAGAGAGAGAGAGAGAGAGAGAGAGAGAGAGAGAGAGAGAGAGAGAGAGAGAGAGAGAGAGAGAGAGAGAGAGAGAGAGAGAGAGAGAGAGAGAGAGAGAGAGAGAGAGAGAGAGAGAGAGAGAGAGAGAGAGAGAGAGAGAGAGAGAGAGAGAGAGAGAGAGAGAGAGAGAGAGAGAGAGAGAGAGAGAGAGAGAGAGAGAGAGAGAGAGAGAGAGAGAGAGAGAGAGAGAGAGAAGGGTGAGAGGGAGACATACGGGCCGATCCAAAGGGCAAATTTGCAGCGGCCGTCACCTGCAATTAGGCGGACGGTCGCCGTACAACAACGTGGTAGTATGTGCGCGCGCGCGCGCGCGCATGAAGCTGGAGACCTGTGTTTCACTGGTACATGCTGTGCTGCTTAGGGTTGCTCGCTTCAGCGCAGCCAATTTCGGCTTTGTCATGGTAATTTCCCGCTCGCACGAAATAATATCACGACAGCCAGCCAACCTGCCAGAGACCGCCACGCATTCTTTTTTTTTTTTTTTTTTAACATGATCGCGATTTTCTTCGTTCCTCTGCGAGGTTCCTCCGCAACGAATTCTTCGATCAACGATAAAACCTTGTTTTCACCTCGGCATTTTAGGAGATGATTATGCTTTTGATTTTGGTTCTGATCTTTCCCTTTCCATTGGTTTGTGTTTTATTTGTTTCTCCTTCTGTTTGGTTTGGATTAGCTTCGGGGTTAGATGCCGAGGAAAGGCGAGAAGTACTTACTGTTTACGTAAGTGGATTTGAAGAAGTGATTGGCGATGATTACACGCGAGGTGTAGAAAAGAAAATGAAGTTGAGGAGTAAATGGTGAATCAGGACGTGGAACGTTGGTTCGTGGAAACGCTGGATGAAAACCTAAGGGATGAGAATAGCGATACTGGTATCACGATTGAGCGTGTACCAGGTGAAACTTTAGGAAATACGAGATTAAAGAGTTTGGCCTCTTCTTGTATGATATTGAATCCTTACAGAGGGATATTATTCAGATTGTTGAGTAATTTATTATTATTAATATTATTACTATTAATAATTATTCGAGACTTCGAATTGTACAGAAAGGAATTTCTTATAAATAAATGTGCGGGAGATCCAGTATGTTTTATTTCAATTGAATTGTTCAATTTGTTTTATATAAATAAATTGCAGAAAATTGTTGATATGGAGAACGTTAGATGCTAAACCGAAGATAAATTAATTCGAATTAGTAAGTTAATTACAATCAAGGAACCGATGAAAGCATGATACAGATTAAAAGTTAAAATGCAAAAGTAAAATAATACAAGCATTACGTAATATATAGATTTGGCTAATGTAAATGTTTGGTTCATTTGCCAGTTGTGCATACGAGCGTTGTACTGTAAAATATTTTCGATATTTTATCTGTTTATTCTTCGTCTGTGAAGTAGCGTATTTATTTAAAAAATAAAAGCAAACCAGCTTTCGTTGCGTATGTATTTTTAATGACGTAACGCAAATGCCTGTAAAATTGGAAACAGAATACATTCATTCAATCCAAACTAAAAGAAAAAAAAATCACTTACATTAAAGTAAACCGATTAATAAAAAAAAAAAAAATAATAATAAATCTCATAATCTTCGTCAATCTTCCTTCTCTTAATTCTCGAATTTAATAATCAAACTTCGTCGCATCCTGCAAGTTTTCTTAAAATTCCAAACATTCCAACCCTCAAACTCATTTTTCTTATCCTGAAATAAATTTTTCTCATTTTCTCCAAATGTATTCGCGTTCCTCGCTGACTAGACATATCCAAGTATCATTCGTGTATCTAAGACGGAAGAATGACACGGTTACGTCGGTGACTCGTCGTGCTAGAAAGTTCGACAAGAAACGAGAGACAACGCGAAGCACGAGCTTCAGCAGTCGGCATGGATTAAGCAGGGAATTTCGATTGACGTACTTAGCCCGTTAATTAATTGGTTGCCAGTATGTAATTCAGCGCTTCCGCATTCTAGATCACGATTGTATCCCATCGCGCCGGCATTCTTGCCCGCATACTATCGGATGCCGCGGATGTTTCTTACACGCGCCGCGCACCATTCGATCGCCAGTAGAATTATATCTTCAAACGGGCAACAATCGTCCGTTTGTTCGCTGCGAGTTAACAATACCAGGCATAGTTTCTTTTTATTTTGAAGAAAGAATTGACACGATCATCGCGATGACGTTGTATTTCTTTTTGGCGAGGACCAGTGACGCAGATTTCGAGTTTTAATCAAATTTAATTTAAGGTACTGTACTTTTACTTTGCAACATCGAATCGCGCTCGTGTTGACGATTACCATCCGGACGTAACGAATAAATCTGTATTCGTGAACAAATTTAATTTTAATCCTGATTTCAATTTTAACAAGTGAAATGTTATCAAATACTCGTTATGTGTAACATTTCCATATTCTTCTTTCAATGCAGTATGGAAAATGGCTAATTTTAATGCAAGCTGTTGCCAAAAAATGATAAACAAAGAAATTAAATTTTGTTATTTCTGTGTTCAGTTGCCATTGTTGTGCTGTTCGTTATGTGTATAGAAAATATTCATTTTTTATTTTATCTGTCAAAAATTCCTCCATTTAACATATAAGACCAAAAATATAATCCACGAGAATGATCGAGGCTAATCGAGTTTTTGGAAAAACCAAAGATCTGCCGGACCAAATACCTCGTACCGGATTAATCAACCAACCAAGTGAAATCCCAGTTTCCACTAATTGATAGAAACGTATTGATAGAAACGGTTGAACTTGCTATTTCGTAAACGCGAAGGCAGAGCGTCGATTTTACGCCGCGTGTACAGACATTTTCGCTAGCAGTCAACGTGAAAATGTATTCGGTGTGTGCCGTCGCCGAAGCCTCGCCGATAGGATCGATAGACGCTAGAAACGCAGCCAGCCAGCCAGCCAGCCAGCCAGAGCAAGCCTCTGCATCTCCGGGTCGCCTAGAAACTGGCTGCGCGATTCTGTGTCAGAGTAACATAAGCGTATAGCCTACGATATAACCAAACCTTAAATTGGATCCTTAAATCACCTGGCGCTACTGATTGATGCAGTGACATCTACGCTCGCATCTGCATTCTACCACTCATATGGAAGAGCAGTAATCTAGACAGGGATTGGTTCGGTTCTTCTTCTTCGTTATGAGGATTCCATTGAAATTTGGCAACGAAACGGTACAAGATAATTCTATACCTAGCTTAAGACAGATTTGGAATTTTTCGACTTATCTAAATTTGCAATTTTTGTCTCGGACTGGACTGTGTCAGAGGAAGCTTGCTCTAATAATTATAGCTGAAGTATATTTTATACAATCCCAAGTTACTTTTACGTATTATTGTTTTAACAGATTGTTTTACGACTTTAAGATATTATCACTTAAGTATGATAAACTTTCTCGTCACATAGGGATACGAATCCTCTGCAGTTGATTCTTCGTTTTATCGCTGTAAAGTAAAATATTCGACGCTCGTGACAACGATCCAGCCTCCAGCGGGCGAAAGTTAACTTTGATCTAGCCAGCTTTACGATCTCGCTATCTCACTAAAGCTCTGTGACTCTAAACGTTTCCCTCATTCCGTCACATTCGTTCTATTATCATAAGATCAAAAATAGAAAAATTCCGACGACCAAAGCCTCCGAAAAAGAAACTGCGAACTTGCGAAGAAACGATCTCTGGGCAAGCGCGATCAATCGTTGGAGGATTCTGCGCATGGTTGCTTCGTAACGGTACGAGGGGCTGGAAAGGGGAGCTTCGATCTTGATTTCGGTTTGGTCAGCCAGGATGGCAACTCGACAGACGGTATTGTTCGCAAGGCGGACAGGTTTCTCATTTCCATGAGTTTCGTCAGCTTCCTCGTTCGCCTGTGCCCGCTTGCTTAGCATCGATTAAACGATTACATTACAGAGCCGGCACGATCAACTGCAGATGGGCACCTCTATTCGCGTTTAGCAAACGTTCAAGCTCCGCTCTTCCTTCTTTGACTTGTACATCGGGTTCGCGTGGATCGATTACGCTAAGACGATAAGTCGATTAGAGCGCACACTTCGCAAAGGTAATACCGTGCCCGGATTACATCACCCCGGAACAAGGGAGAAAAGAACGTGTTCCAACCGTTTGAACAGCCGGTTGGTTGCAAGGGACCAACGATGGCTAGCTAGCTTGGCCCTCTCGATCGATCGCGAAGATATAATTTCCTCGGCTCGACCAGCTCAGGTGGACTAGACCTCGTCCTGTCCTTTCCCGAGAGAAAGTTTTATGTTGGAGAAGCTAGTCGCCTCGGAGGAATCGTCTCGATTTGTAGTTTTGTAGTATGGAATCATAATAGTTTTCTTAAGGCAGGATTTTCTATAAGCATCAGATACGTCAGTACTGTGCACAAGTAGATTGACGAGTAGAAGGACAGTACAGGGGGCAGGAGGAGTACTCATCAGGCGATATGGAGGTGATCATTTCGAGTACTGAATAAAATTAAAATTGACTGAAATTTTATTGCATCGTATATCTGAACTTGTGTATACTATTTGGACAAATAGATGATGTTCTATTATATCGTGTATATAAAAATACATAATATCCTCGATTTATAGAAATGAAATTTTAGACGGCGATTAAATGAATTCTTGTTCGATGGTTGTGCTTATTCAAATTCCTATCATATGAAAGAAAAATCTGCAGTAGCGTTTGTCCTAGATAAATTGAAGTAAGTAGAATTCTACTGTACGCTACAGCCGAGAATGCGTATGAGATTAAGGTTTAATCTACATATTACGATCGGTCGGACTCGTATTTCTTCCTGACGCCTTCTTTCGAGCGGGAATGTGATATAGTAATATATAGACTTCAATGCATCGTAAATGAAGTATCTAATTCTGATAGGAAACTTTTTGCGCCTGAACGCCATATCTAAGCGAAAGCATTCAGACGCACGCGTCTGACGCTTACAGGAAATATCTCCTTTATTGTGTTCCGCGTATTGGTCGGCGACTCGTGAGATTGGAAAGATTACTCGACTATGGTAACGAATACAGTTTATTTGTACATAATTATTTATATTCTTTGAGCACGTAAATCTAATCGAAACTATGTTTTTCTGTTACAGGTAAGTACTTCAAATATATACTACAAGAACTACAATCATGCAGATTTATTGGTAAGTTCATCTAACAAATTTCCAACTAAGATTCTTCTCTTATTTCAACCTCGCAACTATTCTTACTTTAATCAAATCGCAAGTATCAACCACGCGTGACGAAGAATTTATCGATAAATCTAAACAAATTATTTAATCGAAGTAGCCATCCACCATCTAACGATCAATTAACTGCACGAATCTCGCAAAATCTAGCTTCTTAATCGATCATCAGGTTGATAATTGATTTTCTTTAATCACGACAATTATCTCTTCGATCCTGCTTACTTTCAAAGAAACGATGTTTCTCAAGTAGCCAATCAACGCCCACGATCTCTCCTCATTTGCAATAAAATCATCAAAACTGTCTACTTGTCTAATTACATACGTCAAACAATACGTTGCGATCGTTTAGTTTGCGCGCGTAAGTGTGTCATTGCGAGCCATTAAAGGAAGGCTAATTTTCGGCCGTTTATCGTAATAAATTGAACGCGCCGATTAAACTGTCACGAGCATCGAAGCGCGGTGTATCGAGCGGCGCAAGAAAGGAAGTGGACGATGCGTTTCTACACGGTAAATCATCTGCTTCGACAGAGCGTTTCATATATCTGCGAATTGCCGGTGCGCCGAGCAAACTTTCGCAATAGTGAGAGGCGTGTGCCGTTGCACGCAGCTTTTGATCTCCGTCTGCGAGCGGTTCTTGTGCCTTGTGTCACCGTTGCGTAGCTGCACTTTGGGCCTCGTCACGCATTTCCAATCCCCGCTACGCTGTTACAAAAATGTCTCGCGCAGTACGCGCCTTGTCTTAGAAATCGTACACAGAGTCGTATTTCGTCGCGATCTAAATTCAAAGCAACTATTTCACGTCTAATAAATAAATTTCATAAATCGATTATGATCGTTTAATTTCTTGTTCGATCGTTATCATATCCAAGTAACTGCTCAATTTGTCCAAGAAAGATAGTTGCAATTAACACGTGAATTATCGTATTGTAATTATTCGAATGACTTCGATAGTTCATAGACTTTGCTCGAATACACTCGATAATAACATTATAGCGCAGACTATTCTACACTGAAGTTTGAAAAAATTATGAAAATACTTATAATGCAACTAATATGCTAATTTTATATCCCAGTAGGTCTCAGTGATGTCGGAATAATTAGAACGATCCAATCATTTTCATAAAAATTTTTCATTGTACCATTAGCATCGTAAGGGTTCGCTTATTTGTATATTTATGTGTATACCAAATTTTATTTATTCTTTGATTAATCGCCTCGCAGTCACGGATGAGATAGCTCGCGATACAATATCATTCGTACGATGGCCACGGACGAGTTATCCCACGTGTCTGTTTATTAGGGCAAAAGTTGTAATTGCGGAAAAACAGATCGCGGGGTGCTTGGTTCGTGACGATCATACGAACGAAACTGTGTCGCGAGATATCTCGTCCACGTTTTGCGAAGCGCTTAAAAAGCTTCTGCCGGTTCAATCTACTCATCCGGACGTAAACTTCTATTTCACGTACGAACAAAGGATCATAGGAGAGAATCAACAAAGTTTCATTTTACGTGGGCTTTAGTTACACAAACTGTACGGCTCCAATTGTTCAAATAAAAGAGATTCTATTGTGACAAACAACTACTTACTGTATAAACGTCTAAACTGTATCTCATTTCCTCTCCGTTGTATCTACTGTTATCAATCTTTCTAAGAAACAGCGATTAACTAAATCAACCTGAGCATCTGAACCGATAATGACCGAGCGGAGATCGTTACAATCGCCGTGGCGAATCTCATCCTTCGCCAATCGTTTCTCTTACCTCTCGAAACACTTTCACCCTCTCGCTTTCCGCTCCAATCACTGTTCCTTCCGCCTGCATCCATGAACAGGGATCGCGAAACGCAACCAAAAGCCGATTAATACCGCGTAATCGTCGTAAAATCACTCGGCAGACAAACACAGCAGGTGTATCTTGCATAAAAGCAAGGATAGCGAGCATAGTGCTGTTTTCGAATCGAAAACAGGTTTCAGGTGGATTCGACAAAGCTTCAACAGCGTGTTCAAGAGAAACGAAGAAGTAAACGATAGAGGATCATGAGGAATCTTACTTTCTCCAGTGATTCGTTATCGACAAAGAGACGGGTTATCGTGGAAATAAAGGAACGCCTTTCTTTGAACGTGACGCGGCAATCTTTCACTTCCGGCCGCGACGAAAGAAAGCGACACGACGACGTTGACGCGAGCCTTCCTATAAAATCAGTCGGGAACAAACGAAACGACGATCACTGAAAATCAAGGAAACTTCTTTGAGCTTCTTACTCGATAGGAAAAGATTTTTGATTGTGAACTTCCTTTTATTCGACCACCTCTTTTTTTTTTTTGTTTTTTTTTAAATCTTATTCGAAGGAAGATTTTCCTTGGAAGTTCGTGAAGTTTTATTCCAAGGTCTTTGTTATCGGAGATCTCGATCTGGGAGGCGGGATCGTCGAAAGGTTTCGAAGAAAACTTCTCGATTATTCACTTACTCTTTTGACACGAAACTTTGGTAATTTGGTTTGACAATAAGATCGAAAATGATGCCATTTTTCTTCCCTTTCTGATGCACTGTAAAATACGATCAAAAGCGTCTAAATATATACACACAGAAGGAAGAGTATAAGATAGCGATTTTTGCTCTTTGGAACCAAAGAAACAAATATTTTTCAACGAAGGTTCACGTTGAAAGTAGATATTCGCCGCTGACTTTGCACCGAGATATCTGAAACGTTTCTAATCTCCAAGCTCTATGTATCTATGTAATCTCTATATGATCTTCTGTATATCTTTTTGAAACTTCGACCTATCCGAATCTTCTGTGAATCTTTTCTAACTCAACATTTATAAATCTCGTATCAATCTTTTCTATCCTAAAATTTATCTTATCTTCCACGAAGCTTCTCAAACGTAGCTTCTCCCATGAATCTTCTGTGAATCTTCTCTAATTGAGAATCGACTTAGCTGAAACGTATAAGATACAAAGCTTGCAAGTATTCCCCGACAAAACATAATTGGCGAGTAGAAACTTCAAAGAGCAACGTTTTGATCGTTAGTGACTAACAGTGGCCGTCAGTGATTCTTGGTAACTGTCCTTTGTCCATCCTTGGCTTTCTCTATTGTTCATGAGATTCCTCTAGTTCTCGTCTTTTATTTTGCTCGCATAGCTCGATACTAGTAACGTGTTTTTGTTTGGAATCATCTCTGAGCACGGTGGATCGTGGTTCGTGGCCACAATGAGTCGGTCTGTTGTTGATAAATACTATCCATTTGTTAGAGCCGTGGCAAAGTCGATGTACGATACGGCCAGCGCGATTCGACGCGATCGTTTCTATGCGGGAGATGGATGGAAGCATTATGTGTGATTGCTTGAAAGGAGAGGAAAAACTCGTGATTCCTGGAGACGTGGTTGACGAATCGAAACCGTACGTTAGCTCGTGTTATTTCTTCCATCTATGTTTATCATTGGCGTGCGGTGACGCGTCAAAAATATTTGTGTTTTTAATACCAACGCATATTTAATATCTCGCATATTTCGAAAATATTCCTGAGAGTAGATAGGAAAAATATCGGTATCCTGAAATTTGCATTTATATTTATTATATTAGGTCGTCCGAAAAGTTTCTTTCGTTTTATAAGGAAATAATGGACGCACAATATTTTCTGTTTTATATTATTTTTGTCGAATTACGTATGATCCATTTTGTTCTATTAAAATTAAAGATCACAACGTTCGACAGATTAGGTTTCGTGTTTGTATAAAGATGCGTGATTGTAAAAAGAAAGGCATTTTTCGTACAAGCTAATATTTACGTCTGTGTAATGCATTCGTTGATCGAATCTGGGAACAAAGAATCAATAGAATGAATTTCATTAAATTAAAATTCAAACAGAGTTTCACGAGAAAAGCATTCGAAAATCTTCCATATTTCTGAATATTTTAAAATAAAATAATCCCTTTCTCCCGCGTAATAGTTTAATATCTGCCTGACTGATAGGATTTTGCATGCAACAGCTTTGTAAAATAAATGATATTGATCGATTAAGTAAACTCTTAATTACTCGGTGCTTTCTTGATCCAAGTTTCCAATCGGTAATTGACTAGAGGTAGCTAATCGGTAAAAAAAATAGTAGATTATATAATTAAATAGGGAGAGCAACTGCCTCCGGTGAACAGTTTAAAATTTCAGTTTAAAATCCAACCTGCTGAATTCACTAAAAGTACAACTCACACCTAGATGGCTTAATTCAAAAACAGTGTTTTATGTTAGCTTGACGCACGGATCACATACGTGTTTTCAAATTCCGCATTCGCATTCGCGCGTTTATCTTGTTTTAGGATCGAAACAGGAACAATTGGATTTTCACGCGTAATGCATCGGTCACCTGCGACAGCTTTTAATGGCGACGTGGTAGGCGTGAAATATAGACATATATATTAACCGTATTGAGATATGTTAAGTATCGCGGAACTGTTTTCCACCGTATCTTAAAATCGATTCCACGAAGATAAGTCAGCCGGTGATTGTTA
The DNA here is from genome assembly GCF_000188095.3 of Bombus impatiens. Lineage (NCBI taxonomy): Eukaryota > Metazoa > Arthropoda > Insecta > Hymenoptera > Apidae > Bombus > Bombus impatiens. The sequence goes on from NT_176962.1 coordinate 98,649, forward strand.
ATAATTCATATCGATGATTCAACTGTAAATGAATCAGCCCACTGACGAAAAGTTGCGCGAGACTACGTCGAAATTATTCTGAATTTGAAAAGAACGATCTGCAATTTTAATATTTAATCTTTACATTTTCAACTTTTGAATGTTTGAATATTTGAATCTTTGAACTTTCGAATCTCTGAATATTTGTCATCCTTGAATCTTTGAATTTCCGAATCTTTAAATTTCTGAATTCTTGAATTGTTTTGGAATTTGAAAATTTGCATCCTAGAATCTCCGAATTTCTGAATCTTTCGATTCTTCAGAATTTGGAAATTTGTATCTTAGAATCATTGAATTGTTATCGATGTCAACTTACTCTATTTGCTGTAGTTCAGTTATGTCGATAGACGTAAATGCTGCGACACTTGTAAAAGGCAGTACATACGTTACAAACCGAGCAATAAACATTCCACGAACAAAACGGGACACGGATTTGCACGGCAGTGTTGATCGGTTGGTCGCGCAGAGATTCGAGCGTGTCGCAGGAGGGCGTTCACGGTCCGCACCCTTTTCCCTGGAATTCCATTTGGAATTCGTGCCCCGGAGAAAGTGAAATGCCGTTTCTGCGGCGAGACGAAATAAAGCAGCGTGAAAAAGAGCCGCGCCGACAATGGGACGCGGACGACCTACAATGGTGAACGGTATGCCTTCGAAAAGCAGAAGATAATCATCCAACTGATCGAAATCGTTTTAACAGACCGTATATACCCGATGCAAATTGTTGTAATTGTGTTGGATTTGATGGGTAAGCATTTTATTACACATTAATTTAAAAAGTGTATCGAATAAATTAGAGATACGACGATAAAATAAAAAAAAGATTCGATTAACGAACGTCTATGTACATATTGTCAAGTAATTGTTAAGGATGATAAATTATAATTTATCGATTTGTCGCGATTGTTTCATAATATTTCATTGCTCGTCGATACTTAATTTCAGTTACTGTTTGTATTTAATCGTTTACTGTTTGCAATTGCATTTCATTGATCTTTCTAATGAATTAATTCATTGTTAACAATTGAATATTATTATTCCGTAATGAGACAATTTCTTTTGAAATAATTCAATTCTTCCTTAATTTATCGCATATAATTTACTACAAGATTACCAGTCGTTTGTCTAGAATACATTCGCAATTAAAATGCGAAAGAATTCGTTACTGTCGATATTAAGTGGAACTAAAAATTTCCAGTTTCTGTGACAGGAATCTGTCGACGAATAACTGGATAGGAAAGCAACGAGAGACGAGAGCCCATGCGTTTCGAAGCAGGCGAGTCACACGAGGGGGTTGCATGGACCCTCAATCGATGAGTTAGACTAGACCGTTCACGAAATCCATTTCAGAAATGGCGGATGGTATCTGCCGATATTTTCATATCCTCCGTGCGAACGTGTCAACCATTGGCGTAGGCTTCGAAACGTCAAGCATCGGAAGCTATCCACCGCAAAAAACCCTATAGAATAGCATGAATTGATAACACCAGGGGGATGAAATAAATATATATATATATATAGTACCATTATGTTAGTTCCACAAAAGTTACTTTTTTACTTTTTCCAATTGACTTCATATGGACGAGTCATATTCGAATCATATCTTTTTCTCTGATAAATAAACTTCTATCATTTTACTTTGGTAAAAGATTGTTCGATGGATCAGTAAAAATTTCTAACTCGAATCGATACAAATTTCTATGTGTATAAATATACATTTGAATTTTTGATTATTCGAATCTTTAAGTTCATTGGATTTGTTCGTTTTCGGAAACTCTGACATGCTGGTTAAACACGTTGATGAACATTGGAGGGAACGAATAATTTGCATAGTATCACGGAACTGCAACTTTCATTATCTGAAAGCTAATCCTCTTGGTAGTGAATACTCCTAATGCTAAAATTTACAAAATAAAGTACTCGCGAGCAATTCTCAATCGAAAGACGTATCGCACGAAGAAAATCAAAGCGCTGGTGAAAAAGCATGGCAGAAGTTTGACACGAAATGTCGCGAAGGGACGAAACAGTGGCAACTTCTGCGTCGATTTTCGCGGCGATTATATTTGGTGACTGGAGTAATGCTAGGTCGAGATAAATCGATCCTCGCACTCTGAAATATTCACGCTCGTATCATAGTACGTAGACTGTGTGGTCTGCGGTAATCTTGCCGATGTAGCAAGCACATATAGACGCCCTGGCTGGCAAAGCTCTCTCTCTCTCTCTCTCTCTCTCTCTCTCTCTCTCTCTCTCCCTCTCTCTCTCTCTCTCTCTCTCTCTCTCTCTCTCTCTCTCTCTCTCTCTCTCTCTCTCTCTCTCTCTCTCTCTCTCTCTCTCTCTCTCTCTCTCTCTCTCTCTCTCTCTCTCTCTCTCTCTCTCTCTCTCTCTCTCTCTCTCTCTCTCTCTCTCTCTCTCTCTCTCTCTCTCTCTCTCTCTCTCTCTCTCTCTCTCTCTCTCTCTCTCTCTCTCTCTCTCTCTCTCTCTCTCTCTCTCTCTCTCTCTCTCTCTCTCTCTCTCTCTCTCTCTCTCTCTCTCTCTCTCTCTCTCTCTCCCTCCCTCTGCGTGGCTCGAGCTTTTACGGTGGGTGCCGAACTGGGACGGAACTTAATTGAACTCGGCTGAACATTATCGAATGTACAAGCTTCCGACCGATCTGTACCTTCTTTCGCGTCGGGATAATGCACACCGTTTCATGATCCTCTAGAAACGAGATGGGGATTAGTATCGTGCCTTGCTGCTTGATCGTATGCAAGTACACTATCGCCTATAATTATTCGAACGATTTAATGATCATGGTTACTTACGCTTCTTTTTATCATCTAGAAGGAGCTTTACAATTTGTGTAATTAAGTTGCGTATAATTATCATGTACGTTCATCATTATTCGAACCAGTTGGTAATTATGATTATTTATAGACTTTTCTTTATTTTTATCTGCAAAGGGTTTCAGAGTTTGTCGAATAAGATTGTGCATAATTACATTATATGTACGCTATTGCTCATAGTTATTCGAGTCAGTCGATAATCATCGCTATTTATTAATCTTTTATCATCATTATCCTTAAAATGTTTTACAATTTGTGCAATTAAACTGTACGTAATTAGCACGTACGCTATTGTACATAATTATTCGAACCAGTTGATAATCATCATTATTCGGATATATTATATGGACATTTTTTATTTTTATCTCCAAAAAATTTTACACTTTGTCCAATTAAATTGCCTGTAATTAGGACGTACACTATTACTAAAGTGAATTTTATTACTGGCATGTCTGATAAAAAAGTATGTATGATATTTTAATAATCGTGAAAGTAAATATTAAACGACAATAAATTATCTCGAAAGATCGACGTACCATAAATCAATAAACGAACTTAAATACGTAACGTAATAGGTTACAGTGCATTCGGTTAGAGAAAAAAAAACCATATAATTCGATTGAAAAAAAGACATTTTTACTTAAATTTGTCATAAATGCACCGAGATCGGTAGTTTGTCATAAATGCACCGAGATCGGTAGTTTGTCATCGGTGTGCGTAGAAAGTTGATCGGTAGCGCGGGAAATTTCAATGCAGGCATGGGGGCCGCACAAAGGCGGGCAATGGCGCGCCACGCGACTTCTGCACAATGTAACGCGTGTAATCGCGGCATCCGCAGGGCGAAAAGAGAATCGCGCGTGATACGGAACAGTCGTTTGTTCAATAAACATGCACCGGCCTGCGCAGCGCGATGCTCACGGCTATTATACTTGCCGATCGAGGTGTTAGAATAACGTTGAAACAGCGGTAAACGATGTCGATGAGTTCAGGCTCGATGTCACCGCTTACGCAATGTCAACCCGCTGCAAGAAACGGCTGAATACAGCCTGGAAAGCCTGACGAGGTCGATCCGTTTGCCTCGCAATCGGCCTACAGTAAATGCTAGTTGTGTAAATCAGAAGCTTTACCGACGTCGTCGTCACCTTCAGTCGAAACGCACAATCGACTTGTTACGTGATTTAATAATAGAACTACCGGAGTTGCACGTTATAAACGACGTGCAACTTACTGAAAGAATTGTAATTAGTTGCAATGGTGCATCTTTGGTGATTTTAATGACCAGACTGCGGGTTCTGATATCGTGCTTATGATAGATTTATGTTTTCTATAAAGAGAATTGAAGAAATGGAAGTAGTGATTTGTTTTATACGCTTGATATTATAACCAACATTTTTCCTTGATTCGCAGTTAACGATTTTTCCTCAAATATACGGATAAAGGTTTCTCCATTACCTTTTCAAGGTAACTCAATTTTTGTCTTTCTTCTTCCGCTCTTTATGATCGTATCGACGTTAGTTAGTTAGTTAGTTATTTAGTTAGCGACGCGAGAAAATAAAAAGTTACAGTTACGGATGCTATACATATATTAGAAAAATTCTTCTATCGAATTAAAATGATCTTTTATAGTAGATTTTACATTGTTTCGAGTAGTGTACAGTGTACAGAGGCGGCTCTAAAATAGAAGGACAAGAATATTAAAAAATCTTATACACCATCGTACAGTATAATATCGCTTCCTCGTGCAGAGAACTGTATATAACGAGCGACTAAATAAAATATCGCAGGAACGACATATACGATACAGTGTGAAAATTCTTTGTCCGCTTAAGAAGTTGAACCACACCTACTATAATCCAACGTATTAGACTAGCGTGTTCCCGATGAGACACGAGACCGAGAGAAGCCCATTGTGAAACACAGCCACGGCGGAGTCCGCTAATTTAGCGTCGGTTAATCGCGACTAATCGTTACTCTGCGACCTGACGCAACCGAGCAACCAACAACAACTCGACTCCTCTGTTCCATGTTCCATGACGCTCGCGCTTGTGGAACACGCTCGCCGTTTACGCGCGTTTCATCGATACGGCAGATGCATAATTCATGTATTGTTATTACTGTTATTAAGATTATTGGCGGCTTCCTTGGCTACGGTTCGGTTCAGGTCTCGTTGAAAAATCGAATTGATCGTAAGACGCCGTGATTAGGGTTTTAGACGGCCGGGGATGGGTAATTACCGGATTATTAAATCTCCACCCACACACGCTGGGATCGCTGTGTCCCAGAGTAATGACTCCTTCTGCATCCCACACGAGCATGTATATGTACTGCGCTTGTGGTCGAGATGAGAACGAGTCTTCCGTTCGATACGTATCTGCTTGCTGTCCTCTACGTGGTTTATTCAGGGAAAGACTCGAAGAAGAATTTTGAGAGACCGGTAGACCTACGTGATCGAAGCTTGGTGTTATAAAACGTAACTGTACTTGACGAGCTGTTATGCAAGTCTGGTAAAAAAAAAAGTATTTTATTACGAAATATTCTGCTGTTCTTATAGAGTGTCTTATTCTTAAAAGGGAATCTACTAATTTTGTGAAAATAGTTGATTTCAGATCGTTTGCCTTTTTAATTACAAAGAATCTACAAGTGATTTTTGCAAGATCGATTCTTCCTTTCGAAAGAGCATTTTGGTTCCGAAATTTCTGGCTTTAATCGGAAACGGAAATACGATTATGATTTTCGTCACAGGAAACGTTTACCTATCAATAATAATTAATTTCATGAATAAAGATGTTACTTTCTTGGAACAGGAAAGAACCATTGTTTTCCTAAAATGAATCAACCGTTCCATTTTTATCGATCCCGTTATACATTTCAATTGTTTGGAAACATATTTTAAGACAGAAAGAGTTTCGATATCTTCGGCTGGTACCATTACATGACCAACGCATTCGATCAGATAAAGTAAATGAATCACTGATAATGTACCAAGAGTTACTAAACCTGTTTTCATCGTACAAGAACCATTAACAGAAAATATTACTTTCTGTAATATATAGCTGAAACAAAAGTACCAAGAAACTTCGTAAAATACTATGTCAAATCTATCTACTGATATATCTAATGGCGTAAAAGAACCTTTAATCATATGAATTTTTCATCTTTGATTTGCACAACTTTCTATGATACTCTCATACTTTACTATATATCTGTAGAAGTATATTAAATGTGTACTCTGGCAAGATATTAATATATATCGTGACCAAAATAGGTACCTGCAGTTTGCTTCGTAATTTTTTTCAATTATAAAATCCTCCAGTTTCTACATAAAAAAAAATGTTCTAAATGATAGAACTGGACGAATCGCTGTTTTTCAGTGTACCATCGTACATACTGGGATCCGGAGAACTAAGTATTCAAAATTCAAATAAACCTGCGAACATTTCAATACCCATAACAATTCGCACGAATTCAAACAACAAATTAAAATCGTTTCAACAACCAACCAATTTCCCGCTGAATTTCTATTCTATCTGAATAATACACGCGATACACGAAAGCAACCATAAGAACTCATCTGTTTGATCGTTCTGGAATATTTCGTGGGAACTGGACGCGGTCGATATGAAACGTTAGGTGCAAACATCGTATGTACTAAAATTTCGTGTGACGCGCGAAAATTGCTATTCACAGGGCGACAGATTTTGTTTTTTATATTCTTTTGCGGTATCCTCGGTCCCAGCGAAACGACCCCGTTAATTTTTCGCTTGCCTTTTGCGGTTGATGGATACGCCGACCATATGGTCAGGACACGCTGGATTTTCATGAAAGTTCAAACGCTCGTTTTTCTCTTTTGGGATCCTTCAGAGCCTCTTCCTGCCAACGTGTATATTTTGTTCTTTCTTTTTTTTTTTTTTTTTTTTTTTTTTTTTTTTTTTTTTTTTTTTTTTTTTTTTTTTTTTTTTTTTTTTTTTTTTTTTTTTTTTTTTTTTTTTTTTTTTTTTTTTTTTTTTTTTTTTTTTTTTTTTTTTTTTTTTTTTTTTTTTTTTTTTTTTTTTTTTTTTTTTTTTTTTTTTTTTTTTTTTTTTTTTTTTTTTTTTTTTTTTTTTTTTTTTTTTTTTTTTTTTTTTTTTTTTTTTTTTTTTTTTTTTTTTTTTTTTTTTTTTTTTTTTTTTTTTTTTTTTTTTTTTTTTTTTTTTTTTTTTTTTTTTTTTTTTTTTTTTTTTTTTTTTTTTTTTTTTTTTTTTTTTTTTTTTTTTTTTTTTTTTTTTTTTTTTTTTTTTTTTTTTTTTTTTTTTTTTTTTTTTTTTTTTTTTTTTTTTTTTTATTTCATTTTCGTTCTCTTTTTTTCTCGACCGCGTACAATGCGCCGTGTGGAACATTGTAACAGCGAAAACGGCGCAACGTGTACATTTTTATGTAATTTATGTAGTAACTTGAATCCGTGCGTCGAGGTTCTGTGGAAAAGCTCGAGGCTTTCAGCGATGAAAATATAATGTTCTTATGGTTTCGATACGCGTTTGTAACTTTGTTATTAACGTGGAGTGCTTTGAATATTATTTCTTCGGGTCTTTCATAGTAAAAAGTTTTTCAACGTTGCGTTTCAAACACGTGGTAAACAAATGAAAAAAGGTCTTCGTTCTGTAATTACTTTGTAACGCTGTGGTCTGTAGAGATTGGGTTTATTCTACTGTTGAAATGGAAACATGAAGGTATAACGTTTTCCAGTATATACCACATTTTTAATAACGGAGTTATTGTCTATGCATTAGCAGAATCCTATTCCATATAGGAAAACAGTGAAAATTTCTTTTTTTTATTAACCGTTCTAACTTTGAAATCTTTCACGTACAACCGTACCGAAAAAATGTAACTTCAATGAAAGGTCGTAATAAAATTTCATATAATCGCTTACGAGGCGACAAATTAATTATCGGTTATATTGATAAAATTCAATATCTAAAGCGATGCCACTAATTTCTCTATATCATATGTATGTATACGTATATCTAACCAACTATTCATACTGTATGTTATAATAATATTTTACCGTGTGTATGTTAATGATAAACATCTCGTAGCTTTTATAAATATTTCAACGCTAATGAATTTTCAAAATATATTCTACGAAATACATAAAGTATCCCTACAAATTTTATACGATAAGCGTTCAAACGAAGCGCTCGCTATACGTCTTTTTACGTTGGTCGATAGTCATCCAACAAAATTGGGTTCCAGCTTGTTTGTATTTTGGGAAGAAACAAGCGAACTGTTGATCCGATGGTTGCCGAAGAAACGCGTAGGAGCGAAAAAAGAAGCGAAAGAGGAGTAAACGGCAATTCAAACTCATAATGTCTTCCTTGATCGAGGAGCTTGGTGAAGAGATCAGAGTGTAACAAGGAATACGGAACATGGACGAGAGCGGATCAACGTGGCCGGTCGTGTAATTAAGAGGAGGAGAGGATCGAGTCGATTCATCGTGGGTAGATCAATTATTCTATACGGTTCGCGAATTAATGCGATACTCTGCCAAACAATGGAAACGATTTCTCGCGTGGGCGACTAATATGAAGATACGTCTCTGCTTCGATATATCGGAAACGTTGTCGTCACCTAGGCCGCGTGGGCGTAGATACAAGCACGCGAACCTTCCTTCCAACGTTCTCCACGCGCCACCAATAAACCGACGACATTACAACCATACTGTGCTCGGTGTACTGTATAGCGTCTACACCGCAGACTCCATCCTTTTCGACCTCTTTTATCGACGCGACAGATCAACCACGAAAAAGTCAGGTTGACTGCAAACAACGACACCTTTGTTGCTTTCGCTATGAATATAGAGATAATGTGGAAGATTTCGAGAACCGCGTTCCTCTCCTTTTCTTTTGAGTGGTTCTTGTTTCGTAAATAATGTTTGGAATTATGATACAATGAATACGGTATGACGAATAATTTCGTGATTTTTACGAGATATATGATTGCAATAAATATGTATCTCGTAGCTTTTTTTTATATATCTCCAGATGTATTTCAAACTTCACGAACGTGTATATACAATGTACCCAATAATAGCCCACACAATGTCACATCGTAGACGTATAACCTTTTGTATAACCCACATAGCATATATACAGAAAAAGCTTCTACAATTGTTCAAATATATTCATGAACCGTGAATACACGATATATAATAGGCGAAACTTATCGATCCATCGGTGCCAATTTTCATCACAAAAGTGTCCACAATAGTTCCAATATAGAATTTCCCACACATCAAACGGTAACTGAACATCGTCTAATCACAACGACGCATCATTGCCAAACGTTGTGTTCGTAGACGCTGTGTATCTTGAGCCGTAACAACTAAACTTCGACAAAGCATCAAAGCGTTGCGAAGGCTTTCGTGTGAAACGTGTGCCAGGTGACTACGAGAGACGCCGTACGAAAATAACGTAACTTTCCCTCTCGAAACGGGCCATGCATACAAAGTGGCGGCGTGCAGCGGCCAATAATCGTTTTCCGGGGCGAAGTGCCACCATCGTGTCGTTTCGTGTAATCAGGCTAATGCCTGCCAAGGGGGATCGGAAGTTCGCGCATAGCCCGCGAATTTTACACGTAACCACAATTATAACGCGACAAAGAGCGAGGCACGACGCTATTAAATCGTTTTCAAACGTTCCGCCGACGTTTTGTAGGTTAAAGAGAAATAAATTTCATGTATTTCGCATTGATAAACGATTGTTCGACTCGTTTTTGCGCCACGAATGACGATGGGTTTTAAGATCAGTAGATCAATTTTAGAATTCCGAAACTTGTTGAATATCGTAATTAGTAATTGAAATTGTGTCACGGGTTACATCCCGCGCAGATAACAGATATTCGAACGAATAAAATTTCATTTTTTTCAAATTATGCAATAACGATATTGCAACGACGAAAATCGAAATCGTATTGTGTACACTCGCGATCAGAGGTGTTTTAAGGAACCTTTTGTTCCACTGGTAATGGGGAATAAATTTAATTATCGATAATTTTGTTATATTTTTATAACACTGTTCGCGTTGTCCGATATTTTGCGGATGAAATGATCATTTTTGAGAAACTAACCAGCAGCGTTTTGTCGTTACAGAAATTTCTTAATTTGTAATTGGTAGGGTGATGTCAGCGAGGCTTGAGAAATATTTATTTACTCGGTAACTGAGATGTTGCGTTGTTGGCGAGAAGTAGAATCGCGACATATGAAGAAACTCAAGAACCGCAACAGAATTAATTAATACGTTAAACGTAGATCTTGGATAAATGGAAAATTACATTATGTTAAAGTCTTCGGGCGTATCTGAATTAAATCGTCAAAGACTCGTACACGAGCGAGATCAAAGTAAGCACAAAATTACGAGACAAGAGTTAATCGCGAGGTTCCAAGAAAATCGCGATGGTTCACATGGCGTGTCATACGACGGGACCGACAGTAGCCTTCTCTCACCGTGGATGGTCATGCACAGCGAGTTTACGAGCGGCAAAAGAACAACGAGAGAGAGAAGAGAATGTTTTATGTATTCGTTGCACGAGCGTCGTTTATTGTTACACCACACCTAACGGCCAGGCCCGAAATTGATGACAATTGCGCGGCTGGAAAGGAACACACCGCTGATGAATCATCCGCCACGTTCTTTTCCTCCCCGTTGTCCGACCTCTTTGTCTTTTCTGGGACCAATGACTCGACCATGTACCAGAATTAACCGCGATTTCTCCGGAAGAAAGGGCCAAAACCGTCTGTCTTCGTGTTTAACCGCGTCGATTAATCGGGATCACCGATCATTCGCGAACATTCTGGGTCACTGTTGCGTGTCAGCTTGGATTATCTCGTCGTTAACGGTAGAAGGACCAGCCTGTTCATTTTGTCCAATTAATGTTAGATCCTCCCATCGTAAGTAATGCAGTTCTTCTAGGTTGTATTATACGTATTTCACGTGTGTGTATAATTATAATTATCTCTACCGTACAAGTAAAGTTGGGCAGTAAAATATTAAAATGACTTTTCTATCTTCGTCTGATGTATAACAACAAGCTGTACTATTTATCGAATCACTTCATTATGAAATAAATCAGCAAAAATTGTTGTGTTCGCTAACAAATACAACGATTCATAAGCTATATGCTTGAAGTACATAAAATAAATGAAAGTAGAATTTAGAAACGTAATTTCATCTACATCCATTTCAAACAAGTTCAAACGTATTATTGAATACTCTCGATCTGTTTATGCCAGAAGATGATCAAAAAATAACCAAGTACTCTTTTAGGAACATCTAAAACAGAGATAAATAAGTTTATCAATTCAGCCGTAAAAGAGCCGAAACCACTTCAATTAATCCGCGAAAGATTAGCAAGAGAAATAACGAGATTAACACGGACGATATTAGAATTGAAGCGAGCGATATTCGCGAAACTCTGCGAAACCGTGGATAGACTTTTTCCATGGTACGATGGCGATGCTTATCAGAAGCAAGAAAATGAGAGCTTTCGCCTCTCACAGGGGTCAGGGATACACCATATCGTCTTTGTGACTCGGAGGAAAGAACAGAAACGACTACGAAAGTACGAGAAAGATGGAATGGCAGAGTAGAGGCAAGAAGAAGAGACGAGCCCGCGATAGTTTGGCGCGATGATACGATCTCTCATCAGCAACATAAAGCTAACAAAGCTCGACTGTAGCCTCGGTAACCGACAACACGAAGCGTCGACCCCTTGCTCCTTTCACCGTGCAATTTCTGCCTTTACTTCCGTCAAAGAGAACGATTTCGTGGTCGCTTCGCCTTGTTTCGATCGGATCACCCCGGGATATCGGACGAGATCGTCCGCCAGTCGCGTTAATAAACGTTTCCATTTCGTGGCTGCGATTCCCTTTGCGTAAGGAATTACCCCTTTGTTACATGTACACTGCAGGGAATACGCGGACAATTTGGTTGATTTATATTACGAATACACGGATGTTATTAAAATATGGACATCGATTAATTGCAAGCGAACGATCGGAAGAAGCACGTATGTATTTTTTCGTGAAATCAATATATACGCGTCGTGTGAAATACAAATTGTTTCCTTGGGGAAATTCTACTTACGTGTTTCGCAAGATTTCTTCTTGCGCTTTAGATTGCGCTTGAAATTATTCGAATGCTAAAGTACAGATTATGCGATGAAATAAGATAATAGCAACAGGTAGTTGTAATATAATAATGGTTTAGAGCTACCAATGATAAAATTACCTGGGTAAATTAGACATTAAGGCAGAATAAACTTCTGTGAATTCGTGTACATATAAGCTGCTACAGTTTGAGCTTCAAGTATTTTGTCTAATTTAGTAGAAACTAAACGATGCTGTTAAAACGGTTAAACTTACGAATACCTGCAGTTGGTACAAGCTTCGGAAAGATTGTGGTTTATACAATTTACTTGGACATATTTAAGAGTATTGTAAACTTTGAAATTGGACGTGTAATTAGAGAACATATGAAAAATTACAGCCTCTTTAAACACACGTTTCCGAAGCACGTGTTTTCACGAAACATCGATACATCGCTTCATTTCCTCGTAAGTCACGCTATTCTCTTTCAAAATATTCGATCATCTCTTCACATTACCGTGTCGAAAAGTCATCATAACCGACAAACAAACAGAATAATTCGAACTACGCAACATTTCATTGAACATACAAAAACCTCACGCGATCATTTTTCCGAGGAATTTTCTCGCGCTTTTTTTTCCACGTGGGTGCCATTATTCGAGACAAAAGCAGCGTTTGGCGCGGGAATTCGACAGCGGTCTCGATTAAAAAATTACGTCCGACTGCCAACGTCGATAAATATTCTAGCCCGGATTAAATGGAAAATCATGTTGCCCGGTGGCCATTGTCCAATCTACGATCCTTGTTCGCTATCGCGTTGTGCTCGTTGTTGGGCGTCGTCGTCGTCGTCGTCGTCGTCGTCGTGGACTCGTGCTGGTGGAACGTTCACCTCTTTTGCCGTTCCTCTTTGTCCGTCGCCGATTTCCGAGGTCCTTTAATAACGACCACGGTGATTTATCGACAACGCCACGAAGAGTGGTCCGCCACAGCACCAGATTCGCAGATAGATAGACACGCTTGGGAACAGGATAAGTACATCGACCTCCGATCGATTCCGCCGCGTGCCTATGGCTTTTCCTCCGCGAATACCTTCCGGCTAACGTTTTCATTTCGTCGCTCCGATTCGATTCGTTATCAACATACTGCGCATTCTTATGCAAATTAATATTTTCGACGATATAATTAAGAAAGTAGAAGCCCGATAGAAAATTGTTTTAACTACCAAGTGTTACAGAAACCATCGTACTTTGTGCATTTTATATATTTTTTCGTATTGTGCAATCTTACATTTTCAAATTTCCTATTGTTAAAAATTATCAACTAAATAGCGATCGGTCAGATCAACCGATCGGTCGATACCGCGAACTTTGAACGAATTAAGGCTCAAGATGAAGGAGATGTAATATATCGAGTGTTAGTATAGTTTGGCAATTTATTTGCACTTGTTGTATACAAGCAGAGTTTGATGTCCTGATTGTAAGATCTTGTTGAGACTGAAGAAGATGTAGTTTTTCGCCTGCACGATACGACGATCTGATAAAGACTGTCCCAGTATGTTGTTGACATTCCCCCAGTCGCTAAGTTTCCTTCGTACATCGTGCCTTTCCATCCCTGGGGTTTTCTAGATTTACTTGTGCTCACGGAGATGCATACCCTTCGGTATCGCCAGGGTTTTCCTCAAACTCTGCGTCATCAGATTACCCGCTCGGGAAAGCGGGCAATTCGGAATTTCCCAAAAAAGGGAGAGGTGCTGTCCGAATCATAAACGGACGATCATTCCAAATCGCGAACACCTACGAATACCATAAAGGATATAACCTAACAAACACGAAGATGGTACCCCGCTGGGGGTAGCCACCCACATGATAATCAACCAGCTAAAGAATTCTACCAAATGTCCAAATTGGACAAATTGTGAATGTGAAACATCAAATAAAAAAAAGAAAATCTACGAATACAGGAAGATTCCTAGTTTAGTTATCGCAGTAATTTGCCAACTAATGACATAAACGATTAATACATATTTTTCTATTTTATAAATCCCCTTTATTCTTACATCAGTCTTACTATTTGTACATTTCGAAGAAAAACAATTTTCAAACACGATACTATGAATCTCTGATACTCCTACAATCCAGATAAAACAACATAGTTTTAAGAAACAGATACATTTTCCAACGAAACGATTGTCGTCGTGGTCACAAAAAAAGAATGTTTACTTCCGCATCTCGAGGTTCGAACCGCGTGGAATCCACGTTAGACGTACGAAGAAACAAAGAAAAGAAGGATTCCTTTCCTCTTGTACCCGGAAACCGGTCAAGGGAGTCCCAACACAGGCGGTATCAATGATCTCGGCGTGGAATTCTCGTTTGTCAGACGTCAACCAGCTACTCGACTGACCATGACGATCGCACGAAACTTAACCGGCAACGAGTGGAGGAAACGATCAGAAATCCAAGCATTTTGTAGCAACCATCGGCCTACTTATGTTCCTATTAATCCATCCAAGTGCCGCCGTGCGCTCGATAATATTGAACCGCGTTATAATCGACTTATCGTCGTCGATTGTTAGTTTCTCTCTCTATTCGCCTTCTCTTTCTCTTTTTCGTTCTTTCTTTCGTTCTCACTTTGATGAATTCGAGTCACCGGGAAAATCGATTCTTCTCGCGCGACACGGTTCGTTCGGTCGTGCTCATACGATTTCTCGGTTGTCACGTTTGGCTGCTTTGCTGACCAGCGTTGCCTTCGTGAGATTTTAGAGCCTGGCATTGCATAGCGAATTCATTGTGACTCGTTTCTTGTCATTTTTGTAATATTACTCAAAATTTGTCGAGAGAATGAAGGGTAAACAGAAGAGGGTGAAGATGGTAATTGGTTTTGTTTCTGACGCAGTCAATTTTAGATGAAGCAAATAAAGCAGGTGTAATATGAAGATAACGAGAAATAGATTCCATCTGTGAAATACTTACTAAAGTTTGACTTTATTTCTGTAGATTTTTGTGGTCTTTGGAGAATAGAATTTTTCAAAAATTGTAGAAAACTGTATGCTAATGATAAATTGATATTTCACTATATAGATAGATACATATATTTTTGTATGATAGTTAAATATCTCTTCCATTTTTCTCTACTCTTAAACGCGCATACGAATTATAATTATTCCTAAATTTTCAAGAATACTTCTATAGGATAGTGTAAAAACTATTCTTAAAGCAAGTGTACATACAATTTTCGTTCGGTTTACAAGAGAAAGTCTGAGCGAAGTGTCCTTTCATACACGAAAACCGGAAACTGTTAAACTGTTGTTTCATGTGCCAATGATTACAATTACTCTCGTGCGTTTGTCAGGCTCGACGAAACAATGAAAATTTTGCGTGGTGAAAGCGGCCAGTTTTCATCGACTAAAGACACCGGATGTTCTTACATTCGCATAGATGCGAGCGATTTCGACTATGAGCTAGACTTTCCGTGTGTTCGACGAATTTCACTTATTCAAAACTTTTGACTCTATACTCGTTATTCTCGTTTCATCTTCCTTCTTTCCCCGATTTCCTTATAAACTATAACACAAATCAACTAATTCTATATTAAATTAATTTACCAAATTAATTAATTTATCTGCTAACTTGCGATCATTGAAATCGACTCAGAGAACAAAAGAAACGCGAATCCATCAAGAAAACGTATTTCTCTGCGATTCCCAAATATCTTCAAGCCAAAATCGAAAATAACAAATCGTCATAAAACGAATCGGTACAACTGATGCTGATAATAATTCGCGTTAACCTAACGTGATCCAACTAACTAACAAGATTCGCTACCGTATCTTGAATTCTCCTACGTAAACCGTCGATCCAATTAAACGCGCGTAAACGCCCGACGACAACTCACCAGCTCGTTAAAACTATCATCTAAACCAGCGATCAATTGCGTCGCGACGCAAATCGGCTCGCGAAACGAGACACGGAGTCGTAGTTGGCTCGTAAATCGGAGATCTGCGCGTGCACCTGCGCGAACAGACGCGCACGGAGGCTCTACGCGTCGCGTACTTGCAAAGAGTAAAGTCACGAGCTGGCTCGTGGGTGGCATAGGACGTTGCAGCGTACAATGCGAATGCAGTCACGGTGATACGCGTCGCATAAAACGTTCTAGGTATCCTTTACGCGCGCATACGCTCGCCTCTGCATAATTCGTGCGAGAAGAAACGGGTTAGAAGCTAGAGAACCGCGAGATAGTGCGCGTTTGCATAGTATACGAAGGTATACGTTTTCACGCCGATTTCGCCGGTAGTCGTTTATGATGGCAAAGTAATAAGAAACGGCTTAGCCGACAGATTGCCTGCCCCGTCCCTGTACTGCGTAATAGAGGCTTCTTCTCCTAACCCGACACGGCTTCCTTCGATCCTTTCCTTCCTGAGGAGAGAGAAGAGGGCCGATAGCAAAGAGGCTCTCTTCCTCGGAGTCGCATCGCAACTTCTAATGTCTAATAATACTCCCTCTTTGTCTCTTTTTATATTCCTCTTCCTTGCTGAATTGCCATCGAGAATATTTTAATAAGGCCGCTAACGCGTTCATAGCGAGAAAATCGCGAGATCTTTATCTTCAGAATCGTGACATTCGGAATTATTTCCTGGAAGATGAGAGTTTTGCGTTAAATGTTTTGTGTATGGTAAACTGTAACTGGCGCTAGCCAGATTCGATAATTACTTCGAAACGTTTTTAGAATTGAGAATTAAACTCATCGTGCGACGGAACGTACACGTTAAAACAGGAAAGGAAACGAACGAAAATTGGACAAGTAGTAGTAGTAGTCAATATGTGCGTCACACATCGCGTTATATATTATATTTCTGGAAAATCCCAAGAATCTTTTCTATCGAAATGAGTGAATGCAAATTTGTAAATTTTATATATGCAATACGAGAGGCACGTTCCAAGAGGCAAAGTCTCGGCCAGTTAACTTGCCACTACTGTATGTGACTATGCGACTGGACGAGTGGGTGGTTTGAGGTTAGGGTCAGGAGGTATGTGACCCGTAAGTAGATTTTACCGATTAGTGGGATTCGCAGTTAGAGGTGAAATTGGTATGTTGATACGGAAGCTTAATCATAGTAAAAGAAGTATGTGATAAAATACGTGTAAGATTCTTGTATATTCTAATGCGTTCGAGTTTATAACTATAATACTTACGATTAAACATTTTTATCTTACAATCGATCGAACTAATTTAGTTAGTTTTAAAAGAATAACGAAAACAGATCTCCTTTGTGAACACGGCACTTCTTCGCGTTGAATTAACCAACCGCGACGTTTGATGGTCGACTGACCCAGTTTCGTGGTTCAGTGACCAAAGTTTTTGGAGAACACCGAGGACACGGGCTTCTCCAATTTTCGTATCAGTGGCGATTCCGTTAATACAATTCGCATATTTTATTTTTGTTAGAATGTTTACTTCATTATTGTTGGAATAACGTTAAAAAGCATGCAAGTTACAGTTCTAATAATTTGAAGAACAGTTTCACTATTGTTCGTTCAATCGAATAATATGTAAACATTTGTCGATTTTGATAACTTCTTATTTGCCCTTTTATTTTATCTGCATTGTTCCTACAAAATACGAACCGACGAATTTTAGTGAAAAGTTATATTTAATTAAAAATTATACGCTCTTGCAATTCGACGACTTCACTTATAATTAGTCGTATTCTTCTAAAAACGAGATACGGTTTCCTTTTATTACGTTACGTAACGACAATCAGAATTTCAGTCGTCAGTCATTAACCAGACAATCAGACGCTGATTATGCAATGTCGGCCCAGTTTGAAACTTGTCCACGTGAAATGATAATCACGTATCATAGTCGACGCATCGACGCGTTAGGGAACACGAGGCGAGTGGCGAAGAGAATTGGGCGCGGACGCGGAGGGTCGAAAGATTGCATCGCCGATACCGCGTGTTCGACACGCTGCGGAACACGTGTACCGATGCAAGTCGAAGCGCATACATCCGCATAGGGTATCTCGAGCATGCGCCACGTCGCACAGAATCTTGCAAAATCATTCGAGTTCCCAACTTTTCGTTCCACGTGAAACAACGTCTCTATATATGGATATAATCGATTCATTTTGCAAATTATCTTTCGGTAAGCATGTAATGCTATGCCTTTTGTTAAAGAAAAGATCTAGACATGTATTGAATTTTTTAAGCTTCATTGAATTTAAACAGCAGATTCTTCTTATATAAGAAGATGAAGTTTAGATTGAATTTTCAATATCACTTGAGAGCAGACGCGTGTAATTGCATAAAAGAGCAGCAGAAAGAGATTCAGTGAGATTATTCGTCTAATAATAAAAAGATATCGAAAGTGTAATAATTGTACAACGGCAGGCTTTGTAGAAGCTTGACATCGTAGTCGAAGATAATGAAAGGAAAGAAAATAAAGATTACAAACGAGGTACCAACCAAAACGTTCGGAATATCCTTGATCGGGATATCCTTTTCACTAATTAAAACGTCTTTAGCCTTACGAACAGGGAAACTTACCAATAATTTAAAAAAGAACATATAAAAAGACACGTGATTATTAAAATTCTCTTCTACTAAAAAAATGTCATTTCCTTTCGAATCTCAATTTAATATTCTTCTTACGCTTAAGTCCACTCTATACAAATACTTTCTTTACATCCAATTCTTTTCTCCAATACAAAACGACCGATTAGAAACCTGTCGAAACAATGGCGAGGACAATGAAAGATCAAGACGAACGCTCCGTTTTTATTCCACTTCCTTGAAATGTAGGTCTTCCTTTGTCGCGACGAGTGGTGGAACCATGTCGAGATATCGCGACTCGACTCGGGTCGGCGTAGAAAAGTTCGTTTAAACGGTGAAATATCGAATCGTGCGCGGCGCCTGCCCGTTGATATTCGAAAATTTGCATGTCCGGAAATTGCGAGGCCTGGCAGCGAAGGTTATTCGAAGTGGCGGGCATAATAAGTCGCGGCAGCGACGATGGCATCGAATGGAATCGAAAGTGGGACGGCTTAATCCCAGCCGAAATCCATTCGTGGCAAGATTCATTCTTCGACCCTCTTGGCACAACAATGGCCGTTCCAGCTTCCGTTTCTCAACATATCATCCACCGTTGCGCGATCGTCTCGATAAATGGACGCTTCTTCCTATCCCTACCCTCTGTCTGCGAGCCTTTGCCCCTCCCCTCTGATTACACGGTTTAATTAACGAGCTGGTGGCTCGTACGCGAACCTCCATCGTCTCTTCCAGCCTCCTTTCCAGGAGGTGACTCGAAATGTTTAGTTACTCGTGTGAAAACTATGAGTTTCTGTTCTTATGTACATACTGCATATGTATATCGTACAGAATATCATGTGATGGAAGGTTTTAGAAATTTGAAATCGTTGTTCTGAAAGCTGAAAGTTGTGAAATAGTTGCGTGATATGGTAATTTGTGAATTTGAGATAATCAGTAATAATAATACCTCTAATCGCGTCATACTTCGAATGAATACACGTTGAAATTTCTATGCATTTCCGTTTGAATCTAAATTCAAAAGTTGCACCTCGTATTTGACTTTGTACATACGACATAAAATTGATAGCTCGAAGTTGGAAATCTGAATTTGAATTTCTATCATATTCTTTATCTACTCTAACACATTTATCACACACTACCTATACCACACAAACGTAACCACACGATTAATTATCGTAGCGTCACGAGACTCAAATAGAAATATCACCTACCAATATTCCCACATGCCTCCCCAAGAAAGAAAAATCTTCTTTAAACAAACAATTTTCAAACTCTCCAGTAGACGTCTAACTTCAACCTTCCAACATATACACCCCACATGGTTTCACCACTCTCATAAACGATTACCTCCAACGCAGAGCTATCCAACTTTCGAGCCATCCACTCGATTCGATCTCTTCACGTATCGTCCGAAAACAGGTTCGTTGGTCTGCGAAGGTATCTAATTTCCCAGTGCAAGCTCTTGGTTCATCCCGATGGCCACAGGCCATCTGGTACATCCACATCGCCTCCTCGCTGCTCACCTTACGATACGGTTACCATAATCTCAGTCTGTCTCGTCTACCAGTAGAAAAAATCCGTAACTCAGTCGCGAATCGATTCGCGGGGTCAAGTGGCCTTCTTCTTGGTCGCGAGGCTAACGGTATCTCCAATTAAGGACAGGGGCGGCAGATTTCGTTGGTGGAAGTCAATTCTTTGGTCGGACAGTGGTCGATGACGTTTGCGGATTGCAGTGTAAAACTCTGTGGTTACGATGTGTGCGTGTTCCGACGAATGAAACATCCAAGGGGAGGTACTGTCCTAGAAATTTCTAGCTGTAATCTCTCGTCAGTCAGCTCATCTTTTAAATACACTGTCGGCTATAAGTATTAGGACACTATATCGATATTTGCTATAAATTGTATGCTCTCTATACTGTTTCTATTTCTTAATCGTTTCATTATTAATCTATTATTCCATATCGCATGTGTTTTATAATATGAAACGTAGTAACAGAAAACGTAAAATTTGTTTAAATTCCCCAATAAATAAAACAAATATATAAGTATCCTAATACTTACAACTAACTAACTGTATAGCTGGAAGACGAAAGTACGGACCACCGAGTGCGAGTGAAATAAACAGAGGGGGTTAGAGACACGCACGAACGCCCGCTCGAAAGAAGCAATCGTAAAAATTGAGCAGGATAATTCTGATGAAAATACGTCTATAGGTAACGCTTATTGACGTCTTTTTATGTACGATTACTTCGTATTGAGTTGTTAAGAACGATAGTTTCTCAGAACACGCATCCCACTGTAACGATAGACTAAAAAGGGGGTTGGAGGCGTCGCGTGGATTCGACGGTGGCTCGG
>NT_176962.1:120274-137311 GCF_000188095.3 Bombus impatiens
GCGACGAAAAGCTCTCGGTGTGCCGATCTCTCGGTGGCCCTAGGCTGCCGGTTCTTACGCTACTGGGATCGATATCCCGGGAGGCCAAACAGTAAACAGCCGGTTGGTCAGGATAGAGCCGGTGGTGGGGTTGCATAACATGGAGGCACCTACTGCCTTCACCCGCCGCCTACTCTCTGCCTCCACCGGCGTCGCCTGCCTGCCAGCGGGGGACGAAAGGACGACCGTACCCGAAGAACGTTACTAACCCTCTGCGTTCGAAGTAGGCGCGACGCTTTCGAGATACCGAAACGCTGCGTATGCGTTTCGAATACGCAGACCAAGAAACGTTTTTTTCGATGTTAATGGTTGCAGCAAGTTCGTCCTTCGAGTCTTGTACCTTTAATAATTAGGGAAAGAGACAGATCTGTTATCCTTCTTTTTAAAAAATACTTCCAACTGTGGTGTCTGGAGGCTGTAGAAACGTTATGATACTATTGGTACAGCTTTGTTTCTTAAAGAAAATTCGTGGTTTATTTCTTCGGGAACTAGAGCAGAAAATAGGTTCGCTACGTTTTTAGAGATTTTTGATAATTAAGAAAGGGCAGATTTACTGCTTCGTAAATGTTTTCAAGTATGGAGAGCAAGTATCTCTATATAAGGAAGGTATAGGTTGATGGAGAAATGTGAATTTTGAACGTAGTGTTGGTACTTTTGAATGAGATTTTAAAAAGAGGAAGAGAGATGCATCGAGGGATGGAAAGTTGAAGTTTTCGGTCCGAATAGAGGACTTTAGGAGTATCTGTTGTTTGGAGCAGTTAGGGGCGATTTTAGGGCAGCTTTGTATGAGTAGTTTTGGCAAAATCTTTTGAAGGACTCTGAGGTATACTAATTTGAAGTTCGGTTCGTTGTAATTTTGAGGGTTTTATGAACGTTTGCGGAAGTATGTGGTTTTTCGAACGAAGTTTAAGGACTAATAGCCAGTTTTGTAAACAAATTTTAATACTCATGAATATTTGAATAAATTTTTTATTTCATACTGGTTGAAACATGTTATTGAGGGTGGAGGTCTGGAAAAATTTCAAGCTAGCTCGAGTTAGGATCAGGGTTGGGTCGTGTATATTATAAGTTTATGCGCGTATTTTACGACTAATCGATTCTTTTAAACGCACCAAGTATTTCAACGTGTCCCAGATCTTAGGATTTTATGGAGGTTCAAAATTTGAGACGTTTGGCGACAGCTTGACAGAGATTTCGAGAGTTTTTTTTTTAGATTTGAATCTAGAAACTGATCCATCGAATTAAACTCAATTCTCAAGAAACTCCCCGAAGGAAGATAATCGTAGTACTTCGATTCTATATAGACTAGAATCGGTAGAACAAGAGAAAGCGAGTATAACGCTGCCGTGTTGATTTAAATGGACGTATCTGGTCGAAAATGCGGTTTTGAGAAAAATGAATTTTCGTATTTAACAAGCAGACATCGATCATCTCACACACGTCCATCGAGATATAAACTATTATATCGTCAGTTTCGATGCAGATACGGCTTTCTTATTTGATATTAGATATAGATAAGCTATCATCGTGCTACCTGGCAGCAGTGGTTTGATTTAGACGAAAGTTGCAGATACGCCGCTTTGATTTAACACGATAGAATGGTTGTCAATAAATCAGATACGGCTATTAACCGAATTGGGAAAACGCATTCCCCCAGAGAAACGCGGAAGGCCATGGATCTCTAGCGGGACGTTGGGAGCAGGCCGGAAACGAGTCGATGGTGTCGAAGGAAAAAAGCGAAAAGCTGCTTTCGGGATGTGTTCCCTTCCCTTCCCTTTTCTTCGACTCGTTGGTTTGATGGTCGCGGCTTCTCGCGAGGGTCGCGCTTTTGTGAAAGAGGAGAATCTGCTGGAAATCCCGTCGTTGGTGAGGATATTTCGTCGTCGAGTGGTAGCTGCTAAAGGTTGCCGAGGGTGGTTGATCTTCACGCGGAAACGTGATCGGCAGAAAGAGACCTGTTTCGCCTTGAAGTTTCTCCGCCAAAGAGTAACGCGATGATGCTCTTACTGTCTCGCGGTGCTTCCTTTTTATTTTTTTGCTACGCGTCGTCTAAAAAGAATCTTTCGGGGGTGAGAATGTCTTTTGGCGAGCTGACTTTCGAGCACAGTTTAAGAAGACTTTAAAATTAAGTAAAGTAAGGAGATGATCGAAGCCGATAATTGAGGTGTTGAGAAATTAAAAAGTTATTCGGTAAAAAGAGAGATCGAGATCGATAAGAAGATTGTTATATTAGTAATCGAGTGATTGCCGTTTAATTAGTTTAAGAAGTCGGCGTTTTAGATTGTACGGTAGAGTCTAGCGAGCAAATTTTCATGTGACGGCCCTGATCCATCGTAGAACAGAATCCCAACGATGTTACATGTTTCACGATGGCGCGATTAATCCGAGTATTCTCGGTTGCCAGATAAACGTCTGACCACGGCATTTTTCACATCCCGGAACGGATCACCGGGGAGATCGGCAATCGGGAAGTAAATCGGAAAACTGATGATCGGCAGTAGAAAACGGATAGGTCTTGCAAAAAAAAAAGAGCAATGCTAATTTAAATCGACACTATGGTACAATTAAACTATCAAAGGTTATCAGAATTTGGATTTAGAGAATAAATACATGTAGAAAGAAGAATTAAGTGTTAATTAAAAAGCTAATTTCGAAGAACCTTGACATTCTACAATTTCGATAAATGAAGAAAGTCGTTGTTTAAAATATCTGTAAGCAAAACGTTTCTAAATCGTACGTTGCCATAGACATTTCTTCGATGAAAATAGATTATTAAACTCAAATAAAATTCTCTTCGCGTCGCAATATTTCCTACTCATCGCTCAAATCTCATTAACCTGTAAATAAACGATACAAGCAAGGTAACCTTATTTTAAACTACGCGTTACACTGATAAATCCTTGCGTAGCATTAAAGTTCTCGTAGAAAATCGTTCGACGAGAGGAGGGATCGGAGCGTGGATCGTGGGGGAGAAGCATGGAAAATATACAGGAAAGAGGAGAAAAAAATAGAAGCAAAACGCGCGCGAGACCGATGGAAGATGCTCGAAAGCGGGTTCCAGCAACCACAGAGGGAAAAGAGATGGCGGATGGGGCTGCGCGAAGGTGAAGCCGAGCAGCTCGAACCCTCGAACGTTCAAGAGGGCGAAGGAAGACGCAAAGTCGATCGCGTACGTCGTCGCTGGGGACTCGCTCGTTTTTCTATTGCGATTCTTGATGCGATGCAGGGAATGACGAGAGTGAAATATGCGAGAAGAACGTGTTGTTTTGATTTTCAGGTTTTTCAGATTTTCTGGCAATGGATGCTTGGTTTTCAACGTTCGAATCGCCTCGTAACGACGAGTGGTCCGTTAAACAAGGACACTTTCAACGTGTGAAAAGAATCATTAGAACAAATGAGAAACCACGTATATTAAGAGATTGTTTGCAAATGTAGTTTTATAGATAGAAAAATCGAAGATGATCCAAAGCGCATAGCAAGATTAAGATTTATCATATTAACATATATAACTGTATCTATGATTGATACTGTTTCGACATGGTATTTGTAATTGAATAATTGTTCGATCATTGAAAACAACAAAGTTTTACTTGAGATGTTAATTCGATCTTTCTAATTTCGTAGGAGTCAATTCTTTAATGTTTTTGAACTTCAAAAATATTCATTCATGATCAATAATGATTAAGTCGCAATGGTTTTGAGAAGTTCTATCTCAGCCACAAAAAAAAGAGGAAGATTTATTTGTAATATACTAGCTGGATTGACGAAACAGTTGTTCGTCAAATGAAAACCACGAGCAGAATCTATGCCCTTTTTCATCGCATTTGTTTTTGGACAGTTACGCTTACCCTTAACACCTTCAGCCGAAAGCGTTTCAATTTTTACACGAATATAAAAGCAAAAGCTACAACACCATCGCAGTGAATTTGTTTGTACGTTCTGGAATATCCACAAGATTTGGAAGATCCTATATTTATTATATATTTGTTCCAATTTGATTTAGACAAAGACATAATACTAGGCAGTAAAGAAAATCTAGCAGGATGACTATTTTTTCAGGTTTCCTCATTAAACTCATAGCAATTTCCATACGAATGTACGGAACTGCAATTAATTTTAAAATGAGAAATTCTGAAAGTCTAAATCAAAAGTTCTACCAATACGAATAAAAACTTCATTCACTCAAATATACGCGTAGTATAACGAATTTTACTGACTATTAATCGCAAATTGTAATCACGCGCGTCGTCCACTTTACAAAAAAAGAACGAATTGACACCGATTTTTACGATGACCGAATTAATATCAGTCGATCGACTGGAATTGCCAAAGAGTTTAATTCGATGATAATTAGTTGTAACGAGGTAAAAAATTCGAAGAATTAAATTCAAATGGAGTAGTAACGACGAATGGAAAAGTAATCACGAGGTCACGTATCGCGGAACTATGAGTCAGGCTTAAAGGGGAAACTCAAATATCGGGCAGCTCGTTTAGCTGTACGCGTTTTCCGACCATCTTTTAGCCAAATCTTGTGAAATTAACCTGTTTGAACTCGATGTCACTCTTTGTCGCCACAATTTTGAAAGATTTTGGGGCAAATTGCGAAGAAAAGCTCGTGTTTTAGATAAGAAGGATTATTTTGTAGTGAAGACAAGAAGACACGAGAAGTAAAATATTGTTCGTTACGTAGATTATTGTTAGATTTTCTATATTAAATGATTTTTCACGTATAAGGTTCTCGAAAAAATTTACAAGATATTTTGTGTATAAAGATCGGTGGTTTTTATAGGCATCAAACGTTATTTCTAAAAATTACAAATCTTAAATAAATTTCTGATGTACAATTCTGTGATAGTGTATGTAAGTTCCTTTTTAAATTAGGTATTTGATGACTTATTTACATTTATTTTTCAATCAGGTATTTGATGGTTTACTTGAATTTCTTTTTAGATTAGATATTTACTAGATATAGAATTAGGCGAATTGAAGCGGCGAGAGGTCAGCCTCCCGTAGAACACCGGCTTCACACCGGCATAAGTATGTAGAACAAATTTCTAATTCACCTCTTCCCGTTGCACCGTCCATTCCACGTGTAAACCATGCAGAAAACTGCGCTCTGCTAACTAGACCGTGTTGTAACCGAGGCGGGTATGGCACATGATGCTCACTTTTCGTCTTCCCGCTCCACTAAATCGCCCATTACACGCATTTCGTTCCTCTAATCCGCTGTTCGCTTATCGAGCTCTTAAAATCTCGAAATAATTCATAATTTATAAAACAAACCTGTTTTTTTAATACTCTGTTTCTATAGTATAAGTATTTACACAAAATCGTAATTTTGGTAATAATGGGAAAGACAAAAGACAAAGATAGGAGGAATAGAAAGAATAAAACAATCCTGTGAATCAATGTGATTTTCTCATTATAACAAAGAAATACAATACATTTTTAAGCGATTTAATATAATAATGTATATATATATATATCATTTAATACACCAGGATTTCAGTAGTCTAAACCCTATTCACGAAGAGGGTTATAGGTCCCTAAGAATATTTTATTTTAAATGATACCATCTTGCAATAGACAGTCATCGATATCAGTCATTGCTGGCCCTAAATTTCCTGATGTCACATTGATATTTTGCAATATTAACAATATTAAATGTTCCGATAATATTCACGATCCACGACCGATTCCACCAGGCATCTTACGCTAGTCTTCTCCAGCTCGTGTGAGATTTTATTATCTACGCTTGTTCCATATTCTCTGCTCGCCCCCTTTCGATCTTACCTTATCCCTTTTCGACTGCTTCTCTCACCTTCTCCCTCTTCTCCTTCGATTCGTCCTCTCGCTCCACGTTTCGCCCCCGTGCACCAACGCTTTATCTCTGTTCATCCCTGACCAACGTTCTCCTGGTGTGCGGACTGTTCCTCTCCCGTCTATCGTCACTCCATTCGTCCCTCTTTATCTTCACTCTCTCTCTAGTCTCTTCCACGTCTCTCATCTCTCTTTTCCTCGCACTCTCCAGCTCCACACCTCCGCTTAATAATACACACCAGCCAGCCAGCCGCTACTACAACAGCACACCAGCGGCACCGACAGTATGGCATACCACTTTATTGATCTTCTTTCCCCGCTTTCACAGGTTTCAACCCGAATTTTCCACCACTTTATGCAAGCGTCGCCCTCCTGCCCGTTTGTACGCGCTACCCCCTACCCCCCAAAACGCTCGGATTCATCCCTTCGACCGTCGATAAATCGAACCACCGAACGAATCGTACGTTTGACGAAGGAACGAATCTCCAAGTCGATTCCAGGGGATCGACATGTGGAGCAAGTCGAACAGATGCCTCGAAGGGGCGTCGTGAGATCTCGCGATTTTTCGAAGTCGATGTTTCGCGGGATGTAAGATATAAACGACATTGTGCGGGGCGAGATGTGATAAAATTGTAAATTGATCTTTGCTTTACTTTGCTGTCCTTCATTTGACTTTACCTCGCCTTGCCTTAAAAGTTTTTAAATAAAGTTTCACGGTATTGAAACATTTCCTCGTATCTTATCCACGATAATCGCTAATCGTACATGTACTTTCAGCAAATGGGATCTAAGTCCCATTTCCATCTCATGCAAATAAAAAATTCTCTTCTTTCCCCCATCTTTCCTCCATCTTTCTTCGAGTAAATCTTACAATAAGAACAAACAAATCGGAATACGAACAAACGGGTCACAACTTGCTCGACTGCAATCGTAGCACGCTTTTCTTGCTCTGTAATTCATTTACATAACAATACGAACTTCGTTACATAATTACATGGCAATTTTTCATCAAAGCAAAAATCCATGATTGCAAAGAACAATAACTTGATACGATTGAACCGCAATGTATTGCAATACCTGGCAACCAACGGAAACACCGTATCGAACGATTTGCAATGGTTTGAAAAAATAGTGTTACAATATTTAATTCGTTTTTTGTTCTCGTTCGTATCATTTATTCAGCGAAATTAATTAGCATTCACGTTATGGCCATAGGGTCCGCCAATGCGTTTCGATATTTCGAAGTCGAGCGTATGTATAGTGGCGTGGATGTTGAAGAAGAAAAGTGGAGGAGGCGTTGGATACACCGGTGGCCTGGTTTCTTGGGATCATGGAAGGTGTTCTCCTCGGCTGACGTGTGTAAACACTGTTGCTTGCTTGAATCTTCCTTGCTATCCTCTCTCGAGCATCGTCTTTCGTCATCTTCCCTTTTCCCGATGGTTTTCCTCCGCCTGGCTGGGGCTATCTCTGCTTTTAGTCGCTGAAAGGGCAGCATCGGTGAAAGAAAGTATTTCGGATGAAAGAGCTTTATGCCAAAGCGAAACGAAACATCGTGGTTGTGTATTGTAATTAAGTGGAGGAGCTCGACTTTTGCAATGACTTTTGTGTAATTGCTTTTCCGATCCTCTTCGTTAAAGGAGAGATTCTTTAATTGAAGAAGAGGAAAGGCTAATATTCGGAATTTAAGCAACTATTGTAATTCGTTCATGGATGATTTATTAGCAACGAAGTAACAGCGTAATGAGGGATGGAACGAATGCAAAGAACTTAATAGCTTTTGTTTTTGTAAAAAACATTAGGAGGAAATTACAACGTTAAAAATATTAACAATGATTGTTTTGCGTAATTGTTTCACGTGTTAGAATTGTTCAACTGAAAATTGCGGATTCCCTGCGGATTATTCGTTAATCTTTGTCAAAGGAACGAGCTCTTTGAACTTTTGCGTATATGAATCGCGACGAATAACTAAAGAAAGTGAGAGAAAATTACTCTTCTTAAAAAGTTATGTTACTTTCCTCTTCCTCCGAGTCGCACGCTATGAGTTTATCAATATGCTGACGAATTATTTGATATCTGTCGCGCGATGGTAAACATGTTTGTATTCACAGGTTGTCTTCGATCGTCACCGAAGCTTGTGACCTTGATACAAGTCATTATCACGTTTCATTTTATTTTTTTTAAGAACGTTTCAGGTTACAAACGTGTCTCAATTTTAAGAAACATCCACTTATATGGAAAAAAATCTGCTATCTTGACAGCCTCTAAGAAAGAAAAGAATTTCATAGGATCTTGGAAGAAACGTCTAGATGGCCTTTGATTTATATGAAACTTGGCAAATCGAAAATAATGGTTATTCTAAGACTTTCGTCGAGGACGTATTCGCATCGATGAGAGCGATATTCCATGGTGACATTGCACTTGAACAAGATATCGACTTTGTATCAAGCAAGTTCGTCAGCGTGGCGGTGGCTTGTTGGCTGTGCACTGTGCTGACGTAAGTGTTCTGCAGTTTCGTTATCAGGTTGGCATAAAAAGCTTCGATAACGAGAGAATACTAGAGATTCGTCGTGCTATTGTTGGGTCAGAGCAACTCGTACACAGTTACGTTTTTTTACCAATGTGTTGTTTAGAGAACGTTTCAAATCGGTCTAAATCCATTTCTCTTATTTCGTTGATTAATTCTTTCGTCGTTTGAACCATTTTAGATGTGGAACCATGGATTATCTGGTTATTTGAACATACCTGGTCTTCTTTGATTAAATTGTTTGTCCATTCGTCAGTGAATTCTTGTCTTGAATTACAGTGTTAAAATATAGGATTATTATTGTACGAATAGAATGTAAAAACATCGTGATAGCAATTAAGTTTCTGATTTGACTTTCAATGAATTATTTCTGAGCCAATGTAAATTATGAAGATATAAAATTATATGTATAATTATTCCAAGCATTATCGATTCCATATCGATTCTGTGAGAGGTAGAGCAGAAAAAAAAAGAACGGAGAAGATAAAGAAATTAAAAAAATTAAGATATCGCTATGTTGCGATTTAGTATCACATAAGATACTTTAATGATATTAATTTTTATTAACAAAAGAAGAAAGCGAGTTTTTAATAATAATGATGTATATCGGTATATGCTTCGCACCTTTAACAATTTTCTTCGTAATTTATAAAATTACAGATTCAATTACGATAATTTAAAACCGAATTTTTTCATGGGCGTCTACTTCTTTTAGTTTCATTCAATATAATAGAATAGAAGAATAGAGTACAAATAGAACCCAAAACCAGAAAACGCATAAAAAATTCCGAGAAGGTAGTCCCATTTCGCTAATCGTCAAATTATTCTTAATATGACTAATATCGAATGCACAGAATCGTAGAACTTCCAATTTCAGAGAAACATCGATCTTTCTCGCATTATCATACGGCTGGCACATCAATCTATCACACTTATGTATAGAACTTCGCTATTATACTCTTGATTGATGCAATAGAGCTTCGTTCATAGCATACATCCTCTAATTAGTTTTAACTACTGTGATTTTGCATTCCTGTCCATGCCATACGAATAAACTAATAATCAAACGTTCCTTTTTGTTCCAGGTAAGTGGTCTAGCAGAATTTTTATTTCTCCATCTAAACAACGCGGATTCGTGGGTGAGACAAAATTTTATTTGATAATTATCGAAAGGATTACTGCAATAATGAGACAGCTCTGTGACTCAATAACTTGTAAAAGCCAACAAAGACCAACTTAAAATCAATCAGTACTAAAACGCTCTTTCAAACATACTATAAAATCATAGTCAACTGATAATTCATACTAACGATATTTTACATTTTTTAATGTACAGCCTGCAATAAATACGATTTAAATATTACAGCTACCACCTTATTCCTACGAACTCTCCATTTGAGATCTATCGAAAACTTTATCTTCTTTGTATGTCTCGCGCTTTTCTATCAACTGGTTCGTTTCTCATTCATGGTCAATCCTAGCCGCTTATTTCCATGGAATCCCATTTACCGAGAACGGATCTGTTTAGCCGGGGCGACGAGCGTGATTCAATTACGTGGATGTGCGATACCGTGCTCTGCTCGAGAGGAGGCATAGTTGTACAAACACGCCATCGGTTCGTGCTCACTTCTAAGGCTCTAATGAAAACAAGTAGGTAGTAGATGTCATTCCACGGCAGTGATTCTCATTAATAGCCGGACCGAGCAGTGTAATTAACCGATTCTCTTCTCTCCTGGTAACACACAGTTGGAAGGACACAGTCGATCGTTCGGCGTAACTGTGATGCGTTTGTGAGCGTCAGGATCGCCCGAGAAGCTGGCAATTAGAATGGAGAACGTTGTTACCAGGCATCCGTGGAAATTGTTATAATCCCAGGTCTGGTTGAGTTACGAAATAAATAAATGCTCTCGTAACTGTGGCCAATGGGAACGGTCTCGCGCCAAGCCAGATACTTTAAATTGTCTGGCATGCAAACGCCTTTTAGATTCGATCTCCGCGACGTGATTTCGAATGTCGTTTCACGAACCGTTATATGTCTGGAGAGAAGTGTTCTTGAATTATTGAGAATATTTCTGCTGTTCTTTTTGTCCTGGCTTTTGTGGAAGAACTGGATTCTTGTGGAAGAAAAGTTTGTAATATTGTTTATTATCCGTGTAGCATATGTAGATACACAGACATTTGTACACAGCTTTTGTAAATATATTATGTTCGTTATACGAAATATTTTGAAGTTACATTAACGCTATTATGAAAATGGCTATTCATAATTTTT
Organism: Bombus impatiens; assembly: GCF_000188095.3. Classification (NCBI taxonomy): domain Eukaryota; kingdom Metazoa; phylum Arthropoda; class Insecta; order Hymenoptera; family Apidae; genus Bombus; species Bombus impatiens. Next base: position 130,930 of record NT_176962.1, read on the forward strand.
TAATAAACATACGTTCGCAGTAAGCGTGTTGTAATTTCGATATACATTTTCAGATTTGTTTCAAATATCTGCCAATGTACGCGGTGAAGAAGCTCGGTTCTCATAACAGTGCTAATGAAATTTCAAAATGCTTTACATAACACACATGATATATACATAAAAGTAAGGAAACTGTTCAAATATTATACTTTCATGAGCTACTGTATCCAATAAAAATTCAATCGGCAGTAGATCTGTTAAAACGTCGCTCGCAACGAGCAGGTTAGAACGCTTTAAAAAGCGCAACCTGGATGAAACGTTTCTCTATCGCGTCACTGTAGATATCACTATGCACGCGTAATCTTCACGCCATGTTTCTTGTCCCGCTCGTTCCCTCCGTTACGCGCGCGGTTTTGTTCCAACGCGCACGCGCTCTATACCTCGCGTTCGTTTAAATAAACGTGACTTTAAGAGAGGAACGTTGGCTGGTCGCGTACGCGAAGCGAAGACATCGGCGGGCCTGGATCCTTTGACGCTTTTACTTTTCAGTTATGCGCCGGTTAGTCGCGAGCAAATCTCGGCCTGGCCGACCAAGTGGAGGCTCTTTGTTCGCCGAAGGAATTCGCTGACGACAGGTTTCGCTGGAATCGCGCACGCCTCGAGATAAATCGGCGCGCTGCCGAGCGAGCGCGCGTAATTGAAATTTGTCAACCTTAAGAGGCTTTTTGCCACGAACCGTATGGAACGGTTGGCTCGTTAGCGCGGCCCAGGGGAAAGGCTAGAGAGGGGAAGAATGTAAAAATGTTCCGCGTTATTTCAGTTCCTCTTCGGTGCTTCCTTTTTGAGACTCGTTTATTTAACCCTTTGCAGGGCGTGCTGGTTTTCGCGTGGAACGACCTCGCGTAAATTCGCGAGACACGCGGGTCGCGTTTGATCTTCGCTGAATATCACGGAAGGCATTTTTTTGTTAGTTCAAATTGAAAAGTAAGGACGAGGAATGTTACGAAATATGTATTATTTATCGAAAATATACAATTGTAATGAAGATTTTACTCTATCAATCTACTTTTACGAGGTTCGATGAATTTAAAATGAAATCGAAACACTTTCAGGATATTCAATGGTGAAATGTTGCTTTAGGATTAGGGTTAAAAAGAAATTTGGAGTTGGAAAATTTAATTACGAATACAATCTGTGTTTGTTGAATCGGAATCATTATCTGTGTCACGAGTATGACTCGATATTATAAGATAAGGAATTAAGAAGAGGAATGTCTATGTTGATACAGAGAAGCAGGCGTACTTGTAACTTGTAACGTGGTTCACCTAAACACTTAATACAAACTCAAGCTCAAACTCACTCGAGTCTACACCGCGTCTTAATCTTAATCCAAATTTAAATTCTAATACAGATCCAGTTCGAACTAAAAGTCAGATCAATTCTAACTGTAGATCTCTATTAATCTCTTGAATTAATAATCTAGTACAAACTGGGAGATTGGAGACTGGTTGGAAAATTATATTTACGTGCTCTGTATATATCCGAAACTCCACACAATGTCAGAAATCAAGAGATAGCGAAGAATCATATTTATATCAAAGAAAATGATAACTTCTGTCAAATTGTCGATATCATCCTCCTTCAATTATATCAAAAGAGATTAATAATTATCGTAAGTGATATATTTAGCAACAATGTTAACAAGAGTACAATGACAAATAATCAGAGTGCGACTGAAAAATCTACACGTACATATCATAAAAGTCATGCGCGTGTGGAAGATTAACCCGAAGCACGCAAACAATAAGAATCCAGCAGGAGTTGCATTGACGGAGGATGAAAAGGTATCCCGAGCAATAATTGTTGCGATAAATAGGCGCGTGGCTGCACGGGCAGAAGCAATGGAACAGAAAATCAGTCGGTTCTGGCTGCAGCCGTGTCGCGAAGGAGGTCGATAGAGAAAGAGGGAACAAGTACTCTTGCATTCCGATGAACAGCAAACCTAGAAACAGGAGGGACTGGCAGGGTGACAAGTCGCGAGGAGGGAGAGGAAGAAAGCGAGAGAAAAGGTAGATCGCAAGGGAAAAAGACGAGGATAGGGATAGAACGAAGGGAAAGAAAGGAAAAAAGAAGGAGAGAGTGATCTCGCAAATCAGTAGGAAGGCGGCATCGACCTCTTCTTCCGCCATCTTTGTTACTCCAACTACGTTCTTCTTCGACCGTTCTTTTTCCACCTTCCCCTGCTTGTTCCACTCGCGAGAGTCCTTTCTTTTGTGTGTGCATTGTGCGGATAATACCGGTGCTGGCTTCTTTTACGTGACTGTGGGCGAAAACGAGCCAGCAGATACCGCTGAAGAAAAAAAAAAAGAAGCGCGATCGGTATTCTCGCCCGCTCTATCCTTCTTCCTTATTTTTTCCCCTCTTCCAGTCTCTCTTCTTTCATTCTGCGCCTCTCCGTGCACTTTCGAAAATAGTCTAACCTAAAAATATGCGAGTACTGGAGGCGTGGCGGCTGATGGAGAGAAACTCTTTCGTTCGCCCGTAGAGAAGTCGCAGTTCGAGATTCGCCGGACTATCTCGATACGTGGACTGTATAGGATTATCGATGACTGACAACTTTTAATAATTCACCGTCACGAAAGGGGAAGACGGGTGTCGTTAATTGGATTTATCGATAACTGGGGCTCTTGTTTCACTGGGGATGAATCGAATTAATCGAAATCGAAGAATGAAACGACAAGCTGTGCATATGAGAATCAGGCCATGCGGTATAATTGTCTTCTGTCGATTTTTAGCTTCGATTGCAATAATGTTTTAGAAGTTCCCTTTGTTAAAAAAATATTATTAACTCTTGTTCTTACAAGGAAAGTAGTAAAAAGATATCTTTTGAGAAGAGATTTGATAGCAATTTAATTAAAATTAACTTTCAAACATAAAAATTTGTAATTATTTCACGTATATTTCCAGCCAAAATTCTTTTCGCTGACATATTTATTAAATGTTACATACTAGATATGAATTCAAGCAAATAAATATAAAGCGAAAGCGAAATGCTGATCGATGTTTGAAAAAGTTACATCACAAAGTGGCAGCTATTCGTCGAACGGTTGACACTTTTTTCGAATAACGATTACGTTTCAATGGGAAAAAATTAATAATTTAAAAGTCCAGTTGGCTAGTTTGTCGGTCTTATGTTTGGCTGATATTTTTTGATTACAAAAAAGCCACTGTGGTTCTTATAAACCGGTCTATTGTTAACATTTGTTTCGGCTATTGCTATAATACCATTGAATTTAGAACATTAAATTCTTGGTGCGTCAATACATATACTATAAAAAAATATTTATTGTTTATTAACGACAATGTCATTTAATTGTCCAATCAATGTATTAACAAATAAATTACGAACAGACGTTTATCTAAAAAATGAATAATCAAATTGTGCTTAACTGGATAATCAAATTTTTCTGTGTTTTAACCGGCTTTGTTCAGTTACCCATATTATTTTGGGATTTTTTAAAAACAAAAATTCATTTTATGTATTCGTCTCGGTAGACTCATACACTTATAAACACTTATGCTAAAATGTCATATACATCAAAAATAATCTTTTCTGTGTTAAAACGAATGATCAAAGACAAACTGTCAGCGTTAAAACAATTTCTTTTAAGAAATTAAGAAGTTGCTTTATAATCAGTATGATATTACTAAAAAATTTTTATCTGTTTAATTCCTTGTACTATTAGCATATTATTTTATCTTGTAACTTATATGTTACTTCATAATTAGTATGATATTACTAAAATTTTTTATCTATTTAATTCCTTGTACTATTAGCATATTATTTCATCTTGTAACTTATATGTTTCATAGGAATAGTGAGACACATATCGTTATCGCTTCGTCACCACATCCAAGTTTCTTTCCCTTGTCTTTGGTTTTCTCGCGTCCTAATCTCCCCTTATCTGTATTATATCCCTAAATCGGTTCGTATTTTTCTCTATGTTCCCCCATTGTTGACGAGAACATCCACCATTTCGATACCAGAGTAATACATTGTGAATTAAAATGTTCACAGTCTCTCCACTAATCGAAGCCCGTATTACTTCCAAGAGCAATCCTGATTACCCCTTGATTCAACAAAAACTCATCGCTTATATCATTTACTTCAAAGGGTAGATATGATTCAGCTCGTAAAATTTGTTTCTCCAATTAAAAACGTTAAGTAAGTACGAAATTGTAACTGTTTGCTAAGATAGAACTTTAATTTTGGGAAAAGAATTTTTAGGAAAAACAAATCTCTCTTTCAAATGTTCCATTGCCCTAAACGTCTACTATCTTCCATTCTCTAAGTCAAATATTTGGAACAATTTTTTAACCAAGACCACGATGAAAATTCTTGTGAAAAAAATGAAATACATAGAGAAATTTCGCTCGAGCCATGAACGGATTAGCTTGCTTATGGGGGATTAATTTTTGTGATAAAACGAGAATAAATAGACCAGTTCATATTCACGGACTTAAGTCACCAAAGTATCGTTAAAATTGTCTGGTCCGGCATTTGTATTAATTGAAATGCAACACACGGAACCTAGCATGCAAAGAATGCAGCGGACGAGCATCAATTGCGCGGGTGATGTCGTGATATGAGGCTCGTCTTTATGATACCGTGTCGGACATTTAATTACAAATGCCATCTCGCCATTCTAGCTTGTCGTGATATTCGTACAATATCTGCACGCGATATCCGCGTTGTTAATATTGCCTCTCGTTTCGAAGATGCATATCACCGACTAACATTAGTGGACAGACGCTCTAGTGAATCTTCGATCCTTAATCATCGCGCTTGGCTCGTATTCGATCTAATCGCGATAATTACTTTATACGCAGGTCGAAGTTAAGCGCGAATTATCGCTTTCGAGGATATGGAACGTTGGAGCACCTGATCGTAATGTATCTAACCGTAATGAGAAGTAAAACACGGCCTATTCTATTTTCAAGTTAGATGTGCTATTAATAAGCCAACGATCATTTTGATCTGTTATTTTCTTTTTCTATGCAGTAATTAAAAATATCTACCGTAAACAAGTTTTTCAACTGATCTGCTATAATCTGGATTCTTTAGAATTCTTTAGAATTTATTTAGTCTATTCACGTTAAAAATATGCTGATATATGCTATTATGTTCAAACGTTATTCCATGAATTATATTGGCAATATGAAACATAACCGTGATTCGATATTAAGCCGTTTAAATTCATATGCAGTTTAGAATAATAGTATTTGATCTATATAACTTACCTTAACATATCCAATTACGATAAACCGATCTGCTTTAATATTGTTAACCTATATACAAACATTCGATTTCAGACAAGTATCATGTGTAAAGAGAAAAGAAAAAAGATAAGAAATTGATCGTAGAGATACCAATCTACGTTTAATTCGGAGCCATACCGTTGCGCCGATATGTCACGCTCGCGTGAAGTTTAAATTAGGTTGAGTATCACTGGCGGATTTGTAATAAGTGCAAGCGGAGCGATACAGATGCGTCGCTCTCGCAGTGGTCCCGTTTGCGCGCTCGCGCGCCTTCTCCTCCCGTCGAATCCCAGCGCACCGTGAAACCGTGATGACGCAACGGCCAAGTGTTGGTGGAGGTTGGGAGTGCGGGCGACATGTCGCGAATGCGTCTGTGTAAAAGCTTTGCTGCCAGCTGCACGGCAGCCGCTTAAGTCGCGTTCGCGACCCATCATCAAGGGTGCGAATGGTGCCCATCATTCGTATTTTTCACAAGTCATTAATTTTGTATTTTGTTAGATATGTAATTTATATATATTATGTATATACATATAATACAAGTACATACAAATGCCTTATAAATAAGTTTGAATTTGCTCCACATTACATATTACTCCAAGAAAAGTGAAAATATTGCTAATAATCGTGTCGCCCAGGAAGCACATTGATCAACTTCATAAATTGACAAATAAGTATAGAAAAGAGATAATATTAGATACAGCGTTCATTAAATCGATCTTAGAATTCATTATTATTTATACCACCTTTGATTCTTCAGAATCTGATATTATTAATCGCGTACTTATGCAATGAAATTAACGAAAGGGTGATCAATTTACCTTTTGAAAGATTGGATTGATAATAACAATTAATGTCCGCGTTATTGACACTGATCTAAAATCACTTGTATCGATCATTGAAGCATCATTATCGACAGGTTATTTCTCTTAAAGCTTTCCTCGTCACGGCGAGAAGTTAAAGAATACTACACATGGTCATAGCGCGTAACAATACCCGTCGATCCGTCACTCACGTTGCCTTGCTGTTCTCACAGTTCACGGTGCATCATATCGACTCGGCTTCCTTCGGCCGCCGCTGCACTGAC
>NT_176962.1:137332-143464 GCF_000188095.3 Bombus impatiens
TTCCTTCGGCCGCCGCTGCACTGACAGCGTGTGTAGGACTATGGTAACTATACATGATAGACGCGTTGCGGTACATTTACCTACCGTTCAAGTGGTTGGAGGTTCTGAATCCGTGAACCTCTTTGCAGCAGTCGATGGCATCATACGGGCGGTGTAAAACAGGCAAAGAGGCAACAGTACGATCGAAACGAGCGCGAATCGGAGTCGAAGTTGTAGTCGGAATCGTGACGAGTTGTCTCGGGTCACTTCGGGTCGCCTCGGGTTCGGGACGAGCATAGCCGAACGCGTGCCTACGTGCGCGCTTTACCACGACGACGCGGCGCGGTGCGACGTGCCGTAGCGGGACGGGACGAGCGAGACGACACGAGAGGATACGAGACGAAACGAAACGAGACGATACGAGACGGAGCGGGACAGCGCGTGGCGAGGGAAACGAGGCGAAGCGGGGCGAGGCCAGTCGAACGGAGCCGAGTCAAGTCGAGTCGAGTCGAATCGGAAGGAGAGTCAGTGGCTGGCGACTCCTCGGGGCGTCAGGTTTGTGTTGTGTGGGGTTTGTTGTTCTTTCGCGCTCCTTGCAAACCACGTGCGCAGCTCCGTGACAGCTCTGTTCTAACGGACGTTCAGAATATACGGAGCTACAGTACGACACGGCGTTTCGTTTATTGTGATCGAACTCCTTGACATTTCCGAAGGAACTGAAGATACTTTTAGTCGAAAATTAAGTTTTTAAGGGAACGTTGCTCGAAGAGGACTGAAACTCGAAAGTATAAATTGTTTATAGTTATAATACACACTTTTTATATACTATCGTGAATCTAAAGTTGAAATTTTAAAAGTGGTATCGCGCGAGGCACGAGCGATAATGCATGTTGCAGATAGGCGATGTTGTTTAAACTATCGGATTCAATGTGGAATTTCTCTTCGGTATTAATACGAATAAAGTGTTGCTCCGACGATTACGAGTAGCACCGATAAATCGCAAGAACACGTTTTAAACAATCTGTAAAGATTCGTCGATATTACAAATTAAAATTTGTCACGAAGACTTGGCTACGTGCCCTCGACGGTTATCGCAGCTGAGACTTTCGTTAGCAACTCTTATCGTGCTTACGAGAATAACCTGACCGCACAGCGCAAATATTATGAATGCAGGAATCCTCAAATCGAGTTACGAGTTAAAATTGCGATGCCTGCTAATCGGGACTCAAACGTTGCGAATCTCGAAGTACATTGGGATAGAAGTGTTGCCAAGGACGAGTGAAATTCTTCGAATTTCTTGAAACTCAAATTTCCACGAATACCTAAACTTCCTTCTAATCTAAGAACTAAGTAAAACTAAAGTTAACAAGAAATTAAACGAGCGAAAGTAACTCAATCGATGCGTGATTGAGTCGGCAACGTACAAAGTGAGTGGACCGTGGTAAGGTAAGAATGCAAGGCGGGTAAATTAGTTGCAGAACAGGTACGTTTGCGACAAGAAACGGAATAATAACGACTGTGGCCGGAAGAACGAGGAAACGAGAGAAGAAGAAGAAGAAACAGACGGAAGGAGGTGGAGGAAGGTGTTCTCTTATTTGCAAAGCGACTGAACGTAGACGTAGATAACCACTGGGACGAGATAGAAGAGGAACGGAGAGAGGAAGTGACACGATCGTGACACGACATAGAATAGAACGAAGAGGAATCACGCATAAAGATAGAGGGAACGCAAGAAAGAAAGAGGAAGAAAGAACAAGAGAAGAAACGAGTTTGGCAGAACGAGAACGAAGGAAGGAAAGAACGATCTGTTAGAGCAAGGGAAGGGAGCGAAGAGAGAGAAGATTTCTGGGCACGCGCACTCCACCTGCTAGCGTGTAGTGGCACGCGCCATATCCACCCCCTCCGCTGCCGTGGACGTTCCGTTCCCCTCGCCGCGCGGCAGCGCCGCACTCCACCGGCCCCTCTCTCGCCGCAGTCCCTCTTTGGCGTTACCTCCTGGTTCTACCGCAGCCGTCGCCGCCACCGCCACCGCCACCGATTCTTCCCTCCCCTTTCCCTCCTGCAGTCCCCCTCCCCTCGTCCGACTACCCGACATACCCGCTCGATCTCCCCTCGTTCCTCGGTGCCTCTTCTCCTCCCGCGGGAATCCCCTCCCGTGCGCCCCTCACGCGTGCCACGATTTCGAGACCGGGACGCGCGGGAGTCAATCGCTCGCGGACTTCGATAGGACGAGCACCATAGAGGTCCTTGCTCTTCCTCTCTTAGAACGCCTCTCTGTCCGAGCGCGTTCTTCGTGCCTCGTGTCACTGCGATCTCGTGTGCTTTCCGCGTTTTCGATCTTCTCCTGACTCTGTTTTCTTTCTATCGCTGCGCTTCTTCCTTTCGTTTCGTAATTCCTTTCGTTTCTTCTATATCTTAGAAACGAAAGTTTGGTCAGATTTTGAGATCGAGAAATTTCGGAATATATCGCGACGCAGTTTCACAACTGTTGCATAGCACCGAGTGTGGCTGATTCGAGTAAAAAGAAGCATAAACGCACTTAGAGAAGACAGCAGAGCGAACAACACGTTGCGTGACGTGCCTCGGGACACCGCGTGATCGTCGAACGAGAAGCGCGAGTACCTTTCAGTAGTCGGAAGCCTGGCATTCAAAGTTCACAGTGAATTTTCACGATCGGCTCGGTAGACGTGATCGTAACACACGGGGGCAAAAAAAAAGGTTAGCCGTCCGCAAAGAGCTGCCGGCCGATGTTTGCGTATGAAAAAACCCAGTCGTCCTCTTCCACCTCTTCCTCTTCTTCTTTCCGGCGTTCGCCTGCTGGCAGGGGGGCAACGTGCCGGTCGATCGCTGTATAAAGAACAAAGGGCCAACGGCGATACTAACGACGACGAAGACGACGACGAGGAAGACGAGGAACGAGGGCGGCGACAACGACGAGGAGAAGAACGTGGGAAGGGAAAAACGTAAGAAGGAGGAAGGAAAGCGGACGAGAAAAATAAAGAGTGGGGGGCTGACGCGTGCTACTACCGCTGTTACTTCCAACGCAACAAAAATAGTTCAGTCTCGGCGGTGGAGGAGAGATAGCCAGCGAACCAAAAGAGAAGGGAGATAGTAGTGCCAGAGGAAAGAATAGGAATATCGGAGATTTCGAGACCGGGACGCGCGGGAGTCAATCGCTCGCGGACTTCGATAGGACGAGCACCATAGAGGTCCTTGCTCTTCCTCTCTTAGAACGCCTCTCTGTCCGAGCGCGTTCTTCGTGCCTCGTGTCACTGCGATCTCGTGTGCTTTCCGCGTTTTCGATCTTCTCCTGACTCTGTTTTCTTTCTATCGCTGCGCTTCTTCCTTTCGTTTCGTAATTCCTTTCGTTTCTTCTATATCTTAGAAACGAAAGTTTGGTCAGATTTTGAGATCGAGAAATTTCGGAATATATCGCGACGCAGTTTCACAACTGTTGCATAGCACCGAGTGTGGCTGATTCGAGTAAAAAGAAGCATAAACGCACTTAGAGAAGACAGCAGAGCGAACAACACGTTGCGTGACGTGCCTCGGGACACCGCGTGATCGTCGAACGAGAAGCGCGAGTACCTTTCAGTAGTCGGAAGCCTGGCATTCAAAGTTCACAGTGAATTTTCACGATCGGCTCGGTAGACGTGATCGTAACACACGGGGGCAAAAAAAAAGGTTAGCCGTCCGCAAAGAGCTGCCGGCCGATGTTTGCGTATGAAAAAACCCAGTCGTCCTCTTCCACCTCTTCCTCTTCTTCTTTCCGGCGTTCGCCTGCTGGCAGGGGGGCAACGTGCCGGTCGATCGCTGTATAAAGAACAAAGGGCCAACGGCGATACTAACGACGACGAAGACGACGACGAGGAAGACGAGGAACGAGGGCGGCGACAACGACGAGGAGAAGAACGTGGGAAGGGAAAAACGTAAGAAGGAGGAAGGAAAGCGGACGAGAAAAATAAAGAGTGGGGGGCTGACGCGTGCTACTACCGCTGTTACTTCCAACGCAACAAAAATAGTTCAGTCTCGGCGGTGGAGGAGAGATAGCCAGCGAACCAAAAGAGAAGGGAGATAGTAGTGCCAGAGGAAAGAATAGGAATATCGGAGTTATCGTAATATACACACGCACACGTGTAGCTTGCGCGTTATCAACGTAAGGAGACCACGTATAATACGAGCGGCTGTAGTGAGTGCAACTTTCGGTGTGCTGATGACGCATTCGACAGTGAGAAAGAGCGAGAGCAGGCTACTTTCGAGATAAACACGAGACGAGATTCGTCACGAACGAAAATAAAACGGAGATAAATTAGGGCCCGAATCGTGCGTGGAGAGAACAAGACGGAAGAAAAAAAAGAAGAATTTTATTCCTGACGAGAGGAAGATTTGGCATTCCTCCCGTTCCCTGTAGTGCCAGCAGTGACAGAGAGTGATGCGCGCGCGATCAGCTGTTCGAAGCCGCGACGTGCACCGTGCTTCTCTCTCGTTTGATCGATTGTCGTCCGTTGTAAATTTTTGATACGATATTCGTCGAAATTCGATCGATCGAACTTCGATCGCGACGACCATCACGCTTCTCGTCTTCATATGCGTGTTTCGAGTCAATGTTCCCGAACTACCTGTTGACGATTTACGAGGGAAAATCGACGCGGTCTGTTTCGACTTAATTTAACAGTCGTGCTGTTGTTGGAGGTAACGTGGACAGCTTGGTTCTCATTATTCATTCAAGAGTTTATTCGTAACAGTTGATTCAGTGGTATCATCGTGACATGGCACAAAAACCGTCTAAGTAACTTCCCTTCTTGTCGGTCATTGTGTTAGTAAATACAAGAACCACTGAAGATCGGTATATTACAGAAATCGTTGTTATCATGTGTTCGATAACATTTCGCGGGAACAGTGTGAAATCTTTCGCTCGGACGTGTGTATTACCGGTTGAAGAACATTAACGTGCAAAAAATTGGTGGCGTGCTCTACAAGTATTTAGTCATTGGAAGGAAATCGAATATGCGACTGGTGAAACTTTTAGTGGTGGTGCGGCGTGCCGAGTGTTTTTCGGAGTGAATGTTATCGAGACGTTGTTAGTATACGTCTTATCTGTCGCTCGCATCAGTGGAGTGACAGAGAAAAAGAGGAAGAGGAAGAGGGGGAAGGAAAGAAAGAGACTCGACGGAGTTCGGAGGTCACGGAACCGTTGGACGATATGCGGCACGCAAACTCGTTTCGACGAGCTGAGAATTTCGGCCCGCGGATCCAAGCAGCGCGCTCGCGTCGTCCGGACGCCAATAGCGGCGTGAAACAGTGGTGATATGCTGGTCGAGGGACACGGGAACGTCGATTCTATTCCCGGCGTCTTTTTCTCGCCGGTTGCGTGACGTTCGACTGGCGGCGAGGAACAGAGTATTATAAACCGTACGCGGTGACGTTCTCGAGCGCGCGCGCGCTAACCTCTACTTCACTGCTGGTGTGATAGCTAGTCAAAGTGATCGGAAGGGCATTACGTTTATTATACGGGCATCGGAGCAGTTACATCGTGTACAATAGAAGTAACGTAGTAAGAATCAGAGGCTTCAATGTAAAGTGTTAAGCTGTAAAGTAAAAAAAAGAAACTAGAGATATATCGTACATGTATATCTTTTCTAGAACAACGCACGATTAATAACCGCAACAAAGGTGAAAGAATCGTTCTCATTCAACAAGAAATGATCGAATTATATCGTTGTGAAAGAAATATCTGAGCGTACTAGTGACTTTTTCGCCACCTATTTGTTGTGTATGCGCCGTTACGGGACTTGCAAGTTCGGTTTGGTTACGCGCGAAAGAAAGTTGTTGCCGGTGGTGGCGCGCTGGTGGTGGTTCAAGCGTCTCCGGAAAAGCGCGGAAGACACGACGAAAGCGAAAGTACAGCAGTTGCGTTGGCGCGTTCCAGAAAATGACCTTCAAGTTCCGCTGAGAATCTTCCATAATTCAAACAGAGAAGAGAAAGATGTATTTGTAACGACGACAACTGTTAACGCGTATCATCATCGTGTGAAAAAGAGGACATATTCGCCGATTAACGATAGTGTATTAGTGCAGATATTCCAGCAACAAGAAGAAACCGTCGGAGGAGGGGCATGGTGGGCACCCACCAACCAGGGCCACAGGCCCGGG
>NT_176962.1:143967-183083 GCF_000188095.3 Bombus impatiens
GGCCCGGGTGGCCCCCCTGTAACAAGGAAATCTCTCGCTATCGAGCCGTTCGTGCTTCATTACATTGCCTGGAATGATGGTATGCCTATTTGAAAATAATATTTCTTATCTATAGTCACTACGTGGCGCGCGTGTGTCATCGTTTGTTTTGAGTCTAGCGTGACTAACTCTTAAGTGTATTCAGTCGGACTATTACCTACTCTCTTGTATTTTGTGTGTTTGCTGACAAATCTAAATATTACCTTTTTAACGGCCTTTTACGCGATTGAATGGTCAATGTTCAGTCGTTGTTTTGAAAGGTTTAAACTACTATAATTCTCTGTTTCTAAATCTGTTTTTGTTTTTCTTTCTGTTTTTCTTTTTTTTTTTAATGTGAGGTTAGAAACATTTGCAATTTTAACAATTGATCGTTAATATTTATTTTATTGATAATAATTGATGATAAGAATAACGAGCATATTAGCAATTTGTAGTGCACAGTGAATGCACAAGTTGAATTTCTAATTCTAAGAGGGAAGAGTTAATTGAATTTAAATGTCAGAATCGTTCATAATTTAATACGTAGTTTAGAATAAAGGGATCGGTATTAAAGGGGTTCAAGTTTGGCGAAAAATAACGACTCACGAACAAGTTTTTCTACTGGCTTCCAATAGCAACGTAGATAAAAGATATCGATTCGTGAATTTTTTTGTTTATCTCCAACCGAGTCCGCAACTTGGAGCGCGCACGAAATGTCACCAGATAACGGAAGTTCCGGGGCGATAAAAATGATTCAACTCCGAAAAATCGACGGAAAGTCGCGTTCGTCTCACCGAAACGATGCTGGTGTATCTGCGATCATCCATACATTCGATCCTTTTTCTCTTAAAACGACACTGGTTGAAATCTATTACACGTCTTACCCACGCGATAGGCACTCTAGAAGATTCAAAGAAACCGGAAACGTCTGACAGCCATAACTGTATTGCACCACGTACATCAGTTGTTTGTATTGAAATTGCGGTGCGTGTCTCTTCGAGCATAACACGGACGTATTTACTATACCGTGACTTTGTACACCGGTACTCGTCGATGATCGAATACAAATATAATATATGGGGACTATGGTGGTGGATTTCAAATAATTTTAATACCTTGGAAGTTTTAAGAACCTTATTTCATTATATTATATATAATTATAATTTATTTATATAATATATATTATTTATATAATAATTACTTTTCTTTGCAAAATTAACTGTCAAGCTTCTTAGACTGCTAAAAAAAATTTTGCAAAAATCGCGATACATATCAAAATGCACTTGAAATCATTCACAGATATAACGATCTAACTTTTAGGCAAGAGAAATTAAAAAATATGATGCTCCTCCTATTGAAAATCAAAGTAAGCAAGGAAGCAAGAGAGAAAGAGATGCAGTGGTTATTGATTTAGTTGTAGTTAGGCCGTTGGCTTCGCCCTCCGCCCGAGAAGCGTCAAGATCGCATGCACATGCACACACGTAGAACAATAGATCGACTGTCGTCTAACGGCATTCTAGCGGTCGGACGACCGATAATAGGGGCATCCAGTGCGAGCGCTCTGCGGACATTCCGCGTTTCTCTGTCCCAGGCGCACCGGTTCCGTTGCACTAATGACTGGTTCGCGATCCGGGGCGTCAGTCGGGAATCGGCCCATCCCGGACGATGCGGTTTTCCACGGTTCTTGAAAGCCGTTCGTTGCTTCTCAACGGACGACAGACAGGTTCACGTATATGACTATATTATACGAATTTTCTTCCTCAAAGTATTGATTTTACCTTTCAAATAATTTGTATACATTTTTAATACTGTTTCCAAAGTATGGAAACTAAACTCAACAAATTAAAATCGTCATAATTAATGCCTGACGATTAACATTTAAATACTTGTTAATGCTTTATGGTCAGAAGTTGTTCTTTGATATTGTAACAATTACGATAAATGCTTTATTCTAATCAATTTCTATATACTTTTTCATTTTCTGTAATATTTAATATTTCTTTTATATCTTCCTTCATAATAATATACTAAAATTGGAGTAACTAAGACAATATACACATTTAAGTATCTGTGACCCATGAAATGGCTTCTGATATTCAAACGAATTTCTACAGATATATTCTCAAAATATGAATAATCTAAACATCTAACAATAAGCCGTGCTTTTATTGCGCTTGAAATGTAAAGCATTCGAAAAGAAAATCATTTTGATATGCGGTGTAAAGCGAATGGCGATTAGCCAATCCGCAAAAACGACGGTCGCGTGTTCTGTTTGGCGAAGGGGTTGCACGGTGGGACGTTGTCGCGCGCGCGGCCAGGCGCGTCCCGATTCCGGCGTGTCATAACAGGGGAATGAGCTCTCCGCTCGGGTGGCCGGCTCATGGCTGCGCCACGGAATTATTTATACCGCTTGATTACACGCGTTGCGACGAGCCGCGCCGAACAGACGACGGAAACGACCGAAAGCTCGCTCGGAGACTCTATGCGAGCCACGCTCGCCGTGCTATCGCGCACGCATCGTTCTATCGGGCATCGATGCGAGGAATCCGACATACTTTGCTCTCCTTCGCGATATCGAACAGACGATAACGAGGACGACGTACATCGGGAATGAAAGAAATAAGGGACGACGGAAAAGAGACTGCTTTTTACGGTTGAATTGTCTCGTGCGCTTTTCCCCCTATATTCTTTCATCTATCGATTTTTATAGTATAGAGAATTCTGGACATTAATTTCCACGATATTGGCGAATAATGTTTCTTCTTGAATGTAGATATACTTCGTGAAAAGTTTCTTGCGAAGTATTAGTAGTATCTCATATTGTAATCCACTGCATGAAGGCGCGAAAGTGAAACGCGTGCGCTCACACGGAAACGGTATCGCCTAAATAAAGTTTTAAGGACATTTTAATATTTATGGACACAGGAGGGTCGCGTTTCGGACGCTCCAGTTCGCGAATGCACGACCAGTAATAAACCTGTTTGCCGGCCGCGGTGTAATTTATTTTAGAAACACGTGGGTGGTCATCGGGAGAGAACGAATTTATTCGGTCGAATCGCGAAGAAGTTGATAACAGGTCTGTCGGTATCCTTGGTAATTTATTGGTTCTTTTCTTCTCGGTTGGTTCGTGTAGTTTCCGTTTCATTCTATTCTGTATCATATTTTACTTATTTTATTCCATGTGGATTAACAATGACAAAAAATAGAGGTGGTTTACGTTTATATTTTTGCATCGATGATATTTATATAATTACATAACTGTTTCTCTGTTATATGAAGATCAAGGTTTCCTTGGAACCTTGGAACTAGGTCAAGAAATTATATCGAAATGGTTAGATGTAGAAAAATAAGAATCGTGCCAAGTATTCGTAGGTTCTTCATGCCGATTTTACGTGAATAATATGCCAAACTATGCTCTTATTCACCCAAGAGGAATTACCTAATAAAATTAATCATACGTATGTGTGCCACTTGTGACTCACGTGACATAATTTCTGTTAAATTTCTCGAATCGTATCTTCGTGTACAAGATTCGGATGAATCAGATGCGTATTTCCTGTGTATTTTCTACAAATACGTCGTAACAAGATCGGTAGCTACTCGATGACTATTAATTCTCTTGGTACGCGCGGAGTCCCGTAATTCTCGATTCGAAGTACCGAAATACGCCCGGTTGACCTTGCCGCGTTATTAGGCTACGCTTTAAACGAGATTTCAGCGTCTTGCTGTTCTGTCGATAGCTCGGGTGTCTGTGCCGATATATTTAGCTTCGTAGCAGGGTATCGCGGATCGACGATGCAGAGGGGCGAATCTCACTCAAAAGGCGATAGACAGCGTTAGAATCGGCTTTTGCAAATACACGTACTCGCGCGAACGAATGTCGCTTTGCAGAATATTTGCTAATATAATAATTTTCAACATTTAAGTTTGAAATATTCTTAACATTCTACAAAAATCGTCAATGTATTAACAAGAAAAATGTATGTACCTACCTATATGACGATAAAGTGTATCCTATAAATATATGAATATTATCTAGAATATGTGACATTGAATCAAGCAGCTAAGGTTTTTATCATTGAGACCATCTGATTGTTTCTAGCTCTTTCAACATTCTAGGAAAGTCGAGTTCTACATTTATGAATTATTGGCATCTCATTGTGTATTTTTGCAGCTTCGATACTCCCATTGCAGATCCATGGAATTTTCCAAGCTGGTACATACCATTTATCCGGTGATACATTCTTTTGTCCGATCCGTTCTATAATTACAGTTTATCTTCGGATAACGCTTCCTGAGGTGTCTATTTGCTATAGAACGTTTTAGGGTAATCCGATGAGATTCTGATGGAACGTTTACAAGGTCATAATCATGCTTCTTTTTTGTTGTATTTGGTAAAAGAAAATCTTGTTCTCTTCGCTTTTAAGCTGTCCAACGATATCATGATAACATGAAAGAATGATCTAGGTCACCGAGACTTTCTGGCCTCTTTCTTTCGATCGAAACTGAAGGTTAGAGAGATATTTCTTTTTTTTTAATTCATTCAGCGCGAATTGCTATAAAATGATCATATCCAAAATATACTAGAGTCTTCGAACCCTTCCCCTTATTATATTGTTTAGTTAATTCATCGGTATTTAAAATATCCAATCTGTTATTTCGAAGTTGGAGAAAACTAGAATTTTATCGATTTCCTTTCTGCCATCTTTGCCTTTCCTCGTGTAATTTAGAATATCATATCGATATTTCGTGACAGTCCTTATATTATAACTTTATTTAAAAACTAACTTTATAATAAATATTTCAACGCATATTGAGAAATAAGAAAAGTGTTAGACAGGACATACATAAATACCGTGTGCTCTGAAAAGACACATAAAATTTATATCCACACCTCTGCCCAATCTTTCTGAAATATTCTGTAATAAAAATCTCATAAAAAATAAAAATCTCCGAGGTCACATCTAGAAATCCAAGATCATATGTCAGAAATAACTTTAATCAAATGATACCGATCCGCATGTATCGCGTCAGCCGCAGACATTCTTCGCGGTGCACGCGTCTGGGGCGCACCGTAACTTGCGCTGGCGTCATTCAAAGTGTTTTCTCTTGTTGGTCACTCGGTTTCCCCGCTCCTCTACTCCGATTTCCGCGACGAACATCGTTGTCGTCCGGTCGAGTGTTTGCGCGCGCCGCTTCTCGCGACGCGGTCGCACGTTTTATGACCCGATAAACTACCGTGTTCCTCAGCTAATTTTCACTGTGACGAAAAGTCGTTCCGGCCATGAATCTTAACCAGCCCAGAAATATCGCGGCCTGCGATTGCAGTGATTTCTTTCTCCATCCTTCTTCGTGATGTTTTTAAAGAATATTCTTAACGTGCGGATTAAATGATTCGAAGAACGACGTGGATCAGAGATAAAGACTTGTATCTAAAGTTTAGACACGTCAGAGTCCAAGATCGGCGCGTTACTAAGAAGAAAGTCGAACTTGACGGTTCTTTGAAATTTCTTGAATGTAAGGGCGCTCAGAATATTAAGTGGGCCTTATGAATTCCGATTAATAAATTTTTATTATGTGATAGCTTATTACGTGGTACATATCCTTTTATTGTTACAATCGGTATCGAAACGGTTTAACACGTTAACTGGATTCCTGTTGGTCCTGAATCAATGCGTTTCCATAATGTAAAAAAGATGACAGAAAATTTTAGAATACTTTCCTAATAATCTATGTAAATTATACACAAGGTTTTACGATATAGGAGAAAATCCTACATGAAAGTTATTGATTACGATACGATACACTTATTTAGATAACGAAGATCCAGTAAACAGCGAACGTGTTGACCTAAAATACTACAGTAATATTCCAATTACGCAACTCATTACAACAATCGACCACAAAATTTCAACAACTAAACGAATTAACTTTCGCTTATCATCTCACTTATTATCCTGATCCAATGCTCCTTCGTACTCATCCCCCAAACTCTCTCAAACCATTCCAGTGCCAGCCCAGTAACCGAACCAAATACTAATATCACTTTCAGAGCCAGAATCACGCGTTTTCAATCATACTATCGCACGAAACGTCGCGTAGGTATCTCAGCGTCGTAAAGACGGTTTATTGGTTCCTCGGTTTTCTCTCGAAGGGGTAAACGGAGCACAGACGGTAAGGGGTAAAAGACAGAGGACGAAGGGTGAACGGCTGATAGGGGTGAAGAGCCGAGTAGAGGTGGCCGAGAAACGTTCGCACGAAAGCTTCTACCCGCTTAGCTTTCCTTCTCGCGAGGACTCGAGCGTAGAGAGCAGGGTGGAAAAGGAGAAGAAAGGGTCGACGAGGTTGCGGAGGGCGGAGGACGCGTAAAACCTCCGGCCACAGATCGATAGGGAAGGTCGGAGGTGTGTCGTGTCTGTTAGACTTTGGCTCGAACTCGCGATTACGTAGCCAACCTTTGCCGTGCTCGCTCCTCGTGTCGCGCGCACCGACCACGAGGAATCGGTCGAAAGCTATCTGGAAAATCCAACTCTGCCACGCTAAACGCCGTCAACTGGCCTTTTATCCTATGTCCGACTATATTGATCACAAAATTCTCGCGATATCGCTGTTTGATCGACCGTGATTATGCTCGATGTATGATGTCCAAGGGTTGATGTTCTTAAATGCTTTCGTGTGTGGGGAGGACTGTGTGGAAACGATTGGGTGTTTGATTCTTGGATAGTGAATATTGGCGGAAACATGTGGTTGTTATGTGCTGAGATTAGGGATGGCGTTGGTATTGAGTTATAGTTTCGAAATTTAGGGTTTAAGTTCTATTATGTTGTATTATGTTTATGTACTATTTTTTCCTTGTTTATTTTGAATGTTTTGATTTTTCTTCAATATGCTGGAGAATATGGGATATCTTATTCAAGTAGAGATTTAATTTCTTTTTTAAAGTAACGTGGCTATATATATTAGATATGTATTTAGTGAAATCATTAATACAAAAGAATAAGAGAGTGATATCATTTATGTCATTCTTTTGTAGTGGTTAATTAAGAGATTCTTTAATTCCTCCAAACAATATAACTTTACTCGTTTACACGTATCATAAGAGGAAAGTCGTAAATATAATGTTGTAATAAAATCAATTTAATAAACACAGATAAATGATACATTCTCCATGGAGATAACAACTAGGTAATCTTGAAAATGAAACAGTTCAAACCATATAAATATTTCGTTGATTACCACGATACAATTCCACGTAATATACAGAATAGCTCTTTTTGACAATCGAACCAGCTATTTCAAATCGATATTGTATTAGTAGGAGAACTATAAATCACGTGTTCGTTATAACCCATTGAGACCCGATGAAAAGCATCGAGAAAAAGTTATCTTTGCGTCACTTGTCACGTCACTCACCACTTGTCAATAACAATTATAAATTCGTAGAAAAACTGTAGTACATGGCATGAAATCTATTCACTGACGCTGTTTGATATGTAAAGCATTAAGCACGTTGGGTTAGATTTGGATTGCGGACCAATAACAATAAAATGTTAAACACGATTTAGACGAAAGAATTGACCTAACGCTCCACTTTCTTATTATTGCTTTATCACAGCAAACCAGCGATCAGTAACCAAAACAATTTAATGTTAATAATGACATATAAATCATCTAATCAAACACACGACATTGATAAAAAAAAATCTCATCTTGCTTTTCAATCTGCAAAAATTAGATACCACTAGAAGCATTAACCTATTAAGTGTCGAGGATTAGTGCTCCTTATCAAAGGATTAATTGAAATGAAATCGTGTGAGAAATCACTTGTGCGCTGAAACATGAGCGTTCGCAGCTGATTTTTACTTAAGCGGTGGTATCTGTTCGAGCGAAAGCGCGGCTGAAAGTGATTTTATTGGAATAACGTTATCTCGGGCAGGGGTGACGAGGAGTCAAGCGGTTTATCGGTGACAAAACGTGTTGTGGGAATTCTGGCGCTAATATCGGCGGAGAACGAGCTCTCCGTGTCGACCGTCGGGTATCTTTAATGTTTTCATTGCCGACGTCGACGAAATAATCGGCGCGCGTTTATCTGGCCTCGCGGCGACGCGCACCGTACACTTTTAATCGGTGTACGCGCGCGCGACTATTCACTCGTTAGCTCGTGTTCGACCGTGGCTAATTTATTCGCGTGAAGAAAAAAACGTGGAAAACAGGACGATGACGATCTATCTGATAACGATCTTGTCAATGTTGACCTTTTAAGCAAGTTCGTTGCTTACATGAATATTCTCAGTAGGGAAATTATTGATGACGTAGTGGAAGAATTTCGTAGTCTATGCAAAAATACGAAACGTGTATATTTCTGAAGTTTTGTTGTGTTTGATATAGGTGCAATAGGAAATTGGCTGTTTAAATTCTTTCGCATGCGATAGATTATAGTATATAATTTGAGGAAACACGCATTTAGTTTGAAATTGACTGAAAATATAAGTTTTTCAATAATTCTCACTAATTTGAAGTAAATCAGTTATAAAGTATCTATATGTGATAGTTCGAGTAATCTCCAATTGAAAATTTTGCAGATTACTCTTCTTCTTCTATTACTGATATACTATTGAATAATCAGCTCGTAGAAAGCAAAAAATGCATTTTCGTAAGCGTTTCCGTGTCACCATGTTTATTTAAACATATCGATTTCCTTAATCCAATGTTCAATATCGTATCATGAAACTACGAATATTTTGATTCAAATGAAACATACAACACGAAACACAAGGAGAAACGTTCTATTAAAGAACGTACGTATATTTCTTATGCCATTTATATAACCACTGAATACTTCACGATTTAGTTTCTGATGCTCTTTACATAAAATTCTAAAATTGACAGAATATTATTATGTAGTTGCCTTCGGGCGAAGAATTATCATATCAATTTTTTTTTTACCAAAGAACTATCAAATCGGTTTCCTTTCAACCAATTACCATATTCGTATCTTCGAAGAAAACTTTGCAAAAAAAAAAAAAAGAAAAAGAAAACGACGAGCACGTGGCGCAAGGCGTGCTCTCTCGTCGTTACAAATGCAGCGTTATCGATCAAGTATTACGGAAGCCATATACATACATGCATAGAACACGACCTGTCGGATATATCGCGACGAGTATCTTTAATTAGCGGCGTCGCGCGACCGACAAAATATTGGCTTGCGCCGTACGGAGCTTGAACCAGTAATATAGTTGTGCCGCATGTTTTCTCGCATTTGTATGCGTATGAACGAGTTTGTACGCGTGGATACAGGAAACGCGAAGGGATAGTGATATATCGGTAAAGAGATAAATATGACAGTAAATGTATATTTATGAAGGGTTATCAGAAATAAAATGGTAAAACAAGGGCAGTTATACGGTGTTGTGTATCCGGTTTTATGGTTTCGTTTTCCCTTGTTTTCATTATATGGCACGTTCTCGATTAACATGTTGGCCGATTGGAAAACTTTTCAGCGAGTCTTCGAGTTCACGTATCCTTTACGCTATCTTAAAAACGTTAACGTAAAATGTTAAGTCTGGCGCGGTTACGGTTTGACAAGATGCAGATATTTGTCTTAATTTCTAGTTCACGGTGGCTATATAATTAATTAACAACTGTTATTTTCACGTGTACGTGAGAAGGAGAAAGATAAAAGTAAAAAATAATTTGCATTACGAAAAAAGATTTTTAATTACAAAGTAACAAGAGTTAGAGAAGTTACATGAAAGAATTCGAAAGTAAAATATACAAAACTTGGACAATGAAAGTATCGGAAGTAAAGATTAGTTCGAATCCAAACGAAATCCAAAAAAGTTGTTTCATTGCGAACACGAAGTGTCTTCGTTGTGGACGTGGAGAAACGGATATTATTCGAGGGACGCAGAACGAAGTCGCGAGCATTTGAAAGATATCGAATAAAGACGACGCGACGTAACGACCGTAAAACAGCCAAGAGGATTCTCCGGAAGCAATGCGCAGATTCAGCGCGAACCGATGTGTAATACAACTTCGTTATTCGTACGCGGAACGTAACCGGGCTGATTATTTCGAGAGAAAGACGCTGTGTAAAATTAGATCTAGTTAATAGCTAATTACTGATTAACTAATTGCTAACCAACGGTTTAATTGCTAACGCAGGAATCACCACTAATCAGTAATTCAGATTAATTAATATCATAACAGGATGAGTTCGTAGTTAATTCGATCGTAACCTCGATTGCTCTTTGTTCTCGTAACGAACGTAGGACTTTATTAAGTATCCGATAATTTTATTAACAATGGAATTATAGGATAAATGAAATTAATGTACATAGGTAGTAGATGAAAACGAAAGGAATACAAACTTTTGGAATCGTTCAACTTTTCGTCCTTTAGATATTAATCATCGAAATAATTCATCTTTTTCTTTTCATATCGTGTTAATACATGAATTTAAAAGAGCTACTTTCTATCTTTGCAGTCGTAAAATCTACCTGTCTAACTCTTTCATGTAACATTTCTAACTTGTAATTAAAAATTTCTTTCGCGGAAATTATTTATTTCGGTTTTCCTTCCTTTCTATGCGTATAAAGATATGTAAGAGTGTGAAGTCGTAAAGTAAAATTTTTTATTCACTGGCGTTATTAGTTACTAACGCTAAGTAGAGTTTAACTCGTAATATGAGGCACTTCTAATTTTCTATATATATACTAAGTAGGAACACATTCGATATATAATTTTCATCGGCTAATCAAATACTATCAGTGTTTTAATTATGATACCCCTAGTTTATTTTCAGCGGTATCTGAATGATAAGAATTACGATACAAAAGTTAAATCGACTTCGTGAAATTCAATGTTCTCTAAAAAATTCGCCGGACTCGAAATCAATAAAGCAGCACCAATTGTATATCGATTCTCGACGTGCGCCTAGGAACCCACGGTTTGCGAGATTACAATCAACGATCAACCGTGTATCGCATTAATTAGCGCCGTACCGTTGTAAGCTCGTATAGCATCGATCTTTTTACCTCTCTGAATTATTTAACCAGTCTTTTGTTGCTTCGTTTCGAGGATATTTTTCATTCTTTTTGTGCTGCATGAAAATTAAAGATTTTGTTTTTAACGAAAGGTCGTAAGCGAAATTACATTGAAATGTTTATTGCGAGATATGAATCTTACGTAAGATTTCACAGTGGTTGTCTTATAACTAACAAGAAACCACCGTTTGTTTTTCTATAAAATTGTGAATATACTTCTTGCGAGTAGACTGCAGATGTTTATGTAAATTCGTATCCTCAGCGAAATAATTAAAAGAATAGAACATCTATCCTACTAAATATTGTGATATGTACTTTATTCTAGATATTTTGTACATCTTCTCATATTACGTGTATTCTGAAAATTTTCGCAGCTTAAAATTTCCCATAAATGCAGTAACATCCGCAGTCCAGTTATCAGATAAAAATACTACGAAACGATTCAGTAAATTAAAAAATATACTTTTTGGCTAACGGTTCAAGTTCGATCCTTAGAATCTATCAAGGGCCATCGATAGTACAACGTGAGGAAAAAAAAAGAGAAGAGAAAAGACGAAGAAAGCGCATAGACGGAAGAAGCGTGAAACGGAAACGCGGAAGAGCGAGTCCACTCGATTTATCCTCGCTTTCGATCGTACGGGTCTCTCGCGAATCGCGTTACGTTTCGAGTACATTGAGAACGGTAACTGAGGATTTGTAACGAGCCGTATCGGGAACGACGCCATAACGGAACAGCCGTAAATCACCCGGCGTACTCTTTTGCAATTAAATCGCGCGGGCGCTCGCGAGCTCATTTTGAAGGGAAACATATCAGCCGCGAGGGTCGTTGTAAATCACAAACGGTTAATAAAGCTTGGTGGGGTAACTTCATACCAAACCTCTCGGCGTGCCTTCCACGTTCGTGAGCCCTTCCGACAGCTAAGAAATTCGAGAGGACGAGCTGAAAACTGCGTTAACGACCAATCATTATTAAAACTGCTTGGTGTAACTGCTACAATTTTTTCCCTTGCTTCCCTCCTTTGCAATCCACTTCCTGTTTCTTCATCTGTGACAGAGTTTCATGGTGAAACTTGGTTGTGATTTTATTGGCGTCAGATTTTAATTAAATCGAGCTTACCTATTTTGTTTCTCTAGAATGATGTATGATACGATGTATGTGAATGAAAGAAACTTACTAGGGTCTTTTGAATTTTCTGATAATTTATTTTTATACTGTGCGAATCGCGTGTTTCTATCAAAATATACTAATTTCCTTCTGCTTCGTCGTTTCACGTAGATTCCATGATCTTCTTCCTTCTCTCTTCAAATTTAGGTGATAACTCTCAAATAGAAAGATCAGTCACATCGATCTTATCGCAGAAAAGTGCAGTTCGATGAACATACTTTGTCAACATCTTGATCTCCGTTTCTATCGAAGAACGAATCTGTTGTAAAAACCCGATGAAACACGTGTCCCTTGAATCTTATCAAATTTCTAGTGTTTGCATTAAGATAAATTGCACTTGTCTATTAAAATACCGTGAACATACGCATACAGGTAGCGTGATTCTCGTGAACGTAATCGGCTAGATATATTCAATGACGAGTTCAAGCGTCTTTTATTCCGTCCAGTGGAGCTTCAAATTACATTGAACTTTTCAAACGAACCGAAGAGGAAATTACAACATATTGTTGCCTACATAGTAGAACGCACAATTAACGAGCAATTACACCAATTCAACTCTCCTACGCCTGATTATTTGCAAATATTGCCAAGAACCTACCTAATTGCTCTTCTTCAACACGAACCACTTTTATTTAGGATCTTTCTTTCTTTCTTACATATTTTACAGTTTATAAAAGTTTCCGAAGAGGATTCGGAAAAACGCTAAAACTGTATAAGAAGATGCTCCGGTGTATTTAATGATATTTCTAATGTTACATTAACACGCGCGTTTTACTGTTATTTATATTTAATTAAATATAGTGAGGTGGTAGGATGTGTAGGATGGCAAAGAAATACTCGGTGTTTTATTTAACAGTGCGTTTATTAACTCGACTAGCGGCTTCTTTACAACTCTCCACTTACGACTCTTGCTTACGACTTTCGCTTACGACTGATTTGTCATCTTTCGACATTTCCACTACGCACGTATTCGTTAGACGTCCGCAATTGTGACAACGACCATACCCAAATCCACACCATTCCGTACTACCTGATAGTGGATCGTTAGGTTTTGACTCGACCTTTGTATATGGCCCAACATTAAATTTTCCCCATTACGAACACCTACAAACGCAACATATAGAAACTGCAAGCATTCGACCACGAGACTAGTCTTGTGCACAGTTTGGCCGTGATTTGTACAACTATTTTAACTTCACTACTTCATTGTAATATTATACTTAATCATTTTTGCGAATAAAAGCCTACGAAATTATAAAACCGTCAAGTTAAGTTACTACTTTTTTATCATAAATCTTACGTGACAATATCGTAGTCCACGTACGCCTTCTTCCTAGTATTTGGTGGAAGGACCTTAGGGATATTGATGGCCCATTAGGCCTGTCGACACTTACGCTTTCTCGTTGCTTATGTTTCGTCGGTATCTCATAAATAGTCTTTCGACGATTGTATGCTATGTACCGACGAAACCGTTGGAAAGAGAGTTGTCCTCTGAGGCCTAGTGCCTCTACAACAGAAAATTACCTGTTATTTTGAATTCTAAACGATACCTTCATTAACGCATTCGTTGGCCCTAAAATTTCTCTCTAGAAACAGCACAAGCTTTTGTATCAGAGGTATACTTAATTCAACTAAATGTTTGTTTTAACGTCGTTAAACGATTCTGCTTATTTCGCTGCTCTTTCTGTTAAAATGTTCAAAAACAAAGGACCAATTGCATGAATAGTAACTTTTAACATACTGCTTATCGAACAAGTGTTCGTTTTGATGGTAATTTGCAGTGTCATACCAGCGTTAACGCGAAAATAGCCTAATAGACTTGTCGGAGTCAGGTTGGCACTTTGGGGCGTTCTATGAACCTTTACTTGCTTTACCATCGCGGATGTGATTAGTGTTTATCTGTGCGAATGTGGGCACTATAAGAGGCTATGAGTAACGGCAATAGAATGTCCGAGATGATGGTGACAAGGAATCCAGGTTCGATAACGAATCCACGGTCCACGGGATGACCAGTATCAGCGTGACTTACTCGACAATTCGCTCAACGACTAACTAACTAAAAACTCCCCGAATCCAGTCTCCGCTTCTCGGGTCAATCCTTGTTCTTAAGGAGAGTCATAAAATCATTCCGTACCTCTGTCAGGTACGCGGCCCTCCCTTGACCGTGGCTACGTCTGGTGATCCGTTATGTCACCTTAAACCTGAACCCATCGTCGTAACGCCAGGTTGGAACATTAAAAGTTGTTTTCCTTATTTTTATGGCTTAAACATTAAAATCTTGACTATGGTGATGGCAGGTTTTTCCCAGCATTCCCGATGGAAAGTCCCGCTGTCCTTCCCTCTCCGACAGACTAATAGATTTATGTTCGTCAAAGCGTTAGTTGCCCCGTATTATTGTAAATCAATTTCAGGCGTAATGAAAATCGCAATAATCAACGGTTACTTCACAGTAACGCAAAACGTGTGACGGTGTTCATTTTGTGTAACTGGATCGTAATCGCGGAAATTTCTCTCATTTCTGCGCAAAGACACGAGAGTGAACGAAGGTATTTTCTTTCCACGGTTGATCTCGCTAGTCGAGCAACTTTCCACAACGACTTAAAGAGCAGTCGCCGTCCGGAAGTCGGCTCTCGTGGCTGAAGTTCACGAGACCGTGTCACCACTTCTACCCTCCCGCGCGTACCGGAATCTTTTCCCACTTTCCACTGTGCGCCACTTACACATGCAAAAAACTACACGAAAGTCGTGGAAAAAGGAGTCAAAGATAGAGGGACAGATGCACTTTCGGAACAGTTCATCATTCTGTAAATAAAGTAGTTTGTATATTACACTTTTTTTTCTTTTTTTTAATTTAATATTTCACATTCACAATTTCTCCAATTTAGACATTTGGTAGAATTTTTTAGCTGTTTGATTATCATGTGGGTGGCTACCCTCAGCGGGGTACCATCTTCGTGTTTGTTAGGTTATATCCTTTATGGTATATTACACGTGAAAAAATCGGTAAAATATGACAGGTTTATATCTTTTATTTTCATGATGTTGATGCTTGCTTCGGTCCTCTTTATTTTTTTTTTTTTTTTCGTATGTGACTGTGATGTAAAGTTACGCTTCTTGTAAAGGCAACGTGCGGGCGTGAATTCCGTTTAGCGGTGGTTGGATGGTGAAAAAGGTCGAAGAGAAATCGATATCTGGCGGCACGTCGCGAAAATCGTTCTACTGGTCTAACCGTTTAACCCTCATTGGGACGATGGGGTGTTGAAAACCTCGACTTCCGGTTGCTTCCGTTCTTTCAATTTGTTCGCCGCGTCGTGAATTCTCAATCACGCGTGCTGCACTAATTCTCGATATTCGAAAATAACGATGATTCGGAGAAATATTTATTTTTTTGTTTACATGGCTGTATAATGTACGAAATGACTTAAGATTTTGGAAAGATTTATATCTTAATCGTCTTTGCAATTGCAGATTTGAAGTAGGCTTTTAAGAGGAATACGTAATATAAAAATTTTTTAAAAGGATTCTTCGAAACAGCCGTATTTCAAAGCAAACCAATGCACTTGGTAAAGAATTAAATAAACACATTTCTGCCAAACAGATTTACGAGGAATCGCACTAAACTACCCCTAGGAAATTTATCCGTTGAAACATCCGGAGCTACCCTATATCCTTCTCAAAATTCGAGACTACCATTTGTCGAAGTTCCAAGATACATAGGTCGGAAGGGATACAGGTGCATAAATTTTCGCAGTGACCTTTCGTTCCCTCAGAGGAGACCACGTCGAAGCAACCTCGACATCTTACTCTCCTCGTATTTAGTTTCGTTTCAACCTCGGAAGTTCTGCCTCGACGAACTTCCTGCAAGTTGTTTTTCCCTGCCATAATACTATTTCACAGTGTCAGATGTGGTGGAATATTAAGGACAGGTCGCGTAACTTCTCATTCAACCGGATCAAATGAATAACGAAAGTAAAACGCCCATGTTCAATATTTCTTAAAAATCCTGTGAAAAGTCAACGATGAACTCCTCTTTTTTCCATCATTTTTTCATTGATAGATTGTCTTCGTCGAGTAGAATTAATAAATCGTGTAATATTGAGGGTGAATTGCTTATTGCATTTGGAAATGATCGAAAAAGAATATTACCAAGATAATTATAAATAGATTCTTAAGTCTGTTGCGAGCAAAACATTTCCGTATTTTTTAGATTATTTTTCTACTTTTACTTTTTAGTGAGAATATTATGAAGCTGCTTCGAATCATAATTCTTTGTATACTTTCTTTATATTTGAAATTTATATACAATTGTTCAATCTAAAGCATCGAATTATTTATATACTATTTATTTATATATTTGTCAAATAATCATTATATTTTAGCTACCCATATAAGGCTTAATCTTTAAATGAAAATTATATAAATTACACTATAATTAATTAAGTAATCTAGAAAGACACAGTACAACGTCACGTTTAATCGGATCAAATAATCGTAAGAACAGAAAAAGAGCGTTGTGTTAAGTTCTAGTGGAAAACTCTAGGGAAACTCACCGACGAATTTCTTTTTCTGGCCGTTTCCTCGTCGACAAACTGTCCCCATCGAATAAAAACAACGATCCTCATCGACAGGGGACGACTAATTAAATATAACGGGCCGCAGAATGAAATTCTCTCTGTTACGAGATAAGATAGTCAGCGTAGCGAGAGGTTCGAACGGTGACCTAGCTGCCAGTGAATTAGCGTAGTTCGGTAGCTGGAATAATAATGTTCCTTTCGAGCGGGCGCACAGCGTGGTTGAGCCGCGTTGCGCGTTAAATTAGCCCCGTTTCTCGTGTGTCCGTGCGCGAAGAAATTCGCACCGCCGGCTCACGCGGTATCTTTTTTAATTAAATGTCCTCTGCACGCCAGTCTCTCATAACATAGATGAATAAATGATAAGTAGGAGTAATCGCGACGCGTGTGTAATCCACAAGTTCTGATGAATATTTATTCGTCGCTGGCAACGTTCCTGATGTTAAATCGTTTTCATCGGAGTATTCTCGAATCTTTTCTTTCCCGAGTTTTTGGTAACTGGATAAAAGTGCGATGACACGTTTTAAATTTCCTTTTACATCCTGTTCATTAGATTATATATAACTGTCTTCTTTTTCCTCGTTTTGTAAAAGAATCTATTTAGAAAACCTTAATTAAGGCTGGACAGTTTGGTAGATCGGTAACTTTGTGGATACTTGGTAGACGTAATAGCTGTACCGTTAATCAACAGAAAAAACAATGGAGAAGGAGACTGATACAAAGGAATATGTAACTTTATTCCAAATTCTCGTCATTCTCATGGAACTTTACTCCATCTTACACCTAATATATCTACCAAGAAGCGTCATATCATCTGAAGCCGCAAAACCAGCTCGCGTATCCACGTAATAAGGCGAGCTGTAAATCGCAAGTTACATGCTTGTCGGAGCTTGGAAGACTCTATCATGGCCAGAGTTATAAATTTTCGTGGTGGACATTCTCTTCCTTCCTTGTAGCTCTATCTGCGTTGAACGCTCAACGGGGTCTTAGCCAATATAGGCGCAGACCATCTTCCCTTTTCACGAGGGGGGAGAAACAGTCGCGGCGACGACGTGGACGTAAGTCAGGTATCACGCTGTTTGTTCAATAATCAATTCGACGCCCCGATGGGAGTCGTGCCAAGATACTGAAATATTTTGCAGAGGAAAGCCAGGCAGAGCGGGTGCAGCACTTGCTTCTCTCCGACGAGAGAGCTTGCGAACGAGAGCTCTCTCGTCAGAATTTATCGCCACAGCGAAAAGCGGCCCAGCCTGCCGCAGCTCGAGCGCCGCTGCACCGGCCCGCGATCGATCCGCAAGCTTTCTCTCTGCTCTGCCTTTCCTCCTCGACGCGTTCCTCTCTGTTAGGTTACGGGGACCTACAACTAACGAATTGCATTTTTTTGTCATTTTGTGGAAAATGCTTGTAATGGTTTTTCTGGTAATTTAATTAGTGCTAGGAAGAGGTAACTTTTTTAGTTTGGAAATTAAGTTTCATAGATGTGTAAAGTTGATCTATAAATGATTATTCCTTTTTTTTTGTTATCGTCAGTTTCGTGAATGATTTTTATGGAAATTTTGTAAGGTTCGTGTTACGATGTTAGGAGTGCGCGAACTTTTTATGTGAAAAATTGAATTTTATTTGGAATAATGGGGAACCGCAGTTGACAAAAATAAATGTTCTTTTTTTTATTATCAATTTCGAAAGTGTAAGTCTTTCTGATAATTCTTTATGGAAATTTTGCAAACGTTGTTATTACGTCGTAGGAAATGCATAATACATAAATTAATCGCGCGTGTTCTGTTGTGATTTCTTAAGAGTCGTAGAAATAAATGAGTTGGTTTTCCTGGTTCAAAATAATCGAAATTTCTAGTAAATCCTACAATTTGGATCTGATTGTTTAGGTAGCTGCATTCCAAGAATAGTAGTATTTTATTACACAATATTTAAGGCATGACATCATTTCACGTTTATTTCTTTAAGTCGAGCATCTTTGAGCGATGTCACCTTTAGTTTTCACCCTAGGAATTCTTCAGCCTGTTAGTTCTTTACGGGTGTCGTTCTTTACTTTCCGGTATTCACGCTTCATCGCAGCGAACGTTGTAAAGTGTACGGGACGTCGGCTACCTAATATCAAAATTTGCATACGCATTGTAATACGAGAGCCAGTCGATATATTGCGCGCCGCGTGCATCGTATATTTTCCTTTTTCCACGTTTTGTTTCTCGCTCAGCGTGCTCGAGGTCAAGGCAGCCGCTCATAATATTCCATTACCATGGATCCACTAAACGTCTCAGCGGCAAAATCGCGTATGATTTTGCATATAATTTTACATTGCACGCCGTGTATACTACCGATACGGTGAAGTTTCAAAGCGTTTCGTATCAGCGGTGTAAATACCTCGAGTAGTTCGTTAACCCTTTTACGTACAGTGACCAAGAAATATGTTTTTGGTATAGAAAATTTGGAGTTTTAACGTCTTAATTAGTTTGATTGGTTTCTGAAACCAAAAAAATGAAACAGGTTTATTTTGTTGAAAACAAGCAGATTAAACACATTCGATAAAAGGTTTAACGCTGGAAATAGATTAACGTATAAAGAGTTAAGATATAAAACTTGTACCAAAAGGATCAAAATGAAAGATTCATGGAAAAATATATGATACAAGGAGAGAAACTTTTATAACGAATAATTCATATCCCCAAAAATGCACTGTTCCCAGACCTGAATGATTTCTGTGAAAAATTACATTCTAAGAGATCATTTTGCCTCACTCATTCTAGTAATTCTAGTATTAACTAAGAATGATGAGTTAATTCATCATTGGAGAACGCTTCCGTTGCGAGTAAGACAAATTACAAATGAGTCATTCAACTTCGTTGAGATTTTGCGTCAATGATAGTGTGCAATTCGACAGGTTTATACATACATATCTCTTGCATACACATATACATCATACAATACAATTGTGCGATTCCGCTATTGCACCTGCTATATCCAATGAACAATACACGTGCATTCTATCTACAAGAATTCATTTATGTACGGTAATTAGTCGAAACCAAAGTAATGGTTATAGGTGTAATGGAGCAATGCAACATTGAGAATTCGTAGCAGTGACGATGTGTGTGATTCGCTAACTGAATATTTCTAATGATTAATGGTGCAACGCACACGAGCGTGCGATTCTGTTATTAAGCTTTATATTATGGCTATAGTCGCCTATATACTTCGCCTACAGTTTTCTCACGTTTAGCTCACGTGACTTAAAAATTTCTTTCCCTCTCTCTGTGAGATGTATCTGTATGATAATAAAAAAAAGCACGAATATTAAAAAATTTTTGTCCTTCGCTCGAGTTAATACTTTTCAGAAGTAATTGGCGAAATTAATTACATTAGCGTAAAGCTCAAAATGCTCATACGCGTTGCATCATTAGCAACGTACGTAAAGTTGTCGAATATGAGGACAGCGTTACAAATGTGCAAATTCTAGACATCTGTTCGACTCTCTAGACATTAGGCTCTGTATTCTGAAGGCACGTGCACTGATTCTTATCTGGATCGTTAAATTGTACAATTTTATGCAAATCCGTATATTTATGAACAGAACTACTGGAATAAATCGTAAAAATGTTTTCCTACATTATGTACAATTCTGTATATTTCTATAAGCTTTAAATATTCATTATGTGCATAAATATGTGCAAACTGATTACTATTCTCACAAATATCCTTTTAGATGGAGATCGACGTAAAAAGCAATCGGTATTATTAACATAATCTTCCATTAAAATCTTCTGTTAAAATCGTTGGTCGAGATTTATAAGGGTCTTTTCATATTTAATTACCAGGCGACTGGGTCGATTGATATTTTGCGCTGTATTTATGTTTCATCAAATTTCGTCATTCATTAAACGTATCGAATATCATGGAAACGTTTTCTATACGTTATTATTCATACTTTAATTGCCCGTAAATAAACTGTAATTCTAACGCATTTCACGCAGAAATACCATTTTAACAATTACTTACGTGAAAAAATATCATTAATAAAAGCTATATGAAATACATTATATAAAACATATTTTGTTAATTTTTTACATGAAAGCTACGTCGGAAGCTAATTTGATCCGGCAGTTCGAGGGAGATAACAAAGAAATAACAATTTACAGGTAATTTAGATGACAGAATTGGAATTACAATATTACATCACGTGTATAGTGTGTACGATCGTTAATTAATATTGCCCGAAAAGAAGGGAGAAACACGCGTAATTCCGTTGCGTGGGGTTAATCAATGACCGCGATATCGTCGGAGAGAAGAAACGCAGCGAGGAAAGTTTTTCGCGTACGCACACGCGCAAACACACGCGCTCGCCCATGCAGAATATGTATCAACGACTCAGCGTGTAAAGGGTTGCAAGTTGTCGCGTGTACCTCCGTCCCGCAAATGGAATCTCCCACGCTTATAGTGAATAATTTCACGAGTATCATCGTGAATTATACAGAGGCATCAGTGTGTTGCACGCCGGACACTACGCGATAGCGATTGGCCGACGTGAAATTAATGCGCGAGTATTATCGAGTGTCGACGTTGCGCTCTGAATAAACACCCGTTCGTTAGTTTTTTTTTTTCAACACCGATCGCAGTTGTGGTTTTTCCCGTTAATCGCGAATAGATCTGCGGGATGAACGTTGAATTTCCACGATTCTTCGGTGATATTTTGTTGCACTTGGTATGTAGCATAAAATATAGTGAAACAGATATAGGGAGGATTTTTTAAATAATGCAGAATCTTTCAGTTGCAAAGGGTTTTAATAACACCGTCTAAAAGAAACGTACATATGGAAACTTTTTTCCATGAATTCAACTTCGCTTCCCTCTTCGAGCCCCATAGCATTAACGTACACGCATGTGAATATTCACCAATCCCTCGGACTTCCCAGAAACGCTTCAGACACCCATTATTTTTCTATTATCTTCTAATTATGCCTTTTTAAATATTCAAACGTTCGGCGAATCGAATTGAAATAGTTGCATATTCGACGATCGAGGGACGAATCAAGGCTAATAATAGTACGATAAATAAGCAATTGTTGGCGACTTTGAGAACGAAATTGCATAATTCTCTCCGTTCTTTCTCGTTCACGGCCAGTCAAAGGTGACGCTTGTGCATCGATGACCAAAAAAAGAGGTAAACGCGAATGTGTAATTTCTCTTGACAAATAGGGGACCAACTTACCTTCTTGCGTTCTATTCTTCTCGGCGGAAGCCCCATATAGAATGGGGAAACGAAGAAAACAGGAGAATATCCGAGTGGATATTCGGAAAGAATATTCGATACGT
The DNA here is from genome assembly GCF_000188095.3 of Bombus impatiens. Classification (NCBI taxonomy): domain Eukaryota; kingdom Metazoa; phylum Arthropoda; class Insecta; order Hymenoptera; family Apidae; genus Bombus; species Bombus impatiens. The sequence goes on from NT_176962.1 coordinate 166,092, forward strand.
TCTCCAGGACATTTTATAAAATTAATGGCGAATCTTATTCAAATAAGATTTCAATAGGATAGAACACATTACAGATTGCTAGTTCTACTGTCAACAATAATTAGATTGCGGATGTTTATGCAATTTCATACTTTTATGAATAAAGTTAAGGGAATGGAATCCAATTGGGCATTTGTTACATCTGTTCGGTATTATTACTTGCATTTACGTTGTATATTTTACATATTTATTTATACATTAGCTTATTATATTCTATTTGTATATTAACTGTTATTCTGTACATTCCAGTACTGTTAAATTGCCCATAAATGTACCAAAAAATATATCCTTGTTACAACCCCTTCTACATGTTACATAAAATTTCACAACAAGCTCATTCATCAAATATTAAATACGTCACAATATAAAAACAAAATATTTTACACAATATGACTAGAAATAATTATAATTCGCTACGTTAAAAAATTGTTTAGAGTCACAAGAAGGTACCGAGCTTCTGTATGATATAAATTTACGAGAATCTCCTCGGTACATGAGTAGAGTCAGAAAGGAACAGAGAAAGAGGACGATGAAGAGAGAAAGAGAAAGAGAGGTGGCGAATCGGTGCGCTGCGCTGGTTGGTTCGCGTATCGCGTATGTGCCGGTTACGCACGTTACAATCACGTGATTCCATTATGCCTGCCTGCGCGCGATTTGTTATTGTAATTACTGGAATCTGCATATCAAGCGACGAAAGTCTACGGCCGGGCTTGTGCTTTGTATCGTGACACGCGGATCTATCGTGCGCCGTAATAGTTGACGCGCGATATCATCAAACGGAGTTGCACGAAAACCATCCCGTGCTCGAAATCCACCAGGGAAAAGAGTTAAACATTTCTTATTGCGTATGAAACTATGAAGATCTCTGGTATAACGATTAATTAGTTAATAGCATTAATGAAAGGACAAGTTAAAAGCCGCGAATTATATAGACTTTTCTTTTAAAATCTTACAGCTTTACGTCCAATTAGATAACTTGTAATTTGTGAAGCTCTCTTTTTAAATTTCATGCGAATTTTGTCACAAGTTAATTATGACTATATATATATATATATAGGTAGGAATTGGTTTCTTGAATGATTTTCACCTTATTTTCAAGAGTTTATTTAGGTAGAAAGTACTCTAGTACGATAACAAAATCTTCGCTTCTTTTTCATTTCATACGGACTCGTAAATCATACATTTACCATCAGATAGTGGAAATATCATCAACAAAAATCGAACCTCTATATAGAATTGCCGTAAATATTCCATGTTTTTTATACAAAATATATTTTCTATACTGAATGAAATTTGCAAACACGTTTGAATGAAACAGGTTTCAGTCGCGAAAGATCGGAATTCGAGTTAGATTCTTAAATCGAGTCGTTGATTGTTGCGAAAACAAGAAAATCGTCGACGCGATGACACTGTTTCCTCGTTGGTTTTTATTCACGAATTTTCGTGCCTGTCCAAGGAACGCCTTAACTTTTTATTGACCAGACTAGCGAGAAACGAACGATCGTTCGCTGGCACAATGAGCATCGCTACCCAACAAGCGGAATTTTCGATGGGTAAGCATTAAGCGTACGCCTACACCGAGCACCATCCACTAGTCTAAAAGTAACCGAACCGATATCCAGTCTAAATATGGATTTGCGTGTACGTTGGCCTTTGTGAACGCTGTTCGAGCCCTGCTCCCTCTCTGTTCGATCTCTCTTCTTTCAAATTCATTGCCTTGCCTTGAAAAGGAACGATTCAACTTTCGAAGGAACCAGTAAAGTCACCATAAGCAAAGAAATTTTATGACCGGTGAATTTTCTAGTTTTTATAGTTTTTCTCCGAATTTGATGTCTTATCATTCTTATCTTTATAGACTCGGTTAGATGTTGGATACAATTTGGAGATTATCCCAGTTCAATAGTTTAGGATACGATATTTGGAAATTAATTTCAGCTCGTGTAAATTACGTGCAAGTGGAGATTACGAGTCTGCTTGTTCAATGTATTTCGTGTAGCTGATAATGAGCGTAATCGTAGATTTGAAATCATTGATTTCCAGTAACACAGCGTGTATGAAGCTTCTTCGAAAATTAAGATACTCAGGTTTAATTCTAACTTTTTTTTTACATGAAACTATGTGTCTTTTATGACTTAATTGATGTATAATGTTCTTAATCCCGCACAAGGAAGTATTTTTGTCCCAAAGTAATTAGGTTAAAAGTGTGCGAGTTAATGAAAATGAAAACTCTCCCACTTTTATAAGTCTTGCACGTATAGCTAATTGTCCTTCGATATAGTTTATGCAAAGCTTCGCATGATAAAATCTATATTCTCCTATTAATATATCTTTTTTCCATATAAATTAATCCCTTTATAACGGAAATATCCTATATAGAACACAATCATCTCTTGCCTTATTCTACTTGTCGTATTCGCTCAGTTTACAATTTCATCCCCCAACTTTGTTACTCGCGAACGGAGAAATTTCTTTGGTTATGGCCGAGTCGGTAATTCAGGGGTGGAAAAAATTGGGTCGGAAAGTTGGAGGCCCAGTTTCGCAACGAAAGACGCGTTTCTGCCAATTGGACGAGACCTGCGCCCTTCCTTTTCGCGTCATCCCCGCGGAAAACGGCCGGCTATGGTTCGTTGCCTGCTTCCGATCCGAATGTGGACAGGGGCGTTGATTTCTCCCGTCGTAAGTCCACGAAATATTCGACTATAGGCGTTCCGATCGCGACGATGCTAGGAACGTCGATTTTTCGAAAGTCACTGGTAAGAGATCGCTCGATGCTGGCGAGGCGATGCAAGTAGAAAGCGTAGATTTATGGCGGATTAGCTGTTGAAGTCTCAGTGACAGAGAAAAGATGACGCTCGAAAGTTTCGAATATCGTGATCGTGCTGTTACGTTTTGGAATTTGTTATTCCCGATGAAAACTTTTGAAAAGTTATATTACATACACACGGTATTTTGACTTACGTGAAGATTGCATATACTTGTTTGTTGTATAAATACCAGATCTTCTATTATTCTTCGAGTTTTACTAACTTGCTAAAAAATGTCAAGGCCTTTTTTCTTGAAATTAGTCTACGATTCTACGAAACTTTAAAATTCGTCGCGATGCATTTGATTGAAAAATTTCAGTTAAATTAACATGTGGAAGCAAGTCATTTGTTTCCTGACAATTGAACGTAAGAAATTAAGAGATTAACCAAAAGCGATGATCAATTTCGCTTCCAAAAAGCTTGTGTATTAAGAACTATATATAATATCGCGCAACATTTGACTTGAAGAATATAGAACACGTGATTTCAAGTTTCTGCAAAACAACCAAACAAAATACTCGAAGAGGAGCAAACCGTAGGATTCGAAGTGGCGATGGTATCCCGAGATGTTCACAGGTGATCGAAAAGTTTTGAGATCGCGGAAAGGGCGATTGTCTCGAAAACAGTAGCCTCGACACGACGTGTCCTATACGCGAACTCTCCAAGGACTTTCGTAATGGAGTTGTATCAATAATACAGGGGCGTAATAACTTCGGAAGCAGGGGCTGCCACACCCTATTAACCGCATCGCTTCCACCGCAATTACAGCACGCCGTCGTACACTCGTGGCTTGACACGATATTACTAGGCACTGATAATAAACTTACATAGATAGTAGATGCTCCGTCGTACACTTCATCCTTGTTCACTGGCGTTTAAACCGAGAAACGTGCATAACAAGGTCTTTTGTTAATTATCAGATTGAACGTCACCGAGAATATTCCTGATTTCTTGGACTTTCACATTTCGGTATCTTTTCCTTTGAAGAGATTCGTTCGATAGATGTGACTAGTTTCGTAACGAAATTTCAATGTAGAGATTCAAGTAAACGCAAGAAGTGTAACATATCTAGCGTAAACTAACTTATGTACGGATCAATGAACTATAAGGTTAGTAGGTAGATAGGTAGTTTTATTAAAACCTAGCAGCTTTGAAATAGGTCTTGGAATTACGAATTTTTTAACTTTTCAATATTACACATAATTTATTATTATAAATATTCAAAGTTATTGTCAATAACAGTCTTTCCAGTTTGAGCCTAAAACGGAGATTGGTGTAAACTTAAATAAATAATTGTTTCCTAATCGCATCCTCTGTATTCAGTTAGGCTAAACGAAGAAAGTCACAGCAAAATTCTTTGTTAATTATTATCGGACTGGACTACTCCAATAATAATTATCATCTCACATACTGGCGGTTCTGAGAATGGCATTTGTTTGATCAATCAACGATCATTTATTAGCCTAATAGTCTAATGGGAGTGAACGATGTTTGTTGATCGCTACCGAGGATAGAAATCATCGACGATTTTCGTCGAATTCGCGGTTACGAAAATTAATCGAGTTTGCATCGTTAATTAGCGCAATAATGATTAATTATGTTGCTTTTCGTGGAACCGTGATTCTGAATATTTGTGTCGTTAATCGTCGTTTTAATTGTCTATTCATCACCGATACAAATATCATTAAGGATTCCATAACTTTCATAGAATTGTGGTACTAAAGACCGATGTGTTTGTTTTATGAATTATTCTGATCGTTATTCAACATTTATTGTAATGTAAATCGTGGCTGATTCTGAAAATCACGGTAAATAATGTATTTTGTTAAATGACGGTATTGTGAATCGAAGTTTTGACGGATTGGATTAAAAATCGTGGATAAATCTGATTTCCATTGCACCTTGCTGACAAAAATTGATTGAAATACACGAAATATTCTGTCGGTTTGGGTATTCGTGTTATTTGTGCAGTTGCCACTATTTCAGGATGTTTTCAAGTTTGGAATTTACGTACTGTTTATCGATGGATGATGCAACGCCATGTCGAATTTGAATAACACGATCCACCGTGTGAATAACGAATGTATTTGTAAATTTTCTGTTAGTTTCTTACGTATTGGAAATCTATATCTGTTAAACACGGTTCGTCAACGAATATCCCATTACTGTTCACTACCTCGTACTCTACGCAGCTTCCTGAAAATTCCACTGTTCATGGGACAGCTACTTCATTTCATCGCTATGATTCTTTTCTTATCCTTATTTTATTTCAAGAGAATTAAGTCTAATTTCCAAATGATTTCACTTAGATTAATTGCTTTAAACCATTCAAAAGCAGGAAGACAATTACTTCTACGTTTCAAACTTTTCCGCTCATCTCGATAATCAGCAACAGTTCCAAAGAAATAAAAAAAGAAGACTGTTTGCAAAGAAAGAGAATAGTAACAATTTTGATCCAGTGTCGATGAGGACGAATTAACAGGAGAATCGATCGGTTTGGTTAAAAGCGTTTTAACGGTTAATTGTAACGTAATCGCGCACACCGACCACACGCTAAATTGATATTTATACATCTGCGACCGAATTAGAACGGCTTATAAATACCCGGGCCGCAAATAGCGTGTGGCATCGCGACACGTGCGACCACATGAGATGCACTTCATACGCTTGTTTATTATTTACTGTTTACCCTTCGAAGCGACGACCTCTTTCGTTGCCACCAAAATTCCAGTATTTCGCCACTTTCCATGTGCTGCATTCGTAAATTTTAACCTATAACTTCGCTGCAATCCAGCAATTTTTACTTTGCTAATTTATTTATTTTGGAAAATATCTCGATGAATCTCGATCGATACGATGTATCACGAAAAAGGATTATCGAAAAATAATATTACATTTTGTAATTTTTACATTTACTTTTCACACCATCGAATATCCTTCGTATAGAACGAGCATTGTTTAAAAAATATAAAAAAGATATAATTTGAGAAATTATAAATCGTATTTAGATTAATTAGGTCTTAAATCGGTAAAAGGATACGGATGACATATGCGAGGTGGAGAATCGAATAGATTGTTAGCAAAAATTAGATTATCCTGATAAAAAGGATAACGTAAATGCGTCTTTGCCGCTTAAGAAGATTACGATCCCTACGTGTCTCGCCAGGAATTTGCAATTTCCAGTTGAATATGTATAAACGTCTGGAATGTTAAGTTTAGTGAATAAACAGAAGAGTTACGTTAATATCATGGGAGGAAATTTGAATTGTAAACGGGGATAGCTATTTTCATCGAACGCGTTTCGATTTGAAGGCTGTAAAGTGTTGTTTTCTCTTAACCCTTCTTTCAACTGAGGATTATTTTAATATCTACACGCAATTCTTAGCATATCGAAATCAGTTCGCATGGAGGATCGTCGATGCAAGATTTCTATTACGACCATTATAGGAGATAAAATGTACGATTTTCGTTGTATCTGTCTATTCGTATTCTTCATCAAGTTTAATGAGAACATAAATGTACAGCGATCGCTAGAATATTTAATAGTTAGAACGAATTTCTACTTAGCTCCTAATTCTATTTATAAAAATATGAATTTACATAAATAGCCACAGCTTAAAAATAATAGAACTAAATCGTGGAATAGACTAATGAATAAAATACAAAGCATAGAATACATAGAATGTCTTTATACTATCATAAAAAGGCTTAATATAGCAACTGTTGGACCTCGCTGGATTTTTGTAGATTACATAAAGAAAGTCATCTACGGAAGCTTTCTTTTGCTTTAGAAATGACTAACTTTCGTTTTGGATATAACCGACACTTTCTAGGAGAAGAATGTTTTATTGTCGATGTTTATTACGAGTAATCTTCATAAGGACGTATGCCCTCATAAAGGCTGGAAAGTGTATACTTAACCACTTTTAGTTTCATTACCATTGTGAGCGATGACGATGGTCATTATACACGAAGACCCGAATGCTTCATTCATGTCTGTGATATCAAGTACACTGGTCACTATTAATATACATAATTTCGTCTAATTTAGTATTCTAATGCAGCAGCTTTTTTTTTTTTTTTAATATATTCAGAATCGTTAGAATTATTCAAAGTTCAAAACTTACAATTACTATGACAAAGTTTAAATATTTTTCTACTTGAATGATAAAATGAGAAATTTTTCATTAAACAAGAAAACACGTTTGATCGTTTTTTCTATAAAGTAATTGCTCCTTCGACACGAAGTATATCGTACACAAACTGGATTTCTCGTGAAGTCGCCCAGTCATGACAGGTAACAAGGGCTCACCGCACTCTCTCGAGTCACAGATACGCTCTTCACCGAAAACAAGCTAATATACGACAATACCAGTCTACATAAGGCTCCGATACTGTCTTAATACTATCAGTTTATACTAATTTTCCATTACTATTATCCTATTACTCGTGTTACTTGTCATCTGAAGTACCATTTATCGTACGGATAAGCATGTAACTTTAATTACGATAGCTATTTAAACACACGTTTTCTATATCCAGAAGTTAATATCTCCGTATCTCGACAACGATCAAACTATTCAAGAAACACAGATTCTTTGTAAAAATCGTCAAAATAAAGTAAGCTCGAATAAAATATTTCAGCGTGCGTTTTCTAACGAAACCCGTTACGTCCCACGTACAATCTTCGTATTTCGACTATGATCGGATTATTCATGACGGACAGTGAATGGCTCGTCTGATATTTAGGTCGTGCATTAACAGTTGACTAGCGGAGAACTAGTAGCGTCGTTAACGAAACGTGTAACGCTGAATAGATGCGGTGTATCCTCCCACGCAGGAAGGGAGCTCGCACGCCTCAAGGTTACTCACTGACACGCTTCTTATCTTTTCGTGTATCGCCAGAACACATTGTCGAGATTCAACAGATTGCCCGATTTCACGCTGTCGAACGGTTGTTTCTATTATTGATATGTCGTCGCTGGGAAATATCGCCGGAGAAAATATGCTCGCTCTAAACCGTGAAGTTGCGCGTGGCTCGAGGTCGACGCGAGTATTCGAAGATAAATGAGACTATTTGTAAGTTCACTTCCCGTGATTGCCTTGCAACAGGAATATAAGGGTCGTTTGCGCGATTGGTGCCGAGTCATGTTTCGATTCTCTTTGCTCGTGAAGTTTCCTACGATTGTTCCTCCCCTTTTTTCGTTTTATGAATGATCAACCATAGGAGATGAGCTAAGCGTAAGGGAATGTTTTATAATGGAACTGATATAGTTTATTTAGATTGGAAAGAGGAAGATGAAACGAAGTATAGTGGTTTAAGTTTTGTCTCCATTAAGTATGGATAAATATATACAGGGTGGTTGATAACTGGTTGTACAAGCGGAAAGGGGGTGATTCTACGCAAAAAAAGAAACCGAAAATATAGAATAAATATTTTTTTTTTAATTTTTCCATCGAGACAACGATCTACAGTGAGATCCGTTATAACGAGACTTGATAAAGTGCACGCGTACCGAGCGAAAATTCAAAGTCGATTTTCTCGAAAACAAAGCCTCAAAGAAAACATTTTTATTCTATATTTTCGGCTTCTTTTTTCGCGTAGAATCACCCCCTTCCCGCTTGTACCACCAGTTACCATCCACCCTGTATAAAACTGTGTTACAAATGAAATTTTAATCGAGATATATCTATTATGCTAGCAGAAAAATGATCGATTCAGTGTAAACGTTTTAATACTTTTTTGTAGTAGTAAATACTCATTATTCAAACTCATACTTACTTAAACGCCCCGCGTTAATTAATTCTCTGCGTTGCACGAGACTGACCTCGCGCAACCTAATAGAAGCGTCATGTACCATCGCTTTTTCGTTTCAGCAGGTACTGTTCATTAATCATCAATTCTCAAAACTGTTTCGCAAAACAATTTTATCTAAAAACCAGCCTAACGCACGAATCTTTGATATACTCTGCGCTTAGTAGACCAGGCACAAGAAGAGTAAGAAATTAATTATTATTTTATCAAGTTTGGCGATACGTTGGAAAAATACCATTTATGCCACTCGGAGTACATAATTATGGTTCAATGCGTGGACATGAGCGAGTGGTGAACTGTTACTTCTGGCTGAAGTGGCATAACGTTGGATCCAAGTTCGGTAAACTCGTTGATGCAGCCGTTAACCGATTTCGGGGGTTAAATCAGTTGCCGGAGCGTTCTCGGTTAACCGTTTATACGTACATGTATAGTACTCACTATTAATTCACGATTTCTAAGTCGCCGAAGTAATCGCTCGTATGAACTCTTCGAGCGTAATAAAGAACGAACTACTTTATACAGTGGTGAAAAATCACGAAACGAAGACCAAAATCCATATGTTACAAGCTTAATCTATGTATAATGTATATTAATGTATAAGCTTCATCTATGTTTAACTTTACAATTGATATTGTATATTAAATTTAGATAATCGAAGAATCTTTTCATATAAATAATTAAGAATTTTCAGCACTATTCTGTGGTAAAATAAAAATTCGCACGAGACGTATTCGAAGAGGTAAAATTTATTCACCCATGGGAGATTAATTCCCAGGAACAATTGCCATTTTGCAATTGGATATTTCCTAACTATTCCTTTAGCGAAATTTATATTGAGAAACTATAATACTGTAAGTAAATTGTATAATGGATTTAAATGTTAGCAGCAAAAATATTTGTTGCAGTGAATTATAACGAATCGTATTGAATTTCGTAATGGTTCGCTTCAGATCGATTTTACTTTCGTAACGAAAGAAATTGTCAAGGATTCTACGGTAACGTTTTACGATATATCCATTGAAAGTTAAATATTATATTTCCATGATTTATTTCCAACTTTATTGCCACGAATACTTGAAAATACTTAAAAATTCGTCTGTATGAGGTGGCATTTAGGGGTAAAGCAACGAAGGTGCGTGACAGAGGAAGAAACAGAGGAGCGAATGCGTTGGGAGAGACAGGTTGATGAAACCGAACCGACGGGAATGAAAGTCTGCGAAGATTTATGTCCGCGTTAATAACTGCGTCGTCGTTCGCGGGATATCGCTGTCGACAGTCTCGATTGTGTTTCTCGCGGTGCCCGAGGAAAATCGGTGCACCCTACAGCGCCGCGCGTTTACTTTCACGTATTGACCGCGTTGAAACGTGCGTAGAAGGTGTTTCCAACGTTTCTGACAGACGTTCTTCTCGCCAGATGAATGCGTGAAAGCGAGCAATTTTGCGTGTTGTACGTCGGACAATTGTTGTTTACGCCTTTGAAGGAGTTATAGTTGCTTACATCGTTGAGTAATTTACCATGGTCGTTGGATGTAATGTACCAAATGTTATTAAAATGCACTTTCTTTCGAAATATTCAATGTTTAGAAGGCTTGGACTTAGAAATCTCGTTCTTATTCTTCTATGTTTTTCCACGAATAACATAGACAATTCGGTGTAGTTGCACGAAGAAATTTTAGTACGAAGATAAAAGAGAATGATTGAAATTTTGACCAATGTTTTGGCAAGCCAAAAATTAATTCAAATAAGATAGTAATAAAATATTAAAAAGTATCTTTTGTTTCAGAAATAATAGAACGTTTTCAATTTTAATAACATCGTAGGAAAATGCGTGAATCACATCGTTGCTAAATGTTCAGGAAAAAATTAATTAGAGGAGATTCAAGATATTCCAATGAAATTTATCGAGTTTGTTGAATCAACGAGTGACGTCTCGTTAAAAACGACCGATTAATTAGAAACAGTTGTGGAAGTCCGAGGAAGAGGCAGACGCGGAAAGATCGATCGCCCCCGTGCACGGATTCTACGAATTCTTTGTACACGGCTTAAAGAATCGCTTTCTACGAAGTTCGAAACGACGGTTGAAACTTCCTAGTCCATTTCCCGTACCAGTCAGCCTTGGAAACTTACAGACCGAACGTATACGCTACATCTAATATAAGGAGACCGATAACGGACTTCTGAATTTTTCTAATCCATCTATGGCGCTGTTTTTTACCGACTTTCTTTGTGTATCTCAAATGGTTTGTGAGCGTGGAAAGGTTGAAATAGGAACTTGAAAATAACCTAAGTTATGAAATTCTGAATAACGAAGCAATTGGACCGGGCGAGAAAGATTTCTCGTACAATATGTTTACTTTCACTGAATTGCGAGGTGATTGTAAGAAACTTGGAATACAATAATTTATTAAAGAAGAGAGAAGAATTAATATCATTTGTAACGAGTGTGTATTACGCATTTCAAACATTCATCAACCGAGGATACTAATTACACTGGAACTGTTTTTGCGCGAATTCCATTTATTTAAAAAATTCTGGCTATTGTCCGATTAAACGAACTCTTGGCAATTGAATCCATTTATCTGAACACAGACTCCTATTATATGAACGAAAAATCGCGGATAATGGCGAGAATCAAAGCGCTTCTATTATATAAACTCCTCCAAAGATAAGACAGCAAATATTATAAAAGACAACGATTCTAAGCGTCCGTTCTATTCCAACAGATTCTAAAAAGATCTTCACGACAGTTTTCGCCAAACGCCGCATTTCCCAACGTCCATTGAGCGATTTCGATCAAGAAATCGATTCATCTTCGCGAAAGCAGTGAGAATTCTCGTGATAAACGGTAGAGAATTCGACAAACGGAAAGGTGGTTCCGCATGGAGGCGAGTTCGAGCGTATCGCGGGACGCGAGCGAACGCGATAAATCTCGGCGTAACGCGGTCTCTGGCCGACGCAAGACGGTGTGGTCCCAAACGTCTCTGGTGAGCCGCGAGGAAATTGCGGAGAAAGCGCACGGTAATGCAGACATTTCCGTCGCCTAGCGGAACCGGAACGCCCGTATTTTTCGCCCAGGGAAAACGAGAAAGCTGGGGCTGGATTGTGTGCACGATGGTGGCCCTGTAATAGACGCGAGAGACGGGATCCTTGGGAGCAGTTTTCGCCGGTGTGCCGCCTTCACCGGAGCAATTTCGAGGGGCGAAAAGTGCACGGCCCTCGTCAGATAACAGGCCGACCCGTGTCGATATTCCTTTTACCTTGTATTTCGCGTTACGGTCTCTGTATTTACCTAATGAACTCGGCGATGATTTTTAGATACAGCTTTCATTTTTAGTCTTCTTTCGCTCCTTGTTGGCTTCGGTGTTTTTGGAAAGCATGTACAGTATCGCTCGTAAGTATACGGGCACTTTGGTTAATCTATGATAACAATGTATGAATCTTATCAAAGTAATTCGTAAAAGTCGATGCATCGGTAATTAGAAGCTTTTTTTATGGAATAACGTGAAGATATAGCGTATTGTATTTTATTTTGTTGCCATCTCTTGGGAGTTCGATGTTTGATATTTTTGAGATCTTTTAATACAAGAATCGTTCTTAAGCAAACAAGACTATAAACAAATACGTTAGTAATTACCGACAAATCGAAATATTGGATCGTTCGGTATGCTCGTTGCGATTTTGAAGGAAGTTGGTCGACATAAAGAATCATATTGAAAAGTTTTTCGCCGAGAAGCCTGAGAGTTTCTGGAAGGATGGAATATTCAAGTTGCATGAAAGATGAAGAAAGCTTGTGGAACAAAATGGCACCTATATAATTCAATAAATGTATATTGGATCGAAATGTAAATCGAACAAATTTTTCAAGCAACCTAATATAATCAACCAACACTCGTATTTGGAAAGTCGCAGAATTTTCTACTGAAACACTCAGGCTGAAAGTATGAAAATCTTATTACTTCAACATCAGATAAAACCCTGTACGCAATATTAATAATATCAACAAGACAATAATGATACAAGTAAAATCTCAAATAATCCTACTCTTCCCTAAAAAAAACATTATTTTTTCTTCCATCACAATTAAATGCGGATTCAACGAAATATGTCGTTGCATCTGCTGAAGATGTGGATTCGTTCAAGCTCAAGCCATCTAAAAGAGGAAAACGCAGAGGGATATTCGCGGAAACGTACGTAGGACGAGCGACCCCTATTAGAGGGTAATACGTATTATCGATTTTAGAACGAGGCGCAGGTTATCCCGGTTCAAATCATGACAAATGTATACTACCGTGTGTGGCCCGGTTGTCTGCTAGCTTATACATGCACGTGTGTATGTATTAGTTCGGCCGCACCCTGGAAAAACTTTTCCCAGTCTTTTTTTCTTCGTATCAGCGCGCAACGGCAACTGCCTCCTGGATTAGGATATTCTCATGACTATACACGAACATCAACCCTTTACGCGTTCGAGCACGAACCTTTGTTTGATTCGCGATATCGCGAAACGATTCTGTGGATGAATGCTTTTTTTTTTTTAAATTGTCTACGATTATTGGTGAATTTTTTCATAATACGCGAAGCACTCTTTAATCTACCGAAAATCCATGATATAGAGGGATCGTGACGTGCGTGTCGCATAAAAAGGAAGAAGAATTACGAGAATTTCAGACCGGTTTTACAGAGAAATACATTTATTGTTCAGTCAGTTATTTAAATATAATAGACATCAGTCTCATAGAAAAATATATTTATTGTTCACTTAGTTATTTAAGTATAATAGACATCAGTTTCATAGAAAAATATATTTATCGTTTAGTTAATTAGAAGAGTAAGCGGATGCAAAAAAGGATTAGGAAATTTATTAATGAGTAAGATACTCGAATGAAAGCCAGCGATTGCCAACCATACCAAGACGCATAGACTCACGTGTCACGAATCAAATCGCGTTTCGTGTATCAAAATCTATACTCTAATTGTAAGTTGGCTCACACCAACATCCACGGGCGATAAAACAGACTGGTCAACGCGTTGTATCGAAACGTGGACTGCGGCATCTCGTACAAAGACGAAATGGGAAAAAGCGTTAGCAGTATCGACAGGTACAGTGAGAAATTGCCGGGTTAATTGCGAAAGAAACGGGTGAGCAGAACGAGGCATCCAGGCATCGGCGAGTTAAATATCCTGCGGTACCGGTTACCAGTGAGTCGGGATCGAAGAAAAACTGGCGAGTTTAGAGCACTCGTCGCGCGTTTTGCCTTGACCTACGAGCAGAACGCCTCTGCCAGCTTCTCCCTACCATCTTTTTCTTTTCCCTTTTTCCATTGTTTCTTCGTTCGACCAGTTGGCTGCTTCTAATGGGGAACGCGAACCACTACGGGGATTTAAAAGTTGTTGGGCTTCCTCGCGCTCCTTTCTCTCGATTAGCGTGATTTTCTTACATCTTATCTACGTGGGTGGTCAGCACAATAATTTAGATCGAAGAATTTAGTGACACTGTCGAGAAATCAATTTTCCTGCGTTGATATTCGAAGCTAAAATTAAAAAATTAAAATTTCTATCAATGCAGTTAGAAAATAAAGAAATCGATGATAGAATTTATTAACAATCCTAATAAGTGGGACGAACATTTTAAAGGTAGTAGAGTGCCGTGAAACAAAGTCGATACTTGATGACTTCGACAGGCGAAGTGACAGCTGATAAATCTTCGCGGGTTTTCTTCGTGTGATGGCAGGTCTTGATTGCTTCGAGTCATTTCTTTGCTAGGAATGGATTGGAATGTCTTCTTTTACAGCCTTCTTTGACCGTTATATTAGAAGGTTCTTTTCATCTTTCCTCTTTCTTTAAATTATGACACTGTCATTTCATGGAACCACATAAAATATTTCTTTTGCTGAATGTATCTGTTAATGTAATATGAAAATATGTTAAAATAGCAATAAGTTCAAATGCATTTACTCAACCATGAGTTCCGCTGTCAGTACTGAGAAACATTACCGCACTTTACTCTCGACTAACCGCCGTAACCAAACTAATCGACGTTTTCTCTTTCTCGTTTCAGCAGCAAAAATTCGTGAAGAGGACGGCCGAGGAGTTGGAGCCAGCCGGTGGTGGTAGCGGAGACGGTGGCTTCGGCGAGCCCCCCGTGAAGCTGCAATGCACGCAGGCACAGCATCAACATCAACAGGGACCCGGTGGCGGTGGTGGTGGCGGTCCCCATCATGGCCACGGCCAGCATCCGGCTGGGAATGGCGCGAACTCCACGGGTCCGACGCATGGCGGCGGTGGAGGTGGCGGCGGTGGTGGTGGAAATGAGGGACTGACCAAATTCTCCGTCGAAATTGTGCAACAATTAGAATTCACTACGTCTGCGGCTAACTCCCAGGCTCAACAGATCTCTACGAACGTGACTGTGAAGGCGTTGACGAACGCGTCGGTGAAGAGTGATCTTCTGAACGCGTCGTCATCGCCGAAATCAGGTCCGGATACGCCAGCATCCGCGACGTCTAGGCCTCAGACTGGAAACGGGGCTGGAGGCGGACCAGGCACTGGGAACGCTGGTACCGGAGCACCAGCTCCCGGTGGAATCGGTTGCGTGGATATCGGTAACCTGGTCGAATGCAAACAGGAGCCGGACAACGAGTTTGTCGATTTAGAACAATGCGCAGCCGCGCTGGAGAAAGACGCGGCAGCGAACGGCGCCGGGTTCCCTGGCTTTTCCGACTTCATGGGCGACGACACGGGCGATGAAATCATCACCTCGGATGCGTTCAAGGATCTCATCTCGGAGATTTCCGACTTACATCCCGAGTTCATGAAAGACTTTGATTTCGAGGAGAAGATCCCGGTGGAGGCATTGGCGAACAACGCGGTGGTAGCTGCGGCTGCTGCCNGCGGCTGCTGCCGCGGCAGCAAATAACAACAATAATAATAACAGTATCGGGACGAACAACGGACAGATCAAGATCGAGGATGACAAGGACTCGATACACCAGCAACACGGGAACGTGAACAGCAATAATGTAAACAACGGTACAAGTACGAATAATGGTAATGCCAACGTGCCAGCTAATTCGAGTCCTGGTGGTCTTGGCTCTGCCCAATATTCTCCAGCCAGGCTACCTTATTCCGGTCTGGACTTCAAGTCCGAGATGAGCCCCGCCGCTCAGACGCTGAAGCAAATGGCTGAGCAGCATCAACACAAAAGTCAACAGTTGGGTCTTGGTGGATTTAATCCTGGAGCCGCAGCCGCAGCCGCTGCCAGAGGACCAACCGCTCGTTCACCTTACGCGGAATTTCCTCAATTTGGTGGCACGTCCGACTATCTGGGCAGCCCTGGCAGCGCTGGTCCACCCGGTGGACAATCTCAAGCGACCTCGGGCACTGGATCGTATCACAAGAACAACGGTACGTCCGGATTCCAGAGTCAACAGACGAATGACATGTTTGTCAGCTCGCAAACTCAATTCGCCACGGGCCTCGCTGACATGAAGAGACCGCAGCCTGCCACCGGTGGCAAACCGACCATGCTTGGACCAAGCGGAGGGTATAAGCAGCAGTATTCGCCATACGGTAGCCCAGGATCAATGCCGAATCACGGCAGCCCTGGGTATCCGCTTCCACCAAGAGGCTCCCAAGGCGGCGGACCCAATCAAACCGGATCCCAAGGACCCTTCAGTAGCTCCACACCTCCTAGACCTCCCTCAGGACCTGGCACATCCACTTTACAAATTAACCAGGCACAGCAGCTACACATTAACAACCCCGGACATCAGATTCAGGTCAGTGGATATAATTTTTCCTTTTTGTCTCTTTCCTTCAGTTTGCTTGATTCGGTTATTTGTCGGAGATTAAACGTGTTAGATTTTACGAAATTTACTTTGGTTTCGTAAAGAAAGCTTAGCAGTTTTTAAAATGTAACGTAATTAATATAATTATTCGCTCTATTATACATAACAAATTAATTTGCTATGTAATAGATGACTGTTTACAAAAATGTTAAACATTGCTCAACCTTGAAAATTGTGAACAGCAAGAATTTTTAAGTGAAGAGTAAAATAGAATAGGCGAGGGTTGATTAAATCTTCAAAAATAATCTAATTCACAAGAAAAATAAAAATCTCCTACGATCATTAGAAAAAAGGAACATAAAAAGAAAACCAAAGTTTTTTTTAAATAGACAGCAAAATGATAAATAGAAACGTCAGGAAATATCGCGTGTGAGTTAGTGGAGGCCGAATGATATCTGTTGCGTCGCGACGACGCGTCTATTTTTGTCGGGCGGCATCACGACTCGACGTTGGTGGTGGCGACGGCGCTGGTAGTGGTAGCGACGTCGTC
>NT_176962.1:183553-216009 GCF_000188095.3 Bombus impatiens
GTCGTCGGTGGCGTCGCTAGCGAAGGGACGTACTATCTGCACCAGCGGTACTGTCGGTAGTAATAGTAGTAGTAGTAGTAGTAGCAGTCGAGAAAACGAAGGGGGTATGTTGGCGTCACGAGGGCGCCTCAACGCGCAACAAGTAGTCTTCCCCCTCCAATTCGCTCTTTATAAATTTTCCCTCTTGCTATTTGCCCCTACCCTCGATCCGTGTGTGGGTGATGGAGGGGAGAGTCGAGAAGGGTTGCGTGGCCATGCGCAGCCGGCGTCGCGACGCCACCACCGTCTGCTCGATTTAACCTGCGCCTGCAATACGCGTCAATACGCTCCGAACGGTAGTCGCGAGGTTGCACTCGCGACAACCTGCACGCGACCAGCGAGCTCGTTTATTCATCTGGCAAGATTGTCTTTTGAGCGACGTTCGAGGACGACTTTATTATGTACATGTTAAAATATTTTTTTAACCGTGAAGAAGTCTGGCATTTAGTTCTTCGAGTTATTATGTTTATTTTTTTACGTAAAATCACAATTACGAGATGCCGCGTATAGTTTACGAAGAAACCGCGGACAATATAATATAATAGTTGAAATAGTTAGTTCTAGTAAATAATAATTCCAAATTTATTATCATAAAATACGTACATAGAAATCGTACGAAGGCAATGGAGGAACCGTTCTTGATTTGTTTAAGTCTTCAACTTCGAACATATGCGTTTGATGTTTTAAATACTTTCCATTTTTCTACATTATCAGGCAACAAACGAGCAACGAAATCGCTAAAAAGACCATAAGTTATGACTTCACCACGCTGAAATGGCAGGCTAGTCTAATGTAGTTGAGAAATATTTGTGGGGATCTAAAGTCCTCGTTATTCTGGTTTATTGCTACAACACGAAAAAGAGTAGTACGTGCTGCCTGTATAAATCTTGCTCGACAATCTTGCTTTCATTCACTTAAGCCAGAACATTCGCAGTTCTGTTACGGTTCTGGATAGCCTAACCTCTGCAGGTGGTCCTAGATCCTTTTTATGCGCTAATAGATTTATTTTATCGATCTACTTGTAGACACTCGAAGCAACGATCAAAGTAATTCGCAAGCGTTAGAAATTGTAAGAAGGTTTTAGAACACTAAACAGCTGTCGTTGTGAACGCATGATATGATTTCGCGAGTTTGAACAAAACTTTGCAACGTAGATAACAACCATTTCAAACGACTTCAAAGCTGCTACTAAATATTCTGAGCTTTCCATCGCCTAGAGATAGTCAAATATAAAATGAACGAGTAATGAGATCTATTTCTTAGAGATTAATCTAACTACGGTGTATAACATCGCACAATAAAATCGATTAACTCTCTATGAAAAGCAGAGAAATATTAGAAATATCACGTTGATATCGTTAAGTATTAGAAAAGACACGTTTCATAGAAGAAATCATATAGCTACCTGAAACGAATGCTCGATCGTACAAAATGCTACTTCCATTGTAGATGTTTCGAAGAGATCTTATCTGTTCGTCCCTCGAACGTCTTCGAACGCGCTGGTGAAATGTTCTTCTCTTGGACCCAATCGCGTATGGACACGTCTGTCTCTCGTAAATCACGCCAGCTACCGCGCTTATTTGCATCTCAATGCGTCCAGGCGAACGACGCCTCCTCCCCCGACGTTTCTTTATTCCTGCCTTCCGCGTTTTTCTCTACCACGATTCGATCTCACCTACCTCTTATGCGTTTCTTCTCTTTCCACTGCGTCCTTTTATTGTTATAGCTACGTACTTTCGTCTCTTGACTGTGGCGCGGTTTTATCCTCCTGTTTTCCTTTCGCCAAGCAGATTCAAGCATTTCCTCGAGAAACGTTATTGCTTGGCGATGTATTGTATCGTCAGAAATGTGGATAGTTGCGAAACTCGGCAAAATTCGTTACGAATTTTTTGTTGTTCATTTTTCTTGATAATTTCGATCACAGGTCACAGAAAAACTACCCTTAATTCCATAAATTTTTAGATAGAAGTACTAGGTAGCCTGTTTAGAAATATTAGGCATTATTGTCTTTGTATTCATTTCAACCATGATCTCTGAAAAGGATTTTCGCTACAAAAATGTCTTTGAAAAATTCCATAAATAATTTCTAATAATTAAACCGTAGAAAGAAAATGACTAATATTCAACGCGACTGAAAAAAATGGTATAAAAAGTCGGTGAATTTTGTAAGCAAACCCGTTTAAAAGAACTTTCCTTCCAATCTCGCGATTTCGTATCAGAAGCACGAGAAAGGCAATTTGCATGCGCTAGTTACGCCGCCCGCACGCGTCCGCTCGGCGAGACGCGTTGAAAATTTCAAAACAACGATATCGCCAGTCGAAGAATGTTATCTGTCGGTCAATTTGCATATCGTTCTTTGCGACACCAGAAACGAGCCATTTTCCCACACTGCTTTCCGGCTTCTCGTATCAATCGGGCCACTTTTGCATCGGTCAATCGTTTATCATGGCGGAAGTTAGAAAAGATGCCAAAACGAAGTATATTGTCGTCCCTCCTTCGTGTTCGTTGCTTCATTGACGTTATAGCGATCACTAAATTACAAATATTTATGCATTTATGGACAATTTAAATGTGCGAAAACCCTAGAGAGTAGGATCATTCTTATTAAAAATAAAATACAAAATATACAAAGATTACATATTATTTCTTCAGCGATATTCACAAAGCACATTTGCGTGAACATCGGCATTCTAATGATCAGACATCGTTATCGAACCTGGTCTATAAGGTGTTTATGATAAGATGAAAATTATGTAAATGCAGTCACAAGGAAATGTTATCGCTCTTAACGCAGAATTTAAACGATTTAATTTGGCTTGCTATTGGAGTTCCGCTCGTATTTGTATGCAACTTTACGTGAAAATGGGACGATTTGGGGAAGTGAGAAGGATTTAGTTGAACGCCAAAGAAAATTACATATGAATAGTAGAATCGCATTAAATATTCATATGTGGAACGTTTAATGTCAGAACATCTAATTGCAGGATTATATACCTTGTTAGAATGAATTTCTGATTGATCTGTAGACTCTTCGCGTATGTATAATACTTGTTTTGTAAAATATTCTGTTTTCGCTTCTAACAGAGAACACTAATTCTACTTCCAAAATAACCTAGATAATTGTATTAGACCATCGTTTATTTGCTAAATATACGTTTCATATTAAGCACGTTTCTCTCTTTTATATTTGATAAGAAATCGATGAAGCAAATCGCATGTACTTATCGTAAATGAGAAGTAAGGCTTAAAACGAAATTAATCCCTATGATTCGTAATGCGGTCGTTTAATGATACTATTTCGTTGAATATTGAAAGAAATTAGTTTTACTTTTGCAGATAAAACTATAAAAGAGTAAATATCTAAATCTGCGATGCAGCACGCAACGGTATAATTACGTAAAACATCGATACAATATCATTTGAACAAAGCATACTGTGCTTTACACGCGTAAACTAAATTATTACGTAACCTAACAATCAAATATTAATATCAGCATGTATAAATCGTAATTTTACATACGTTATAAAGTTTATACGATTAGAATTTAACGGATAATTAGTATTTTATTCATGAACAATGTAACGAGTGTTACGAAATAAGAAGAGGTCATGTTGCACGTTTCCCCTGCTTACGATTCGCTTGTATTTTGGAGCGTTTCCAACCGCTGCGCGAGTCGCCGCGTCGGAATATCCGAGTACGAGTGTTTTCCTCGTCGGTCGCGTTAATAAGCGGACACTCGCCTATTACCGGAAATTGAGCGTACGCGCAAGCGCCTCCCGTTCGGGTTCAAAGGTTACGTAAACCTTCGATCGTACGCATTTCGAATGCACGCGAACGCATGCAGTGTCATTGATACTATATTTAGAATCACGATATCTTCCTTCCATTTTATTTCATTTTTATTTTTAACACGTCGCTGTTGTGTCTTTCTCGTTTAAAATGCAAGAGGAATTTTTTTACGAAGAAATTTAACATAATAAAAAATTCTCTTTCTTGTTTTATATTTGTTATGCTCGAATATATGGCTGTCCTAAAAGTCTGGAATCTGCAAGTTCGCCAGCCACTATAAGTCAGTCCATAAATCAACTGCTTTAAGTATCGCAGACCATCGCTCTGTGATAGAGCTTCTTCTAAACCAATAGGTCACTCGATAATGCTCACTACATCTAATTTTTAATACCGCAGTTGGTTTCCTTGTTATTCTTTAAAAGTTGTCCATTTTTATGCCCGTATACGTTATGACCGTAGTCTCAATCAATAATTACGTATTCATATATAATGCGTACATAACATTTGAATTCGACCTCGAACTTACGAAGAAACTTCGGCCGAAGAAAATTCACAAGGTTTCGTTACATTCAAGTATGATAAAAATAAATTAGACGGGCGAGCTAGCGATTGTTTGTTCCAATTTATTCTAATTAATATTCTCCAAATTTGTAAAACTTATGGTTTGTAAAAAAGATGTTAATCAATGCTTCGAAACGAACTCGCAAATGAAATATCAGAGGATAATTTGTCAAAGATCTGTTTGATCTAATCGAACAGTATGACGAATTTCCAAAATGAATACTGCTGCTTGTACGTTCAGAAACCGAACGTTAATCTATTTCAAATCACGAATATCGAACATTAATGTCGATTCGAATGATAAATGTTTCATAATCAAGGGCTTTCGCGCCACATCTCACTCACATGTTAAGGTATCAATCACAACGTTACGCTGAGATATAATACGTATTGCGTTCGTATTAAACGTTGTAATTACATAAGCAGATTTAGGCCACTGTATGCTCCGCTATTAATAACGTTTCAAATACGCTGCTAATCGTTTGTAAATAATAATATTTCGGTATTCTATTTCATTATGGAAGAAAATTTATGAAAATGTTACTATAGAAAACTTTCTTTATCGCAGAAACGCTAGTAGATCCGCAAAACATAGTCATAAGTAGACCTACTATTAAACATTTTGAGAATCCAAGCTGAAACCTCCATGATTTCTTAAGAATATACATATAATCTAGCAAAAATCATGCACAATATCACAGAGAAATATTCAAAATTCATCTTTTCTCTCTTTTCACAATGAACTTACTGGCTCATTGCTCAGCCACGTGCTAGTCCAATCCAGAGCTCAATAAAAACCGAATTTTTGGACGCGACGATCTAGCAACTTAAATACGAAGAATAGAATCGCGAAATAATTCATTGACGAACCAACTTACCTATTCTCGAAGCGTAGGAACTCCGTTCACAGGAGTCCGTTGAAATTTTATTCGTGTCACTAGGTACGCGGAGAATCTCGGCCTGAGGGGATGCCCGCCCCCCATCCCTCGAATTTCTACGGTTCTCCCTTTTTCTTTCGGCCTCGGAGCAATTTCCGCGGTCGAAAAATCGAGGTTAACGGAAAAAAGCAAAATGGAGAGGAGTAAAAGAGAAGGAGAGGAAAAGAGAAGGATGGATGGTTTCTATCCAGATGGTATCTCCTCTCTCCCTGGGCGTAGAATCGGTATCGATCGTTCGCCGCGTTCCATGCATGGAAATAAATCGTCGGCGTCTGTTGGCGACCCTGTCTCACCTATGCAAATCGAGTCACCGTTTAATTGACGAAATATTCAAATCGTCAGAAGCTCTGAACGCGCATTCAAATGATAATGACAGCGCGTCACTGAGCTTTTTCCAACATAATCTTTTTCTTGGCCTTCCTTCATTTTTTCTTTATTTTCTTTTCGTGTTCTTCTTCCTGCTTCGCTACGTTGGTTGGTATCCTGATATTTGTTTAAGATATGCATAGCCGCTTTTGTTATCGTTTGTTGAGGTGCGTTTCACATTGAAGAGTTATCGATCGACCCGTAACGTCAATCTGCATATTTGTAATAGCGGGCAACAAGGACGCGTTTCCTTTTCCACTGACCTTCATCTTGACCCCGGCAAGCAGATCCACGTCGGCACGCGGTCTTGCGTTAAATATAAATCGCTCGGAATTATTATTGTTCTGTGGAACTAACAGGAAGCTTGATCTAAAAGAGCATGACCTTTGAACGACTACCTGGTCTTTGGTGGAGGAATTTTGGTGTGGTTATATTGTAAGACTGTGTTTATTTTAAGCGTTATATTTTAAGCGATGATAGTTAAAAAATGAATCTTCGTGGTTACGAAATGTTACACATTGAGATTGGAAAATACTCATATCGAGCTTTTATGTATAAATGAAGTTTCATATAGAAATTCTCATATAAAAATTCATATACAAAACATAATGCATTGTTATGTTAATCAAATGTATTACACTGAATAATACTCGTAAAACGTAGCGATATCTATCTGAAAATTAGTTTCTCGATGTCGACATTTTTGTTGCGAGAGTTACACACAGAGCCTTGTCAAATTATATATTAAAAGTTAATTAAACTCAATTACAATCGCCAACGTAACTCTCAAATTTGTTTCGGTCAACTATAAAAATTCCAGCTCTTTGTTCGTGAACGTGTATTATCTACGCGTGCGATTCATAATTTTATGTTTAACGCTGCGTTCGTCCCTTCTACGTCGGATGTACGCCACTTGAAGCGCGATTTGATAATGGGACAGTACTCGTCGAACTGACTTTCGAGCGGTAGAGAGAACTGTTTCGTGTTGTTGGAGAGTCGCGGTGTGTGGTCCAGATATTAACGTGTGTGTCCACGACAGCCTCTCCATAGCACACGAGAAGCTTCATAGTGTTTTCGATTAATTACTGGCGTCGTTGTACCCGCGTGTTTGCAAGGAATTGGTCGATCAGGATGATGAAGTACCGTGTTGTTTCGCACGCTAATGAAAATGTGAAGATAAAGGATGTGATTTTGTAATATACATACTATGAAATAAATTAAAGATTCTGTGACGTTCATTTACTTTGCGTAATAACGTAAGAAAAGTCATTCCAACTTTCACTTCACGCGCAATGTGCACCATATCGCTATTCAATATTTCGAAACACGTCTACTAGCCTTTAAACCTCTATCAGCTCTGTAACAAAAGAAACCAGCAATCCTATCAATTTTCAAAACCACTCGAAATCTCCCATAAGAAGACATATCGATTTTAATTTTCACCTTGTTAATTACTAATTTGCTAACGTTTAATTTCTTTAGGAAAAGTATTAGACTTGGTTCCATAAATTTATTTATCCTAAGATGTAAATTCGTTACGTGGATTGGAAAATTAAGAAATCTCACTTTATTTTGTACTTTACGCTATACGATCAATGAAATTATAAGTTTATAATAAAGTAACTAGAAAACGAAAGCAAATGATAAACGTTCAATTTGTATCTCTTTATCTGTCTTAATATCTCTGTATTATCTATAGTATCCATAGAGAATGCGTATATCGCTATTGTTCTCCGTGAAAGGATATCTACAACTCACAGCGTCCAGTCACAAAAATAATAATCTTTCGCCAGGAAGCACGACGTATCTTGCGGCTTCATCCTCTAATCTCGCGGCTTCTTCTGCTAATCCCGCGAGAACCTGATGCAACGTCCACGAGGCGTGTTCTCCAGAAGTCGCGTTCGCGGTTACAGGTACGCGGGCCGCGACACAACGTCAGAAGGTGTGCATTCCACAACGGTGCCGCATACCGCGCTGAAATCGATACCCGCGTCTCTCCGTTCGTAACCTACATCGTGGTGGTGTGTCGAGGCTCGTACAGTCGCCAGCAAAACGCATTGTCTCCCGTCCATTCTTCCGAATCGGCCACTATCAGTGCTGCAGTGGCGCGGATGAGACCAGCGAATTCGATTTGTCCTCTCGCCGCTTCCAATTTCGAGACCGTTGCGCTGCGCGGTTGCGATACCATTTTCCAACTGCTGGATTTTGGGTTCGCGGTTCTTACTCTTTTTCCCTTTTTTCTCTTTTATTTTTCACAATGTAGCAAGGACCTCTCTCTCTCTCTCTCTATCTCTCTCTCTCTCTCTTTCTCTCACTCGTACGCTCGCTCGTTTGTTGGCTCTGTTTTTCAATCGACGTTCGTTGTTTAGCAAATGGACCAGCGTTGTCAGGTGCTTTCATGGGTTTTCGCCGGTTTTTGGATCTACCGCGGTGTTAGTGTGGTCGATGTGGACAGGAATTTTGGGTTTTAGCTAGAAGCTTTGTGTATTTGGAAAGAACGGCGTTCTCATGCGGATTGTGGAGGTTTTTGGGCGCTCGAATAGAAAGTAAAAAGTGATGGGGGTGATTAGTATTCTGAATGAATACAAGATTGGTATCAAGAGTACTGATTTCTTGATGGGAATCGATACAAGGAACTTTTGAATAGCTTACAGCGCTAGATTTCTTACTAAATGATACTTGTTCCTTTTCTCTGTTGTTTCGAGAAAAATGATTCTTCATATTCATAATTTTTCAATCTATATTCATCACAGCAACGTCAGGTTATTTATTATTTTGCTATAGCCTCTTGAAAATAAAGTTGTGGAAGAATAATCATCGTTGAATTCGATGTTCGCTTTGATAGCCCAATTCGTCGTTTTATAATAAACTTAATAAAACATGGGTCTGCTTGTTGTCAATTATCTCCGAGCTTGAAATCGATACATTGGTTTGTAATATAAATAAATTCGGTT
Organism: Bombus impatiens; assembly: GCF_000188095.3. NCBI lineage: Eukaryota > Metazoa > Arthropoda > Insecta > Hymenoptera > Apidae > Bombus > Bombus impatiens. The sequence goes on from NT_176962.1 coordinate 192,202, forward strand.
AAACTGGCTATTCTTCATTATTTGACCAAAGTTATTTGTGCTACTGTCCGGTATAATAAATTCCGTTTAACACGTATATGCACTAAATTTCGGAAGATTTTACGCATTCGCGAAAACAGCAATTTCATCTGTAACAATCGGATAATTTTTTAATTTCGGATTGAATCAGGACAAGTGAATACGAGCTTCACCTTTATACCGTACAATGAAATTGGACTAACGTGTTCGATTCTTCTTTTCTCGGATTATCGAACGTACAATGACCCCACCGTTATATTTTAACAATGAATCGTTTAAACTCATTTTGTTTGCGCGCGGTTGTCGACGCGCGGTCCACGAACTTAAAGCTCGTATCGATTACGCGAGTTTTCGCGCGCATTGTACGTACGCGTGCACACCATCCGCCATTCATTACCAGTTTTATACGATACAATATAAATCGCGCATGGGCCACTTTAATTTTTACGCGCCGCGCAATGACACCAGTTGTTTTTCCGCTTCCTTCTCTCCAATCCCACACTTTCGTACGCACTCGCCAGATATACTCGCATGTGGTACACGACAGTATGACGCATAAATATTAATCACGAGCGAAGTAAGCTTTTTATTTTATCGAGAGTTTCTAAAAATCTCGTAGCTGCCACGATTTAGGAGTAATTTTTCAATGACGAGTTGTTATTCTTTGCTATTATACTTATTATTCTCTAACGGCATAGCATACGGATCACACGAACTGGTATAGAAATGTTATTTCTTAACCATTTTTTCGTACCAAGATAGCGAAAGACGTACTTTGTGTTGTACTATGCATTTGATGAAATATATCAAGAATCCTCAATCTTCGGTTCTCAAATTTCGAAAAGAAAATCTCACGATTTTTATGAGAAAAACATATTTGATCCCTAGAACTATCTAGCTAGAATATCTTAGACACCTTTGAATATCTGAGATAACCGAGAACAATAATCTTGTAGGTTCCGAATTGTTTATCGTTTTATCACAAAACGCGGGATAATTAAAAACGCAAAAACCATGGCAATATCACCGATTTCATGAACAAACTTCGACTCCCCAGACACATCAGCCGTTTATCAAACTCTGCAATCAGAACTTTGTGGCAGAAGACACTCACCCAGTTCCCGCAGTTCCATCTCATCGATACCCGAAGGAAAACAATGGCCGAGGAACTAGGCGACGCAGATAGTTTCATCGATGTTGCATTCGCCACGGTTGCACACCTCGCTATCTGCTGTCAGAATCCGGTTGACTTGCTAATTTTAACTCGACCGTGACATCGCGCGAATACGACCACGAGCCTATGTATTAGTTTTCTCGTACGATTGTCCCGCGGTATTCGTCTCCAGAATATGAACGAATAACAAAAGGAAGAAAAAAAGAAAAAGGGGAGACTCGGTTTGTTAACGCGAAGGGTTTAATTAAAGCGTCGGTTAATTATCACGATGTAACGCAGGTTAATGTGCCCGGCGCGGACTTTGGCGGCGAAAACGGAGAAATTGGTAGGCGAGACTCGGCGAAATGTAATTGGAACGCGAAAGTGCGCAGACGGCTGACAATCGTAATTAATCGAGGCGATACAAACAAACGCAGCCAGCGATGGGATATTGTTGGGCCGTGCGACGCGCTCGACACGCAACAAATATCAGCCCTTTAACCTGCTCATTTTTCCGGCTCACGTTTCCATGGTGCTCGCACGAATTTTCAAACCGCGCTCTCGCGAAAATTATCGCTCGATTTTGTTCGCCGCTGATTTTCTCGTACCGCGCGCGCCCCATCATCAAGTCATTGAGTATTTTCTACGATTTGGCGTCCAGTTTTGCGGTTGTAAATTTATAAAGGTTTTGCTCGTGTTTAGATACGGTATGAGATAGTATTTTCTGTGCAATTATGTTTGGGTTAGAGTACCATGGTATTTGTAATTTTTAGAGACGCGCCAAGAGAACACGCGTTTGAAGGGGTTAATAAAACTAGAAGAAATTATTCGGTTTAATTGATTCGATCGATTAGAACGTGGAGAATGCAGAGAAATTATAACGGGTGCCAGTGGAATATTATCGGTAGTGTTTCTTTGAAGTGCTATGTTAGAAATTTCTAAATAGCTAAGTCTATACAGTAATATATTTTAGAGTTTAGAAACATACCAGTTTTTCAATACGATTTAGTTTGATTTGACATACCACATTTCCTTTAAATATTTATATATGTACATATATTATAACATTTGCAGGAAAGAAGTACGTAACATGTTAGTCGGAAATGATTAAAATCTTTAAGAATTATTATCTCGTTTGGTACTGTACAGGAAGTTATAAAACGCCAGCAAACTTCATATAATATTCATTATTTCAATGACGCTAATCATAATTTTCTGTAAATGTCTGTAGGGATCGGATACGTGGAAGTGTCGTTAATTCTGATTTTTAGTATTTCGATTTAAAGCGTTTCATGCAGGCCTTGAGATAGTAGATGAGAATTTAAAAGCGTGTAAGTGCGTCATCATAAAAAGAAAAAATTATTATAGTTAGAAACGCGGTGTATCGCAATTTGTAGTTGTCAAAGTTGAAAGTGTTGGCAATTTTTTAAACGATATTAGTGGCTATTAACACTTTATCGATCGTTTAATATTATCTACCGGGAACGTCAATTGGCTATGTGGAATAATTATATTGCAACGCGTAAACGTTGAAAGCTCTTTGGTTCTCGCAAATGTGCAGAAATATATACACCATTCTAGGAAGTACATATGTGGCAAGTATATAGCGATGTATCGATTAATTGAAAACACGCAACGATTTTAGGAAAATAATCGCAGTTTCTTGCCATTCGCTAAAAATATTTTTCGTAGAAATAAATTGAGGATGATTATGCAAATTCATATTTCTGCATAGAGAAATGGAACTTAAATAGAGATCGGATTTATCTTCTACATATTATGTTTACTTTGAATATTTAGTATTTTTTTCGTGTATATTTTCTCGTTTTGCACATTCAGTTTTACCATAAGTGCGTAAACGTCCGCAGTCTAGTGGATAATAACACATTGGTCATGTCAAAAGTATTCGGTCAGGAAAGTGTACAAAAAGAGAAAGAGAGATATGAACAATTTCGAAATTGATATTACATATGTTATGATTGTTATATATTGCGTTAAAGAATAAGTACAAACGCAAGTTTTCCTACGATCTGAGATTTTTCAAGAGATCCAACAAACCAAGCATTGCTTAAGTAAAGTAAGTTCTGGAATGTTGGAAGACAAAAAAAAAACATGTTTTCGAATTGATTTGATTATCCGTGCGCGGTATTAGGTAAGCGAGGCAGCTACATAGTAACGTTTATGATAATCCTTTAACTACCGTTTCTGACTGGTAAATACAACCTTTCGAATGCAAAGTAATTTGTCTTTTCAATTGCTTCATACGTATTACCGTTGCTATACCGACCGAACCAACGAAGAAAAACTGCATTGACAAATGCGAGCCTGTTACATAATTTTCTCTTAAGAGATTTTACAATTCATATTTATGCGTCCGCAGTTACCATCGTCGACTGTTTTCAATTCAATCTTCTTTCTCCAGATTTTCCAACTAAATTTGTAAATATTATACGCGATACTTTATTCGTATTGATCTACGTTAAATGCAATCATTTCGAAGTTAATTAAGTTTGTTGACGCGGGAAAAATCGTGTGGCATCATAACAGTATGGCAAGCCTTTCAGTATAGCGTTGTAGATTATTCTACTGGAACAAAAGACACAAAATGAAAAACGAAGCTGCCAATAGACTAGACGATAGAAGTTAATTAGGATCTAACAATGAATGAAGTAATTGAATCGATGCAACACATATGGCTCGGTGGTAATGAATGTATCAATTATTTTATGCCATTTTAAGCTACCGCTCCATTTTCAACTATAAGTTTACTCTCATGACCATCTACATTCATGATTTAACGATCGAAGATTCACGCAAAAGTTTGGCGTGTCGCCGAAGCTCGCAAATTCGAACGTTCTTCAGAAGACAAGAGCGAACCGCGCGACCACGCGTATTTTTGGTCGGTCCTCCGCGTAAGCCCTGCTAATAATGACCGGTTCGAGGAACTATCGACCGCCTTCTGGAACTCATAACTATATATTTGATCCGGGCCAGATAAACATTGCTCTCGAAAATAGTAACCGTGTGCCCATGCCGCGTTCACCAACTCGATACATCTTTCTAAGAGCGTCTGTCGCATGTTTTTTCGCCTTTTTGACGAGCCAACGAGTGGAGTCATCATCGAGAACTCGCGAATGAGAGAACGGGTTCAACACGATGTAGGAGTAGGAATTCACGAAATGCTTTTCAACACGTTGTCTTTGTTAAGCCTTCGCCGGATGCTGTAAAGCAACATATTGTTTCTGAATCATTGAATCAATTCGTTAATTTTTCTCCAGTTTTTGCTAAATCTTAGCTTAACGATACGGTTACAGACGTGACGATTCTTTCTTTTGCACACATCTAATGCAATTCTTTTAAATGTCCGATGAAAAGCACCAATATTGACATATTCGTTATAAATATACCTAATTAAAACCATCGATATTAATCTGTTCTGACTTCATAAAATAAAAAAAGGATAAAAGGGAAATATTGCTAATGTTACGTTTCTTTGTCAAAATGTAGAATATTCCGTATCTGAAAATTAAGAACATTTTAAAAAACTTACAATTACGTATGGTATATTTTTTTGACGAGTTGATGTAAGTATAAAAGCGAGCCAATATATCACTCTATAGTCGAATAACAAATTCGCGAAAAGTGGAGCTTCGCCATTCTACGAAAATTCATTAACGTTCGACATCGTCTTTCTCAATCGACAAGTAGAAACCACAAGCGAAAAACCGCCATGTGTGTTCTTAGGTTAACGCTGCTCGTGAGTTGCAGGCGTGTTCATGCGCTCGAGAGATCTCTCATCTGCTCGTTCGATCTCTCGTACGTTTCTTTCCACAGAGCCGAGATGGCTCGCCTCTAAAGATAGAGGCGGTTGTTCTACACGCGTTTCGTATTATGCCGCCATTATCGATAAACCGACTGGCGGCTGAGTATTTTTGGCTTGTAAAAGGCTCTTCTTCGGGACGTTTCGTATCCTTCGCGGCTCCACTTCGGGGTAGGAAAAATTTCACCGATGAAACTGACGAGTAGTGGTGGTCCCGGGATTCTTAAAAGGGAAGAAAGTGTTCTTTTCCTGGTAGCGCTTAACTCGGAGCAAGTTTATCGAGTTTATTTTTCTAAGTGAAGTGATAAAAGCTCTTGATGATAGAAGATTGATTTTGGGAGATATTTGTTGCAAGGAATGTGAGGGCTGGAGAAAATCGGATTAGTTGGTTCTTTAACAGACATTGCCTGAAATCTTGGATTTAGGGAGGATCTTTTTGCTCGTGTACTGCTTTCTTTCGTTTAAGGATAATTATGAACTGGCGTAATAAAGTAAAAATGATAGATCGTCAATTTTAATATTTGAAGATTATTATTTGTAACTTAGATCCTGGATTTATATAAAAGAAATTTATCAATGATTTAAATAAATACATTTAAAAATTTCAAACTTAAAAGTTTGAATGGTAAACCCCAAGGAAGCCTAGTTCCTACGGAATTTTCTAGTCTCACGAAATCAACGATAAATGTGTTTAATAATCAGAGAATGGTACGAATTTCTTTCCACGCTGAGCTTTCCTAAACTAATGTTCTTAGGACGGTGTCTATCGATAGCATTGAACGTAAAGTTATGAAATATAGATAAATATGCGATAATTGAACGTAAAGTTATAGAATGTAGATAAATATGCGATAATCTGATCCTTGACGTACTGCTTAATACTTTTGATCGCTCTTTACCTCTGCTGTTTGGCGCAAAAACAGACCGTGATCCGGGTGCAATCGCGTAACTGCAAATAACTCGGCTTCTGGCCGACGCGACGTGGGATGCACGAAGTTGTAAACACGCTTCTCGAATCGAACGGAAGCTGCTCTTTCTACTTGCTTGCCCACAGAAATCCTATCGTTCGATTTGGGACGGAAGGAACGTTGACATTTTTCATGTGACGACACTCTCTTTCTCTTAACACGGAATATGATTAGTTTTAACACTAAATCTGAAGAAATGTTTTTCTAAGGAAATCTTATCCATCGTTTAATTGAAACGTCACAGTCTAACTCTTTCGACATTTTTTCTAAACTTTTCTTTACATTACCTTTATTTTAATCGTCAAAATTTCGACAGTATATGAAAATATTTCAGCGATTATCGAATATTTTAATACGTATCTACTTTTGCGTTTCACTAGGATAAAATTCTTCTACTAAGATAAAGAATTAATTCTTAATTATTAAAAATATTTACTAACGAAATAAACAAACTTACTAACAAACATTTACTAAACGAAATAAAATACAAAGGAAAGAGTGATTTTTCAAATAAAGTGTATTCGTGTAATACACAGGAGTTGGTGCAAAGATTCAAATTTTCCATTGAGCCATGTAATCACCGTGTAACATTGTTTAATCACGTCGTAAGGAAACAAGAGGTTCGAGCTCCAGACGATCGTTATTGCTCTCGCTATCGACGATACAATACACACCGCTCTATTTTCCCCGCAGCCAGCCTCTAGCTACTTGTTTGCGCAACTATGCGACAATAAAATTCGTTTACGAGTACATTAGGTCCGCGTGCACGGCTTTGTGCGATAGCCACTTCCGTTCCACTTGTAAATCACGAATTTAGCACAGTGTCATTTTTTTGTTATAATTCTCTCGCCCTTTTTTACCCATTTTCCAGCGATTGGTAACATTTTGATAAATCGAGGCGATTTGTGAATAGGAAAATATATAAAAAATATATAATTCGACGAAAAAATAAGTCAAAAATACATTGTTGTATAATAATACTAATAAAATACCGTGAAAAATTTCAAAAATTTTATGCTGATCATTTTGGTTACTCTATTAATTTCATAATCATCCCTTGATTCGATTTTCTAACAATAAGAGATACCAATTTATAAAATCATATATCAACAACATTTGGGAGCAATTTTTTAATAAAGAGACGAAGTTGGAACGATAACGCAAGACAAAGAAGTTACGTTGAAAAAGGACTTGTATTATCGAGTATGATCGTTCCACGATGCTTATGAACAGTGTTCGTTGACTGTATGTAGGGGGATGATAATTAGGCGCGGCAAATGACGGCGAGATGCTCTCAATGATATCGAAGACCGTCTTCCCGTACGAAGAATTGCATAAGCGTAGTTCGGTGTTGCTCTTGTTCGAGTTTGTCGACTTACGATTTATTGCATGGCGATTAAAGAATGGAATCGTAAAAGGGGTTACGTAATCGTAAACGAGATATTATGCAGAATGTCTCACAGATTTTCGTGTAAATTAGTAGGATTTAATTTGAAAGCAATAGGACAGTGTCATGTAAAGGGAGCTTTATTAAGATTTAAATTTCAAAGTTTATTAGAATGTTATGACAAAAATGTGAAACACGAAGGAAATATTTCTATGATAGTAGTCTTAGACTTAGTATAACACAGAGCAAAAATATATAAATGGATAATAAGAAAAATGAATAAATATTTGTTACGCGTTAATACAAGTTTGTTTTAAACTTAATCCGATCGTGAACAATTAGCGTCAAATTAAGGTAATAAATATGATCGAACAATTATTTTTATCTTATAAATTGTGTCTTGATTTCTGTTTCATGTCGAATGAAATATAAAGATAGCGAATTGCAGAAAACGAACAACAAATGGTACTATTTGATGTAAAAGAGAATGACCGTTTGTGTATTTGAGTTGACTGACAAGTGTTTAGAATAGTGGACAAAAATTTGTGTTCGAATGGATGTTGCAAATGCACGCAGAATTTTAAATAGAATAAATGCCAAATATTCTTAACGCAAAAGAACGACTTCAACTGTCAAGAAAAAATGACATAACTTTGTGAACATTCCAGTGTCGAATCAATATTGCGGCAAATTTAGTTGAATAATAATCAACATGCTGTTCCTCCCTAACTTAAACCAATATTATGAGTCAGCATTATTTACTGTTTTATTATTATACTTGAAGTTTATGGATTGTAATGTCACAACATGAATCATCAATCTAATTATAAACGAACGAAGTACACATTACATTCTCCTAATCTTCTGCCGCATAAAATGTGAAAATCTGTTAAATTTAACAATAATATGGAGAAACGAAGGAAACCGAATGTTGCATATCTTAGATTGTCTTTAGTTATAACATTAAATTTAATAATACTTTCTACAGTGATATTCCTCAATAATTCCGTTAATTTTTACTTCCGCGCAATTCCGTTAACTAAACAGACATGAAAAATATATTGTATGTTTTGGAGTACATGTATCATCTGCTGTAACCAAGTAATATAATGAGCGGAGTTTTTAATCCATTTATTATAAAAGTTTAAACACGACCCTGTGCAGTATGTTTCATCATTGCTTTACTTTTTATATTTTTAATTCGATCGAGGGGACTTTAACGAACATAACAACTAAAAATCTTATGAAACGCAATACAGTGAAATTAGCTTAAGTCGAATTCAGGGAATCGCAAGACGTCACGATTCTGAATGTGCACAAATAGAATGTATGATAAGCGCATGATCGTAGTGTAAAACGCATATATATCGTTCAGGGTAGAAACATATCTTTTACTAGTAGCAACGACTAAACAATTATTATTTTCGAAACAATTCTATTGCTTTGCACACTATTTTTGTTGAACGATGACAGCGGAAATGTCGCAGATGACCTATTACAATGAAGGAAATACGAACCAAATATTTTAAGGAAATTTTTAATCGCATCTTTATTATACTTTCATTGTTCAAAGCTATTTCTGTTACTACCTCTTTTCTCGAATAGGAATTTTTTAACATTATTAAATGTTAATCTATTAAGATTCAAATCTGTTGGATTTACTACGGTTACAATCGATATTATAATTTGCAATCAAGAAAATTACATTCAAATTACAATTAAATTAAAAAATGTATGTATGTTCTAGAAATCAAAATTTCTAGCTCCGAGTGTCTTTAAATATAATTGAGTGCATCTGAAGTTTGGAAAATCTTGTAAACTAACGTTAAGCTACACGTCGCAATCGATGCTTTTAATTTGGTTTCTCCGGTTCTTTAATCTAACGTTTCCTTGGTAAAACTGAAATCCAGTTACATCTCTTCGCGCTGTGACATTAAAAATACCCGAATTAAAGTTACCGAACCGGCCAATAAATAACCCCACTGAGTATCGTCAATTGCTCGAAAGATAAATTTCTAATTGTTGCGAGGATAAGTTTCTGTAACGAAAGAAAATTTTTCAAATTTTTCTGGTAACAGGATTAAAAATGTTAATTTATCTATATATATTCTACATAATATTATTAATATCATTATTGTTCCTCTAACCCAAATTTCAACCTGTCCTTCTAGTAACGCGATACGCTCCGCTACACAAACGTGTTACGTCCTCCCGACGTTGGAACGCGATTCATAATTGCGCTCTTCCTTGTTCGCGCCGCAGAAATTAATCCACGTCCGCGGCACCATTCAAATTAGTCCACTTCTTGAATAATTAGGTTACTCGTCTAGCAGCCTAACGCGAAACCCGACACGCTGTTTGTCGCCGGTTTCTGAAACGTATGGACAAGGTCGATTGCACGTTAGCTTGCTATAGTTGCGCTGATATTGCATAATATGCTTCGCGCTTCTGCCTTATCGTCGTGAAGTTTTCTCGTTGCTTCGCAGTTAATTTGATATCGAATCGATCAAGGAGAATTCATGCGACTGTAAATGACCAATTCTTAAGTTCGCGATCATAAAATTTCTCCTAGATTTAGTGTTTACACGACAGCTAATTTGAATAGAATATGAAACGATACGAATCGAGCTGCTAGAAAACATGACACATAGGACACTAGTATAATAAATACATAATAAACGTTTCCTATTAATATGCATCTTAGAAAGGAAAACGGAATACGACTAGTCGCTGAATTATCATATTCCGAGATTATGGTAGTGTGCCGTGTTTAACATCGACTTGCAAGGACGGTCTTAGTTTCGTGAGAATTTCCGTGGAAATATGATAGAAAAATACATGTTATCGTAAAATGTAATTATTCCCAAGAGCAAATACTAAACAACTAAAGTGATAATGGAATTCAATATTTTGTCATTTAATACGTCCACTAGTATCAACGGTGATCTAAAATTTACAAAATTTCCAATACTTTTTAACGTTACAGTCACAATGTGACTGTACTGAATGCAGTGTTAAAATGTTCGGACAATTTGATTTTTTAATAAAATATGTATTACACGCGAATGTGTATTAGGTTGCATCGCATCGTGCTGAAATATGCGAACAGAACGCTATTACTATAGACGTGATATACAAAATTTCTCTGACAGTCAACGTACACGAATAATTAAACTAGAGTGTATCTATCGTAAGCATAAAAACAAATACTGCAAGAGAAAATAAAACACATTTAAACGCAAGCACAAGCAGGGTGCCTATAAAGCTACGTAACTGTAAAATCATACTCCATAAACCCGTAGAACCGTTTCGTCCCTTTAATTGACCCGTCGTCACGCTAACCTCCATTGCTGAAGGTAAAAATGAACGGTGAACTAAAGAAAGGAAAGGACAAAGGGAGAAAAAAGAAGAGAAAAGAAACTGGTAGATTCACGAAATTTTTAATTGTTAATTAACGTCTCGATAATCCGTCAGACGAAAGAAGTGTAAAGCGAGAAAGAAGGAGGTAGCAGGCGGGAAAAGAACCGGTCGACATCTGCGTACAGTCGGAGGGTGGCTGACAGTGGGGGTGACCACCCCGAAAGCAGTGCCGTATCAAACATAGGCATAGCCCGGCCGAGATCGATGCGTCGCGCGGTTCATCACTTATTTACGCCTTCATTACTGTAAACAATGCGTCTCCCTTTGCGTCCGGCCTCTCTCTCTCTCTCTCTCTCTCATCCCCCTTTCTCCTCGCTTGTCAGTCCGCCGACGCCATTCCATTTCGTCTGGCCGATCCACCTAGCTCTCCGTTACCATTCCCAAAAGTAAGCTTTGATACAGAGCCTGAAAAAAGCGGGATTTTAGGATGACTTTGATGCAAGCTCTTGTGAATAAATAATCGATTAGGAACAAGGGATGTTACGTGTTGTAGTTTGGGAAGTTTTGGTGGAATTTAGGATGAAGTTGGGGTAATTTGCAGTTTTTAAGTAATTTGTGTATTTTATGAATAGATTGGCTGGGGAAGAGAAAGATCACGTGTATTATATGCTTCAAGCGATGTCCAAAATTAACTGCTACATTACTAGTATATATTCTACGTGTAATTTTTAGGTAGAGATAGGTAGCGTAAATAGTTGTGTAAATGAAATATAGTTTTTCAATAATTTAAAAATTGTCCGGAATCTGAAGCGTAATTATACCAAACAAGTATTTTCTTCGTTCGAGAACAACAGTTGGATACAGAGAGGATTGATCTACGCTATTTGCATAATCTTCAAGAAACGTCACGTAAGATTACTACCAATAGGCAATATTCATATATTTACGCCCAAGGTGTTTGACTATCGCATCGCATCATGACAATAACAGATCAGAAACTCAACGTTCATCATAAATTACCAAACAGCTACAAAAAATGTACGAACCAACCGAGTTATTCCCTCGATGTCCGCGCGAACTTTTAGTTCGTTGCCCCCGTGTTGGATCTCGCGGAGGAACAGCAAACAGAAAGGATCCATAAGGTGGACCCGTCACAGTGGCGGCACAACGACGGTTACAGCGTCCACGGTGAATAATTTAGGGACGCAATTAAAAGGAACGAGCTGCGCACCTACGACATTAACGTTCATTAATAAACCACGAATGGATGAGCGAAGAAGCGAGAAGTGGTTGGTTGGAAGCAGCCGTGAGAGCGTGAAAGAGAGAGGGAGAGAGAGAGAAAGAGAAAAAGAGAGGAGATTGGTGGTGTGGTGGTATCGCTAGAGCGAGCCGGCGTTTTCAATTAAAATGCCGACATCACCGCATTGCAGCAGTCGGCGTCGGCGTCGGCGTCGGCGTCGCGCGCGTTATGTGCACAACGTGCCGGCCCACGCGAACTAACGTCGCCACGCGTTTATCCGCTTTTCCGTCTTCATCGCCGCGTCCTTTTTAGCAGCGCCAACCACCATCACCAGCGTTGGTTCTCTCTCAGCCCTCCAATACCGATGCCATATCCAAATCCAGACCCACTGTTCCCCAGCCGCTTTTTATTACCAGCCTCAAATATTGTCCACGTTCTCTCTGCCTGCCTTTTTTTCATTGGTGACCCGTGCGACGTGAGATTCTCCTCTGCTTTGCTCTCTTTCCTTGTACTCTGCGGCTTGTTCTTTGTCTTTATTCGTTTGGTTTCGCTTTTGGTTTTGGGAAGAAAGATGCCGTCTGTGGAAGATCCAGGGTAAGGTAGATCTCAGTTTGTCAATTGTGAGGAATTTGTTAACGATACAATGAGAAATTAGAGAAATTTTGGATACGGTTGATGTTCTTGAACGATTGGATGGGTTTAGAAAATTTGGTTCCGGTTATACGTGCTTTTTTTCCTCGGCTGACTTTTGATTGACTGAGAGTGGTTAGTCGACAGGCGAAACCTTCTCATGGAAATTGCAGCGGATGAATTCGAATATTTTTCATTTGTCACGAGAATAAACATCATATCCAATCATCGAGATTGGTGTGAAACTTGAAGACAGATATATCGACACTGTCATCTGCGAACAACCGTTTGAGCATTGATATCATTTTTTCCGCGCGATTTCATGAATATAACACACTCGGTTCCATTTGATTCGAAAAATAACGCTCGCGGGAGTCCCGGCTTTCCACATGGGAATCGAAATTCACGCGTTAGCCTCCAATTCGCTATTCTTTAATTCTTTTACCCTAAATTAATCGGTGCTCGCGTGTTATACATGCTATACCATGCTACGTGGACACTAGCAAGATGATCGTCGCTATTTACGATGTTATGCTATCTGTAGCTTCGATTTCTCGTTACAATAACGCTATATGTAACTATTAAAGCGAAAATTTCGTAATGCGCGCGTGGCCTTAGAATCGATGCTAGAATAACAAAAAGTATGACAAAATGGAAAATATTCGAAATTACCCATTAGGTTCAGTAGTGTACAAATTGAAATTACAAAAATTCAAAATGTCAAAGATTCGAATATCGTTCGAAACACGCTTGGAAAGAAAACAGAACTACACTTCTATCACATTCTTAAATTTCAAAACTAACTTTCTCACATGATTGGTGATACGGTACTTTTGAACTAAATCTCGATAAAACTGAGCGAAAGACATACAAGTTATATTCATAGGGTCGTCTGAATCAAACGGAATCTACGTTGCAAACCGGGGTCCGGTCCCGTGGGACGATCGTGAATCTATCAAAAGGTAATTCGCGCGATCTCGGGAGCATTAAACTAAATGAGAATGCACTGTCGAAGTGGGCTTGCACGATCGGAATTCTCGCGTGGTCCTTACCTTTGGTGATAAAAGTTTAATCGAGTCGAGGCATCGTCGCCGCGAATATCGAGTCGTTGCAGATTCTACATTGCATTACGCCGATCTCGTCACTCCTTTCCATTTCTCCATCAACTTTCACGAGACCGTGTAGTCCAGCAAACGTCGACATATGTGCGACTAGAATTTTAAAATTTCTATTTATCCGGTTTTGTTCCTAAGAGGATAAATTTGCTTAAATATCAGCGATCTATTAGATACATTAATCACGATAGGATCTCAACTTTTGCCAATACGATTGGAAAGGATTAAAGTACGAGCGAATATCAAAATACGAAGAAGTCAAATCAAGTATCGACCATATTCGCGTAGATTAGCAAATTTGCCACGCGAAAAGTTCCGAACGCAAGTTTGCCGATGTCACGTCGTTAAATTTTTTGGCGGGCGAAGAAGGATTCCGGTTCGATCGTTGGGAATGGGCCGTGGCACTGCACTCGTCGTTACGAGATTTTATACCGAAACTTTGAATTTATTTCGGGGAAACGGCGCAAGTTGGCGAAGATGAGGGATATTCTCGTAGACGAAAGAGGATTGGGTGTGAAATTAGACCGATTCCAAGTTGGAACTTTCGATTAGGGATTTTAAGAGTAGCGCGAACCATGAGAAGTAAATGAATCGTGGTTTTAAGCAAGATCGTGCTGTCACTAAAGATAAATTTTACAGCTATGTGCAGATGACCATAGTGCATTTTATGGAGGGCTGTTTTCACCGTTTTTTCATTTGATCGAAGAATTAAAACACAGAAAAATCTTATTGCTTGATTACTATTTAGCAAAATTTGACTGGACAAGCTCCGAATAGAATAGCATCGAATGCCGAACTGTTCGAACTACTTCGAACCAATCGTTTCAATACTACTTCATTGTCAATTAAAAACGAACAAATATAGATTTTTTGAAACCATAATGAGACGAACGTAAAATCTTCGACGTAAATTCAATTCATTAATTTAGACGAGAGACAGATGCAAAATAAAATCTGCGCGCGTTTGTCAAAATTCCCCATTTTTTCCCGTCATTTTATCTCGTAAGAAGAGCTGCCTATGCTTTCATGGAATTTTCCATTACTTTCGCGAACGCTGTGTACAAAACGCGAGTCGGGGGTCTCGCCATCTAATAGAAACACGCTTTTAAACACGCCACATACCGTCAACGTGTGTTTCGCGTGCGCTTGTCAAAAAATTTGCCATCCATTTCCATCGGCCTGTCTCTTTCTTTCTCTCTCTCTCTGTCTCTCTTTTTCTCTCTCTCTCTCTCTCACGCCAGCGCCTATTCTTCCTCCATTGTTCCAACGTTTGTTGTACGCGAGAGCACTCTCTTTGCTTACGATTCCTGTTTTACTGAAAATAGAATGGTTCCGTTCCGCGAATCGACATCGTACGGAACGTTTCGATCAAACGATGATGACGGTTTCCCAGCAGAGGGTACATTTTACGGAATCACCATCGCGATAGTCTGCTTAATTTACGCGCGGAGATCGCTTTTTGCTAATTAGGTAATCACTGTCTAGGCGTAATCTCTCGATGAAGGTTCGAGATATAGGGAATATCAATGAGGATTCGCGTAGACTGCATATTGTTTAAAAGTACGAAGAGACGTTTAATCAGCATTTGAAGACTTTATCGTGAATTCAGTTTAAACGCGAAGATTATTTGGTAATTTAAAATATTCTTGTAAGCAGATTATATGACAGAAGTATCTTTACGTAGAATTTGTAAATATCATTGTGAACTCAATTTGAGGAATGAAAGCTGTGTGGGAATTTTCAGGCTATAAAATATTCTTAAACAGCTGATTATGGAAGTATCGTCACTATAAATGCAACGAATAAAGTTCAAAATTAAATACTACTCTCAAATAGTTACTTATATCATGTTTAATATAAAGTGTATACAGGGTGAATGGTAACTGGCGGTACAAGCGGAAAGGGGGTGATTCTACGCGAAAAAAGAAGTCGAAAATATAGAATAAAAATTTTTCGTTTGAGGCTCTGTCTTCGAGAAAATCGACTTTGAATTTTCGCTCGGTACGCGTACGGTACGTTGTAACGGATCTCACTGTAGATCGTTGTCTCGATGAAAAAATTTAAAAAAAAAGAAAGAATTAAAAAAATTTTTATTCTATATTTTCGACTTCTTTTTTTGCGTAGAATCACCCCCTTTCCGCTTGTACCGCCAGTTACCATTCACCCTGTATACACTTTATATTAAACATGATACTCAAGATAATAATCATTAGTATATAGTTATCGAACATGTTAAAATATTGGTATGAGGAAATTTTTCTATAAAATAAAATCTTTGGAAGCTCTTATCGATCCACATTCGCGTGTTTCCGGATGGTTCAAACAAAAGTTGAGTGTTGTGTTGGCTCGTGTCAAGGAATCTTTGTTCTCCTATAAGACGACGTCCTTTGCCGGCGATTTAAAAGGTTCAAAGATTAGGCCAAGCGTATCCTGCAAATATTTGTCCCAGTACTTGACACCGATCCTAAAGCTGTCTTTGAGAAGCACAAACTATACAGGCAATAGCTTGTCAAGTTTGGTTTTTAGTTTACCTTTTACTAAGGTTCGCTCGCTCCTATCCCACTCATTGTTTTTCTCGCCAGGGCACGATATTTTTGTACTTTCCGTGCAAAATGAAACATGTGACAACGTTAACATCGTTATAGATACGTAGCTACTTTTGGCTTGTCTTCCTTTGGTAAAAAATACTCAAATAGCACGATTGATTTTCAATTACCAAACGAGCGGATGTCGTCTTGTACTTTTTATCTTTCTACAGAAACAATCTGTGTGGAAAATTCGCGAATTTCAAATGGAAAGGTTTGGAAGTCGTTCAAAGAACATTTTTGGCTGATCGAAGGTCATTTGACATTAGATTATTGCATACTTGCACGTAGAAAACGTTCAAATACATCGGTAATCGTCATATTTATCAT
The DNA here is from genome assembly GCF_000188095.3 of Bombus impatiens. Lineage (NCBI taxonomy): Eukaryota > Metazoa > Arthropoda > Insecta > Hymenoptera > Apidae > Bombus > Bombus impatiens. The sequence goes on from NT_176962.1 coordinate 208,808, forward strand.
TATTCGAAGCACAGTGCTCCGGAAATTATCAAACTACCTTTAATACTTCGAAATGGTAACGCTACCAATTGCGGAATACGAAATCTCAGTAAAATAATCCATTAAATATCCTCGGAAATAAAAAGCAACGAAATAAAAAGGAATAAAAAGCAAGCAAAATAAAAAGAAAAAAAAGCAACGTTACATCACCAATTATCGAATACAAAACTTCATGAAGAAGAAGAAGCCTTCAAAAATTCTTACCGAATCAGTTCTTCGAAACACCCCGTATAAAATAAGATGAAACATTACATCACCAATTATCGAATACAAAACTTCATGAAGAAGAAGAAACCTTCAAAAATTCTTACCGAATCAGTTCTTCGAAACACTGCGTGTAAAATAAGATGAAAAAAAGAAGCGCGAGGAAACTTAACAGAAAATCAGAAAGAAACCCTTCCAAATGTTTGAAACTAACGTTGCAAGCGATTCGGCAAAGTATTCGAAAGGGTAGCGACCATTAACAGGCCCGAAGGCGAGAGAACAGGCTGCGTTGGCGGATGCACACTGTACACTACTGCACGCTGCACACTACTGCACGCTAGTATATAGCCTCGAACGGCTTGGTTCGCATCTACGCTTCCACCATAAACCACCCCCACGACTTGACACTCCAGGCACGTAGTATAATTCTTTGCTCTTCCGTCCCGCCGCGTCCTTCACCCGGAGGATGCACGATCTCTCCGAGTCCGCAATATAACCAGAGGCACAGCCAGCAACACCATACCTAGCCATCCTCGTGATCACCGACACCCTCCAGACCGAGCGTTAAGGTTCTCGGTTTATCCTCCCGCGTTTTCCTCATCCGCCTGAAAGGCGACACACTGCACTGCGCTTTCTCTCGCGAATACTACGTTTATCGCGTGTGATTTAAGGTTAGTGGCCAGTTTCGACGATTTTTTTGGGATTGGTGCAACAACATAGTTTATTGTAGGAACGTTACCTGGCGAAGGCTAATGAATTATTTCTTAAAATATGGGGACGATGAGGGAACAGCGATTGGCTGGATTCTCTCGTAACAGGGTTTGGGTTCAATTCGAAATGGGGTTTTCTTCCAAGCGATACGTGCTATCATTGGCTCGTAGATATGATATTGTTTAGAAGGTGTGCATATAGCATCTCTTTTTTATAAAAGTATATAGCGATAAGCTTGAAGAAAATTTATGTTACAGTGTGACGGTATATTTATCTTTAACGAACCAAGAAGTAGCAGTATCTGTTGTTTAAACAGGATACGCCTAACAAATTCTACTGCAAAAATTAGAAGAGAAAGAAATCATCGAAACCCATGCAAAACCGGAAACTTGCGTAATTCTTCATCTTCCTTCATCTCACCCTCGTCTTTGTCTTTTCAATCTCAGAATTAAACGACCCCGTTAATTCCAACCTCCGAGAACCATCCTCCATGAAACTGGCGCAAAACGAACACGGAAAGGAAAAAAGAAAGGGAAAAGCCGGCAAATATCAGCCGGACGAAATCCGAGAATAAACGCAGGGGAGGGAGGATCGATCGGGCCGGAAATACCGAACGGACGGTTTAAGGATGAAAACGGGTGCGGGTTGGTCCGTGCGCGCGCGAGAGAGAGAGGCCTTCGAACGAACCAGAGCGAAACGCGGTTACAGAAGTAGAACGAAGGACATGCATATCGAGTAAGGGGCGAGGAGGGTGTCAAGGGTGGAAACGGATGAAGGAAGTAGAGGGCGGCAGAGGGTGAGTGAGAGCAGAAAGGCGGCGATTCGAAGGCTGACGTTGCGGGGGTTGGAAAACGGGTCGTCGAGGGACGGCAGGACGTGAAATGGAAGAAGCCCCGAGGACGACGGCGCGGCGTGCCACCTCGTCGCCTCTCTAATGCAACATGACGCGATACGAGCGGACTTATGGTTCAGCCGGGGGCTGAGAAACGAGAGAAAAAGACGGCCTCGACGGTTCACCCGTCCGCTACCACCCTCGTTGCTGTCCCTGCGAATCGTTCACCAATCATGAAGCACCGCAAGCCGCGCCGTTAATAAACCAGCCGCAACCAACGCGCATAATTCAGAATATCGCCGCGGTTTACGTTAGCCGTGCATCGGTTTCTCAAGTTTTTCTCATCTGGGTCAAAGGTGACTTCACGCGGACAAAGTATCGAACAGAAAGTTGGATCGTTGGTCCTTTGGTCGGCACGAGAGACTGGCAAATTTAGGGCGTCGTTGAGAGTGTAAGCGAATGATGGAAAAATCTAAATTTTTGAAAGGTTGCCGTGAATGGGGTTGCGGTCTTCTGTGATTTTCGATCATGTAATAATAGGTCATAAGAACGTGAAAATTGTAGAAGAGGGAAGTGGGAAGAGGGAGAGCGGCTATTATTTACGCAAGGATAAATTAGAAGAGTAGAACAGAAATCAGTTTTTGAATGAAGTTATGTGATTAAAATATCGGATCAGGAATGTCGATCAAGAATGCGGGGACAGAACAGGTCGATTTAATTTCGCGCGGTAATGTTAAATCGTGATATTCTTCGGCCCGATGATGTCGAGCACGTCGATATTGCCGGGCTCTAATTTCTAATCTCATTATCTGGTAATGTTATTACCGAAGCTAGATGTGTTCGAGTTTCCTCAAATATTGATCCTGGGGGACGCGGCGTTCGAACTCGTATTTCGATATCGAAATACAGGGATTGGGTTCGAGCTACTTGTTAGCGTAGAATGTTACAGGTTGTTTCTCACGTAGAGGACTTGATAAATTTTGCAGCAATGATTGCTTAAGAAACATATAATAAAGCATCAGAAAAGTTGAACCATGAATTTACAATATAACTAACTTCATTAGACATAGATCAAAATAATAAATCAAAATATATACATGTATTTAAAATCTACAATTCTACGGCAGATATTCCAGTTTCTCTATTTCGAGAGCAGGATCTTTCCTTCTTCTCTCTTCAATTTTAAATTCGTATAAATTCTACAGGATGGTTCGAAAAATTCTTGATTCACATTAAACTGTTTCACAGCAGTTTATATACTCCATAAATCAAACAACGTATCTATAGCCAACGTCTAGGAGCGATAAAAGATTCTATTCATTTCTATATATTTATGTCATTTTTTAATTTCCAGCTATATCATTTTCAACATCAGTTCCCAAACTCGAATTAACTCAACCATGTTGCAAAACCTAATAACCATCACTACTTCCAACTTGATTTTCTTTATCTTCACTCTATACGCGTTTACAACAAGGAAATTTCCCAAAAACCACAATCGTGTATGTCCCTTGACCCAATTACAGCAAATTCAGACCTCCAATTTGACTAATCACTCTCCTCACCGCGAACCGTATTCGCTTACATCGAATCAAGCCACGGGGTTAAGCACAATCCCATGGAGCGTTGAACGCCGCCAATCTTCGTGAATAAAACATTCACCGGCCATTAAATATCCAGACTCGCTTCCGTTGAAATAGGTCTTTAATCTGAATTTTTATTCGTTACCGCGAATCCGTGTAGATCGGAAAGACGAATCTGTCATGTTCGGCATGGCAGGATAGGAAAGCAGGATATAGAAGTCGTAGACGATAGAGAAAGGTGCGATTTCGCCTCGAAGCTGTTGACTTTCCTTAGGATTGGTGGTAGCAATGGTAGCAGAGGGGCCTCTCGGTGAGAAAAGACTCTGTCTACTCTCCTGTAACCGAATAACTTCGTTTGAAAAATATAGTGGCTCATGAAAGTATTTAAACATTTATAGAAACTTTTCATGTATAGATATATTATATAAAATATTTTATTGCCACTGTTGACTTTTTACCACTAACATTCATTAACTAAGGGTCTAACTCAGGAACTGACTAATGAGATCGAATCCATGTAAAGATGTATTTCTCTCATCAAATATTATAACGCTCATTATACGTTTAAAATCACTGTTTATTCTGTATACTAATATTTTATTGAATATATATTTCTAATAAATACCTTGTAACTTTTACATGCGTTTTCAGATTGGTTTCGAATTTTATCCATATGATCAACATAGTTGACTTTCATTACAGTTATCGGTTTCGTATAACATATAGAATATATGTTCTTGAAAAATTTCTTCAGCACGTGTCCGAATATTTCTACGAGTTACTTTAGATGGTTTGCCAGAACAGGATTTGAAAACGCAGATACGACAAGGGAGTGTTTCACGTGTAGGTGGATAGGATAAGACGTGGGTATCAGAGGGTGGGTGGTTCCGAGCCCCAGATACCAGCGTGGTGGAAGCTCGCTACTGGCTGCCGGCTGACACAAATCTCCGCGGAAAAAAACGATTCTTCTGGTCGGCCCGACCTATTCTGGACGCGGTCTTCTCGCCTGTAATTTCGAGAGACTCGAAGGACTAATATCTCACCCTCGTTCCTCCGTGCAGGATGTTCTTTCTTGCTCTGGCTAACCTTAGAACTCCTTCGTGTCTTGGCTATCGCTGTGACGAGGTCCTTGGAAGGCGTTCGAAAGACGAACGTACGGTGCTTTCAGGTTTTTAGGTGTTTATGGATGTTTACGGACGCTTACGAGAAGTTTTATTGCAAGTTCGATCGGTGGAAATATTTGTAAAATATTTTATATGCAGGGCAGTACTTTTTTCTTGGGGTTTAATCGAAACTGATTCGACATATTACGAATTATGACGAGATGAGGGGATTACTTATCTATATGTTGTTTGATCGTGATGCTACGAAAAAGACGACAGCAAGCACTGCACTGTAACAAATTGTTAGAAGAGATATAATCGTGTTAAATAGTTACAATGGACGTTTTGAGAGAGGATCAAGATCAATAAATCTCTTGTGATAAAGTTCTTAGTAAACAATAATGATTAGGATTTTTTAAACGGAAAGAACAGTGCGGGGGCTGAATGAATTTTCTATTCGTCAAGTATGGAACGAAGAATGGCGACAGGAAGAATCCAATACAAACGGATTAAATATAATTTGCTAGGAGGTTGTTGCTAACTAACATAACGATAGTCTAAAGCTAATAAAAATCCATCATATATAAACCGCGTTAATGAATAGAAATTTCGAGAACTGATATAGCTTCATTCTTCCGGGAAGTTTATGCTTCATCTTACTTACGTATTATCAGCCGAAAAGCTACTTACCAAAATGATCTCATCCAGGGTTACCGCAACATCGTTCCTAATCACTTAACCCGCGGAGACTAGTTGCGAGTCTGAGGAAGATACTGATCAGGTTATCCAATCTACCAAGTCGTTTGTGCAGGAAATCCGCCAATTATTTCGTTCGTACGGCGTATTTAGAATTCTAACCTAACAGACCGTTCGAAACTTCGATACCGTTCGACGGTCACAGAATCCATCGATGCCGCCCCGTAGCTGCAGAATCGATAAGTTGCCTGCGTCCTCGTTCGTTATGCACCTTCGAGATTATCGGTGTATTCCTTTTGCCATTAACGGAACGAAGAAGAGTGAGCGAGAGAAAGGAAGAGGAAGAGGGAGGATCGATCGTCTCCGAGGCTTCTGTATGACCTGGGATCCGTAGTCCCGATAGCGTCGCTTATCGATTACCGTTAAGGGTGGTCGTTAAACAAGTTACCTACCTACTTCTCGAAGGTAACAGTGCTCCACGTTCAATCTTCCAAACAGGTATACCTCTTCATAAATCGATCATGTGCATCCTTACGAATCGCGAATGATCACGTTTGTATAGTATCAAATTTGAGAAGTTTTTTGGGTTTAATCTTGCGAGATTAAGGAGTAAGGCATTAAGTAAGTGGATAATTATAGACGGTTAGGTGGAAGAACTTGCGAGCGGAATCGCTGAAATTGTTGATTTAGAGTATGTGTAAGATGATAATATTATCATTGTATGTTAATTTTTGTAGAATAGTTTATGGGTTATGAGTAGGAGACTCCTTTTATACTGGAGTTAGCCTTCATTTATTTTCAAAATTAATCTTTCTATTAGGAACATTATACAAGATATCGGGCAGCGATTTCAGTGAAGCTTTATACAGCATACATAAGCGAATAATCGAGAACTAATCCGCTGTCTATTCTCAACATAGATAATCGATATTCTATAAAATATCTAACGGACTCAGTCTGTCTCTCAATGATAACTTCCTTTCTGTGCTAATCAAATTAAAACATCCATTAGAACCGCAACTACACATCCTCTTAAGTTCTTGGATTCAACTTTGTTCACACTGAGAAAGGAACCCGCGTGATCTCCACCTTCGTCAACGATTACGTTCTTCCGCATTTTTGACAAGCACTCGTTTTCCAAAATGTACAATGTTCTTCGTTATTTAGCGCGTGTGTAGAAACTACATATCCATCGGATCTACAACCATTCACGTTCTCTCTTCCCAACCTCTAGGATCCAACCCTTTTCACACTAAAAATATCCCACGCCGCTTGCGTTGTCAACAATTGCATTGTGCCTCGTTTTTAACAAGCCTTCGTTCTACAAAACGCACAAGGTTCTCCATTCTTCAGCCAGAGTGCGGAAACCACGTGTACGCGCACCAGTTTCGTCGATACGAGTGACACGGTGCGCGCTGCGTGAAGCGAGCCAAGACCATGGGTGAGTGAAACAGGACGAGGATGAAGAGAGGAGTGGAAGTAGAGTCCTCGAAGACGAGTAGTGGTTTTGCGACGAGCACTTGCAGGTAGTGCCGAGTTGAACATAGCCAGCCATTACCGCGCTACCTCTCGTGTAATGAAGGCGGCACCGGTGTCGACGACGAGGACGATGCAGCCAGCGTGGAGCGTAGGGCGCGCACACCGGTGCAAAGTAACGCCGTGATCAATGCCGCAACGCTAATTAATTAACATTCCCTTGCGGAAGAGGTCTCTGGTAGACACACCTATACGCGAGAGAGGAAAGCGCCCTTTCTCCTCGTTCTGCCACGGCTACCGTTGCTCCCTCCCCTACCTCTAACCCCTTTTGCTCTCGTGTGCCGTTTCTCTTGGACCGCATATACCCGTCTCTTTCACCCAAACGCGATCAGCCTACACAGAAGCGTTCTCTCGACTCTCGCCGCTCTGTGCTCCTACCATCTCTTTCCTGCTTTCGCTCGCTTTCCCTATCCTTCTCATTCCAGCAACTTTAACGCCAACGATCGTTACCGTACCGCGATAACGACGACGCCGACTACGGCTACCAGCCGCTAGAAA
>NT_176962.1:216671-247305 GCF_000188095.3 Bombus impatiens
CCGACTACGGCTACCAGCCGCTAGAAATATTCCTGAGAGGATTATTTCGCGGCGAACCGAGAGGCGAGGTCTCGCTAAACGACGAGTCTATGCAACTGCGGGCTGGAGCAGAGTCATGGGGATTTGACGGAGTTAAGAGTTGGATGAGGAAGGAGAGAGATAGTACGTGTATGTTTTCTGGTGCAAAAGAGCAATAAGTTTGGTTCTTGACGTCTCGAGATTGTTCAGTTATGTTTCTGTATGTGTGTACGGGCGCGTGTGCGTGATCATTTTAGTTTGGCAGAATAATTAATAATTAGTTAAAAGATAATTGGTGTGTTCGGGGAAGTGCGTGTGGCTTTTGAAGCGGAGAACGATGATTTTGATTTTTGAAGTTTGGAAAGGTTTGGGAAGGTTTGGAAATCCAAGATTAGGAAGTTTGTGCGAGGTTTCTCAGTGTTTTGTAAAAGGTGGAAATTAAATGATAACTTTGATTAATTATTAAGCTTTAGACGAAATTTGATTTGCGGATACAAGGCAAAGTTGTTGGAAAATTATGAATTACTCGAGTCTCGAGAGGACAATTGGTTTTGATTAGACCCTAGTCACTAATTCTCTATACGGCTAGTAGTATAACCAAACATGATGGTAACTTTAGAATTAGGTAAGGTACGGATCGATAAGTATTTTCGGAAAATCGTTAACGCGAACTGATCCTATGAAATTTCCATCCTTCTATCCTCAGAATAACAAACCGGATATCTTAGTATGAATTTATCAAATGCACTTCCCTTTTCTGAACGATAATATTGCAAAGCTTATTTCAGTTCCACGTTTGAAGAAATTATTACAAAACTGATTCGTGTAATTGCAAGAATGAAAATTATTTCATATATTCGGGTGAAATGAAATCGTTCTTGTCGACTTTAAATTCTTGTCAACATAGTAAACGCGTTTTCTAAATTCTGGAATTTCCTTGGGGATGAAGTAATCGTTGATTTCTAATAAAAATTTATAAGAGTAAACCAGTCAGACCGATTATCGTTTCGCATCAAACTTCCCTCTTCCTATACCCGAGCGTATTAACACTTTCACCATGATGAAAAAGAATGTTTCATTCCTCCTGTGATTTCAACTTGGATATAGGACATAAATTAGAAATCATGAAACTTTCGAAGTTACTCTTGCAACTATTCGTGCAAACTTTTTTCTAATGTAGAAATGCTGTCACCGTATATACCATAAATAATAGAAATTCAGCGAAAAAGAACTATGTTAAAAATCTTTTACCGTCACTTACTATCATTACGATTCTCTTGGACGCTTATGCAAATTCGATTAAACAAATAGAACGTAAATAGCGATCCGTTTCGTGTTACTTCGTGTTACTTAATTTTATATATATTTACATATATATTATTTTATGCACGAAAGTATCAGTACCGAAGAATCATTTATTTTTCCAACGAAAACAGTCGCACGAAAAGACGGGAGAAGGTAGGGGATGGCAAAGAGAGGGTTTGCACCGTTGATCGTGCCTTTTCAAAAATGAATCCGTCTATTTGCTTAAAAGCGAGTCGGGCTCTGCCGGCTTTTTCATCCGTCGCCTGACTATTTCACGAGGCAATCCGCTTTCGCGCGAACCGATAGCGGCCCGTTCGCTTAGACAGGCTTGCTCCCTTCCGTGCTCGCTCTTCTCTCGTAGGATTAAATCGCGTCTCATCCTCCGGGATACCGGTCGATATCCAACTCTCTCGCCGATGGAAGAACGTTGACCAGGAGACGACGAAACTTGCCAAGATACACTTTCCACACGTATCCCGTGTACTGCGCGCGCATTCACGCCATCCATATCATTAGGAGATCGTTAGGAGACATAACGTGCGTTAAAAAATCAGTAATTTTAAGATATTTCGGAAGAAATTAACAGCAAAGTGTTAAATAGTGAAGCTTTCTCGTTAGAAAGGTCTTTGTTTTAGGTGATAAGATTTTGTTTCAACGCAATACTTGCTGTTTTCCTTCTCCTCTTGAAACTTGAAATGCACAAACTTGGGAACAATAGCTGCATTAGTAACATTACATAGAATTCAAGTACGATAACTGAATTTATCCAGCGAATGTGTTAATAAGAAAAATGTTACAATTTCCGACAACTGCATTATTTTTTTCTAATAGTTAGAGGATTATTGGTTAAATTCTGAAAGAAGCCAAATGTTCTTTCTGCTATCGCTCCTGTCAAAAAGACGGTATATATTTCCATATGTGTCCATATATGTTTGTGGTGGTATAACGCGGTGTGTTCCCCAAAGTAGGACAACGAAGAAGGATACTCGCCGCGAGCTAGATCGGTTAGAGGGAAAATGCAGCGGATTTTTCCGTGCTACAGTCGTGCAAAAACTCACCGTCGTTTCCGTTTGCGATGAAATTTCGCGGAACCGTGGTACGGCTCTTGTATGCTTAACGGGTAAATTAAAATCGCGGCGATGTTTAATCGCGTTGCTGCTCCACCCTTTCGAACGAATCCAATTGCTGGTACTTGGCTATGCGATATAACGCAATTAATTAATTTGTATATTTACACGGGTTGATTCAGTGATGTGTAATTTATGATATATCGCTTCAGGATGCTGGCTCTGGCTTCTGTAAAGCATGTATTGTTAGGTTGAAAGCGACTCTACCTGGTCTTTGATCAGGTTTATCATTTGTTGGGTGGTCTTTGAAAATAATGGTAGAATTTGTAGATGTTTCTTTTTTACAATTTCGTATTCTTCTTATTGTCGAACTTTCTAGATATGCATTGTGCATGCATTTCCATTCGTATGTATTAAGACACACATAAGAAGTAAGATTATCCTCAGAGATCATTATAAAACTAGAATTATTATCTAATTTGAAACTTATCTAATGAAAAATCTCGAGTACTCCAATGATTAAAGTTATGAGTCTTATGAAAAATATAAATATAAATCTACCAAATCTTGGTACTCTGCGTTGCCACTTTAAAATCACAACGACACAGCATTCCTAATTCTCAATCACGATCGCGGAGCAGGACGTTCGTGCGAAGATCACGTGAGGATCGTCTCTCTCGCGGCGCGAAGGAGTTTCAGAAAATCGATCGGGCCTCCATTCTCTCTACCGTGCGTTGCTCCGTGAACCGGTTTAAAGCAGTTCGACGCAGGGTGGTTTTACTAATTGGTGCTGAGCATCGATTACCGACCACCTTTCCCCTTCGCCCGTCTCCTGCCGTGTCGATGCACCGCGTTTCCTCGTTCCCCCTTCAATTTCTCTGCCATATTCGAAGACCTCGGCCGCCAATAATGCGGCCCTCAATTTCCTTGCCCCTTAGTCCTTCTTAGTGCAAAGTCCGTTCTTATCGATAGCATAACAACTATTGGGCTAACTCGTGCTTTCGTAGATAATTTCTCAACTTGTTAATAATAACAATCGAAAGGAGGATGGAATATCGCGAGTATCGTAGATGATTTTAGGAATAGTTTCGAATATTTGAATATTGTTACGTGTATGTAATCACGCGAAGTGGTTTGGAGAACAGGAGGAAAGACAATTTTTAGCCGATCGATCTCCTGCAGTTACGTAATATGTGTCTTGTAGATGGCATTTCTGGGTTGGAAATAGGAGGATAGAGTACGTGGACAGGGGGTGATTCAATTGATTACACGGCTCGTCCGACAAACGAAAAATTTAGGATTCCGGTTACGTAAGTTGGCTGGCCAATGCTCTTGGCTTCTCGAGCCGACAGTCTGGGTTTAGGGCAAGTTGGAAAGTCGCCGAATTTATGATCGACAAAGGGTTAATGTTGGCTTTAACGTTATTTTATGTATCATGTTTGATACAGATTTTAGTGATAATATAAACTTGCTTTCATAAGTATAGCTGGAATCCCATTCATACTCTAAACTCACTGTCATTATCCACGACTTTTATCATTCACTGTTTTCCGAACGATTATTCTAAGATCCCTTCTCCTAATCTCAACACCATATCCCACCGATAGAATCTCAGCGAATTCCAACAAACCAACGAGGCGCTAAACGTTAACCGTTTCTTCTTGGCGTTGTATCTCAGAGTCTACTTCCATCCGAGAGTTTCCACACCGAGAAGGCATCGTCGAATAGGTTCGCCGAGCGACCAGGGCATAATTAGCCGGCACAATGGCGAAGAAGCCGGTAAACTCGTCATTAATCACACGCTCAGTTTACACGAGAGTACCTTGGCCATCTTCTACCGCATATTAATTATCACGTAGGCGTTGCTGTCTTTGTTCACTGGACGTACAACACTACCTGACTTTCTTCGAAAAATCAAATCTTCAACGTCCAAGTGAAAGATCGTGAGCAAACATGGATTTTTGGATGATCCGAGAGTATATCGAATTTCTTCGTATTATGAATCAGAAAATGCCTCGAGCCTACGATGCTTCCTTAGAGCCTTTAGCATTTAGACTATGTTACTATCATCCTCTGACGACTGCAGACTCGATGGAAGGGTAAACTGTTCTAGTTTTGACGCCTGTCGCTTGCAGCGTGACAATGAGGCCGAGATGAACAGTGTTTTTGGTTTTCAGAACAGTGTTCTCAGGTAACTGACATCGTAACAGTTTAAAGTCTGCCGTGCAGTTAAGTCTACTAATGCGGATAATTAAAATTTATTAAATATATCCCAGAGTCCTTTTAACACATAATGTTAAACATTTATCACAGTACGTAATTTCTTATCTAAATCATCTTCATTAAATCTATAAATTTCATTGATTCTGTTTCCTATATCCAGTCAAATCCATCCCACCATAGTTACCGATCGTCAATGGTATATGTAGTGTTAAATCCTCATAGCCACTCATGTACCAACATACCTGCTGATCCAAACCATCTTCATCTAAACCACCCCTGTGCAATTTTATTTTCTCCATCCACTCAAATCCACCTAGTCGCTGTCACCGATGGTCCATCGTACAGCATTTACCTTTCCACTCATCACTTCCGTCGCGGTGCAAAGAACGCTTCCCGGATCAAAGTACCAAAACGTCAAACTTCGTTTGAGGCGTCTCGATGTATCCTCTCTTTGCGTGAGGCGATATCGGGCAGAGGCGTGCAACCCCATCGGCGCACCCTTTCGTAGTAGCGCTCATCACTGGTACCTGTGATGGCCTCTGCGTCCCCATATCAGACACGTATGGGAGTAGACAGAATATACAGAGCACTAAATGCCGCTATCGGAAATCGATATCGGGGAGCCACAGGCAGCAGCCACTCTTCGTACCCCATTCGCTCCCTTCCTCCCTGTCTCTCTCTTTCTCTCTCTATCTCTCTATACCTCTATCTACCTCTCTCTATGTCCTATCGAAACCCTTCTTTCACTTTTTCTTCCACCTACCTCCGTTGCTCTAACCACCACTTCCTCTTTTTCTTTTCGTCGTCTCCCCTTTTTTCGATTCTTGCAATTTCATTAGATCCTGCCGTTGCTCCTGACGGTTCGCGCTCGTTCCTCGAGTCGGTTGGAATTTTTCAAAGGGTTGAAATCAGCCGGCGGTTCGGGGGAGAGTCGCTCGGTTTCATTCTCGTAACTCCATTCGAAATTCTTTGAGGATGCTTGTTGCGTACGGAAGTTGTCTTTTGAACTTGCTTATAAAGTTTTGCAAGTAACGCTAGGACGATGTACTGGCTATAAAAGATATTTGCACATACAGCACGTTATTTGCATTATTTTCCAATGAAGAATAATTTTCCAATTATTTTTATCAGATTCTACGTTTTATTTTCGTACCATCAAGTTTTTGTTTAGATCTCATTTCTTTAAAAGTAAAGGTGTGATCACGCGTACAAACTTGAAGCGTAAAATCAACAGAATATATCCCCATAGAGAAAGAATTAAGGAGATTAACGATTAGTTAAAACAATGATACGTAATATGAATATTTATTTAAGACTAGACCTGCGTCAGGCTTTAATGTATTCAGTGACACATATGCAGATGTTTGAAACAGTATTCGTCAATATCTTAGCGAACGAGAATTTTGCTCTTTGTATCAAGTACTTTGAACAAATGTAGCGAGATTTTTATTTCAAGGTCCATACATATGTTAAAGTAGATATTATAAAAACGTCTGACGTTCAGATTTTTTCGACCCTGTAATTTCAAACTACGTTATCCTAGCAACATTTATCTTGTTTCTCTTTTTTTCTGAGAATCTTTCATCAACGAAGAAAGAGAGATAAACGTTACCTGCACTTCGACCGAGCGTATTGATCGAACGTTCGATAACGAGGAACGTTATCGTCGGAACACTCGGTTGGAGAACGCTCGTTCGATCACACCTCTGTGAAATATTATAATTGACGATATTGCTCGTGAACGAACGAGCAGAGAACGTTCTGGCGCGATAGGGGTGTTTTCGGGATGTTGGGTGTCATTTATGACGAATTGTAAGCTCGTTCGCCTAAATCGGCGTTCCTGTTACAGGGCCAAATATAACAGGCCTTCGTTGAAATTGATCGATATTACGCGGTACACGTAGATATTTTTTAAATAACGTTTTTTTGTATTCGGAAACTTGCTATTGGTTGGAAAAATATGATCGATTTCGTCGAAATAACTTTGAAATTACTAAAAACTGAGGTATAAATCTAATATTTACCGTTATTGGACTGAGGTATACGAGTAAATAAAAAAAGTATAGGTGTCTTTCCTTTTTAGTTTCGCTTTTGGTTGCGAATATTTTCTCCAATTCTTCAACTACGAATCCACGAGTTATCTTAGAAATTTTATTCAGCCATTCCTATCGTAACGTACAATGTCTCTACGATTTCAAATAAAAGAGTTACAATTACACTGTTTTCAAATAAATTTCCTAATTCGGATATGATATTCCTCTTAACGCCACTCACCAGGTATTCTCCCGCTTGCTCTTTTAGAAATCCTAGAAATCCTTTAGAACACCATGCCAACTTACTCGCTCATTTAGCAGAATCACGCGAGCGCATTATCGGATAATTTGCTGCACGATACTGGAAAACTATATCGATCAACGCATGCAATTATCCTCTGTGTCCGTCGTAAACGCTCATTTTCGCGTATGCGTATGAAGAAGAGCTCGTCGGAGGTACAGAGGAAAGGAGGACGCCGCGAAGGAAGGGGGTGCGGTGGCTGCACGAGAACGAAATTCGAGAAAGGTGGAAGAAAGGGGACGTTGTGGGGGGATGAAAGCTGGAAATCACAGAGAAAATAGCAGACAGACGTTCTCTTGTTACATTAAACGACGTAACGCGATGTAACACGCTTTGAGACGCGGCCTGGCGAGCCACGCTTTTAATTCGTCGGCGATCGCACGCACTTTACGAGGTGAGTGCCTCGAGGAACTCGTCGTTGAGCGACTGCGCTGAGTTTCATCGCTTAACCCTTTCGCATTTATGCACGACGTATACGTATACGAGTTACACTGTCGTTTATAAATTACTGAATATGTACTTAATAATTTTAAATCAGATATGCCTTAATTTTTGTGCAACGTTTCTCAGAATAATGTTATTTGTCAGATATTCTTGGTCTAATTCCAATATATTAATTATATTCTTGTAGTGAAACGTTCGTAGTGTTGTAAATTAGCGAGTAACATTTATGGCGTAATACATATTATAGCGTGTCAAGTTAAATTGCCCTTTCGGAGCCACGAAAATCACTCTCCTACCAGTCGTTCAACCGATTTGTCATTCTCGTGTCTGCTTGTTCTTTCTTGTTCTACTTCGCTGTTAGTTTTAATGATAGAAGATGCAAATCTACAGACGTAGTCCGTCTTAACTTCGCGTGGAAACAGTTGAAATTTTAATCAAACAACCAGTTCGCGAAACAGATTTACAATATTTGTCACATATTGCTTCCTACAATATAATAAAATTAAAATATTCATCGATATGAGATGAGGGTTTCATTTCATAAATATTTTATTTTTAGACGTGAACGATATTATAAAAGAGGAGGTGTACTTTATAGATCGATCGATATTCTTTAAACGTTCATTTTCCCCGCAGTTTCCGGCAAAAGAACGCTTCCGCGTTTCCGATATACTTCAACCCCTACGCGCACATATTCCGTAGATGGCATAATTAAATTTAATTAACTCTTTAGCGGCGACAGGGGAGTGGGGAGCGCAAATAGATACGCGCCGCGCGGAAATTTAAATGTCCATCGCATGAAAACGCACGATTCTAATTAAAAAGCCGCAACTTTCGTGGATCGCCGCTGAATTTAAAAACTAAATTACTATCGGGACGAATGAAATTAATGTGAATCCACAGGAAAAGAAATTCACTAATTAACCGTTACTACATATACGAGTACATTCCCTTTTAACATAACTTCTATTAAATCAAATATTATATAGTTACATTAATAACTGGTCTTTTAGTTCAAAAATATACATATGCCAAATATTGTTTGTGAATTATAAATAAGATAAAAAAGAAAAATATACATAGAATTTTGATTATTTACGCACATACGATCAGTTATACATCAGTATATCATAAATATCAGTTATATCAGTTATACATAAAGAAATTGTACAAACAGGTCCATAATTTTCATTTGCATCTAATACTGTACAACAATTGCGAGATAAAAATGGTACAAAAATAATACGATATTCGTTTTGACGAAAAAGTTTTCGTTGAAAACGAAACAACGCGGCAGAAAGTTGTCCTCGAACAGATTTTCCGCGTGCAAGTTTTACCGGCAGCGTGTTCTCCGGTTAATATCCGTTTGTTCGAAAGCAGGAAGAGAGGTGTCGATCTCGTCTCGTGCGTGTCCATTCCGTTACGTCCAACGCTGGGACTCGATTCGCTGGACTAATGTTGCCTCAAAGCACTTCACCGATCAACGCCTTCCTTTGAAGCATGCAATTTATGCTTCGCGTGACAGAAAGCGGAGAAGTTTTCGCGACGGTTATTTATGTATCCTTGCGCAACTAAATTCGATTAAACGGGCTTCCTCTTTACGGCTAAAATTGGGATACATTAATTTCGTAACTAACTTTGCGTTGTGGAGAGAGAGAGAGAGAGAGCTTTCGAGGCGCAACCAGAAACTTCGGATTAGCAACATTTGTTTCAATTTTATCATTCAAACTGAGCTTTTGTGCTTGAAATTATATTTTTTAAAAGATTCCTATGACCGAAACGTACTCAACATATTCGATATAAGAGAACCATATTTTTACATAACTTTCTACATAACACATTGTTATTCCTGTACAACAGCATCCTACCTTATTCTTCAAGTATATGCACAAATATACGTTTAACTAATGCAAATAACTTGTATTTTCATTACTTGTTGTTTGATTTGTCTTCCTAAATCTTTTTTCCAAACCTCGTATTAGTTAAAAACGAAGTATTCTGAGAAATTATATATCTCATTAATTATAATTCTCATCCAAAGATAACCATAACAAATTAACCCTCATCACACTAATTCAAAGTTAAACAAATCCAAACCCGTGATAATCTACAATCCGAAACCTTACTCGGACCTACCCCCAGAAACACCCGCAACCCTGAGACAGCGCCGATAAACGTTAGAAATTACAGCCGGAGCTGGCAGAGCGTGGCTATTACACACCATAACCCACGATACCTCCTTATCAAGCCGGCGGCTGAGGATCGACCCGTCGACCAATTAGTCGCGCGAGGCGTCACTGCGAAATTTAAAGGGTACACGAAGAGGCACCGATCGATCCGATGGATGTGCGCGCGCGCGATCGCACGGTTCATCGTCTATCCAACCGGGGTCAGAAGCATCGGACATACACGGGGCCCTTTGCCACGTCGTCGTCGTGGAGGTAGCAAAACATCGAGTTACGCGATATCTGCACCGGCGTGCAGCCTGAATACGGTGTCTATCGACCAGGAAGCCGTGTGTGCAACGACGACTCTACGCGGAAAGTGTCCCTACGTCCGAGAATATTACGCCAGTGACCAACAAGCAGGCCCAGTTCACTCAAGTTCTCATCGACGAGGATCGCTTACGGCGTGCAATCCCCCGCGTGAACCGTATTCAAGCGTTTCCCTTTCACGGCGTTACCCGACCTCTTCGGTTCACTACATTCTTGCTCACCCCTTTCCACGAGTCATTAACCACGCGTTAAATTGTAGCGCCCTCTCCTCTACCTGGCAGCGACACGCGGACACGCTCTCGAACCACTCCGGTCCGAAAATTTGTCACCACCCCCTCGAAGAGCTTGTTGACCGCCATCGTGACTCTCAGCAAATCGATTCTCTCCCTGCTTTCGTTTGCATACTACCTTTTTCATCGTCACTACGATGCGTAAATACGTAAATATGTTGGATAGAAGGAGGGGGAAGGAGGAGTAAGAATGTTTTTTTGCAGGGATCTAAAGATTTATGCAACTCTTTAATTAACTGTTGCATTTATTAACACGTGAACCGTGAAACTTCTTTTAGTTTTAGAGAACGTTCTTACATTATAAGTTCCGACGAGATCAGATAAAGAGAAGTTCTTGAAAATAAAAGTTTTGGTTTGAATAGAACTTATAAATTATACAGATAAAAATTGTTCTATAGTAGAAACAGATATTTTATTCATCAATATTAAAAAAGTTCTCGATTATCGTAAAAACTATTGAATACCATTCAATGAATAGTACTACAATAATGTATTTATTACATAAACCAATTACATAAACTATAATTTATTTGTAATATTTACGTAGATAATTCATAGTTCCAAGCTTGTCCGTGTTTCTCTTTGAAATGGACAGTGAGGAAGTTAACGCTGTTACTGAATACTATCACGCTGAATAGAAATAATTAACTAGTATAATAATACGTAAACGTATATTCATATATCCTATTATAGAAATATATTACGTATTATACACTATCTATATATTGTATTATAGAATTTCTACGTATTTTAGTTTATATAAATTGTAAAAAAATGTTATTGTATTATCCTTGGCAAGCTCTTTTTTCTACGCGATACTTCTTATAAAACTGTCAATGTCATGTTACGATTTTCATACCTTTGAAGCTAGTATCTAATAGTTTGGTACTTTTATTTATCTTATGAAATCTTTTTTAACACACGTTATAAAATAACTTGTTTGCATGGAACTTCTATTATATTAAGTTGTCACAAAAATTTCTTCCGTTTTCTAAGAAAATAATAGATGCACAACATACTTTGTTTTATATTATTTTACTAAATTATGTATAATCGAGTTTGTGCTATTGGAAATACAACGCAATTTAATGAAATTCCCAAGGATAACATCTCTTTGTATGAAAATTTTTCATTTTTTAAGAGAAAATATTTTCTTAAATGAAACATGTAAAATCGAACAAAAATTTTCTAAAAACGAAAGATAACTGTTTATTTCGATCTTTGTGTTTTTCATATGCTGTTAATTAATGAACTGTAAATGTTTACGCAAATATATTTTGTATCTCTGTAGACGTATGCAAAAAATGAGACTCGTTTCTTTGTGAAATTGTTTGACCTAGTAAATATTGTAACAAATATTTTATTTCGGTTATTTTGTCAATTTCAGGATGTTGTGTGTATGCTATACATTCTTACATATTTAAGTTTTCCATAAAAATATACTTAAGTATCTGTTAATGATGGTATTTCTCGTCACATAAGGCTTATCCATTGGATTGTTCTTTTGATTCTAAAATTTTGCTCGGTGCAATATCGAGCTGGTATGTTCGGAGTTGTTTTAATAAGCTGCTTGGTGTTGTCGAGATGATTTGTTGTGCCTTTATTACTTTATCGCTTAGCAAGATCTCGTGAATGTTTAAAGTTTCTAGTTGATTAATATACCGTGTTATTACGTTGGTATGCTGTGTATGTGGTATTTTCAGGTTGTACGATCTGCGAGTTTCGTACTCTATTAAATTTACATTTTAGTTTGAAGGGTTAATTAAAAGAATCGCTTGAAACGATAACGCTAAGTAAAAGTCAACCAACGTTCATCGTTTTATAAAATCGAGCATCGACCTTCGACCACGGGTTTGTCCGTTTTTAAATCAATCGCTTTTTCTATTCTTTTCTACGAATTCTCGCAAAAATATTTAAACTTCTTCTCCTCTTCTTCTCCGTATCAACCGCTGACAATATCAAAACATGTTTCAAACGTCGATTCAATGATTTCGAATGAAATTTATCGAACTAAAATAAAATCATGTACTTGTTAATGCATTGATCGATCCACTTTCCAACAAAAATTCGCAGCTCTCTACAAAATGCGTAAAAAATACATTACTTGTACAAACATAACATATATGTATTCTGATGTAAAAGACAAGCAACGAGACATCAGAAAATACCATGAAACTTAAATGTTCGTAGCACATCTTCCCACCTTAATCAATCAACTCGATCAACTTCCTTCCACGCCTCGAGTCAAAACTGCTCGATTCACTGTGGACGTAGCCAAGAGTCTGTGCGCGTGTATAGGTCCAGAAATATTGCGCTTGTTTCGAGACCGCATACAGGAAGCGGCACGGGGCCCTCGTACACGATGATGATGGAACGCTGAGAGCGACGGGCATACGCGAAAGATTCCTGCTGGTAATCAGCTTAATTACCTTCCGCTCGAAAGTCCCGGACAACGTGAGCCGGTTAATGCATGGCGACTAATTGACCGCTGTAAGGGTTCACGAGCGTGGCCATTTAACACCGGCGATCGTGCGCAGTGTGAATCATAATAATAGAACAAGTGCTGGATGCTGGCGCGAGCGCGTGCGTGTTAATCTTTCAAACGTTTCAACCATTCGACTGGTTCTGTTTAACCCGCTGCGCCGCGCCGTTTTGTTGTATTTTACCTTCCTTCGTGCGAGAGAATACGAAGCAATTCTCCTTGAGAGAATCGACGAATTTTGGCCGAAGGGTTTTCATTGAATTTTTAGTGCAACTAGAGGATACAAGCTGTGTTACGTATGTACATAACGTTCAATGAGAATTGCGTATAATCGTTGTTCGAAATTAGTTGCAAATCGCGAAGCATTTCAAGTGTACGGTTGTTTTCAGTATGATGAAATGGGGGAAAATCGAATTGTTAATTGACCCACGTAATTATTATCGAAATAATAACTTAAGCATCGTTTATATATTTTAAAAACGCTATTTCTCGTCGAAGAAGCAGAATATACTTGTCTTCGTGAATTTTCTAATTAAACTTTGCCAAAAATCGCTACAATGAACAAACGTGTACACAGATCCTGTACCAACAAAATTAGTACTATGACCTAACAACGTATACGTTCAACTTTCTCAAAAACGATTCATCATCATTAAAAAAGAAAAAAGAAAAGAGAGACTAGGTAATTGCTCGCGATATTTCCACGCATATAGTAGGAAATATTGCACATCTTCACGTACACAGTCATCCGGCCAATGGTTGTCGATTTTGCGCCGTTGTTTTTCAGAGAGCGTGGCGGCCACGCGCGATAATTAGCTACTTAAAACGTGGGTTTCTCGCCGCCTGTCCCGCGGGGTGGCGCCGACGCGAGGCCGCTCGATGAATCGCATTCTTGCAGCCACGATAAACGCGTAATGCGTTCTTCTCCCTTCCTGTCCCTTTTTCCTCTCCATCCCCTTTCCTCCTGTTCTGTTCCGTTGCTCGTTTCCATCCGTGGCGCGAGATGCGCAGATGCAGCCAGGGATCGAGTGCAGTGAAATTAAAATTATCGCGACTGCAACGCGGCGTGAGGCGTTTTCGTCGCTACGGGTGTTCGCACTGACGCAAAGCTGCATACGCGATAACGAGCGCCCCACGAAAATTGCCAGTGACAGAATCGACTCGAAAATGCGAACACGCTGTTGAATACGAAGGATATGTACAATGTCAGAACGGCTGCTCTTTTGAAATTTTTATTTTTATCCAAAGTGTATCAATTTTATAGAATTTTGTATTTTCATTCAACGTTAAATGGATGCTTTTAGTTATTGATGTTAGAATATTGGATGTTGAAAGCGGTTGTTCGGTACGATGGAAATATTCATGACAGAGATGTTTCAATTATAGGATCATTGTAAATGAAATCGTGACTAACGTTCTAACGCAACGCAACGATTAAATCAGTTTCGAGCCGTTCATTATAATAATATTTAAAACATAGTCTTTCATGGTGCTAGCTTAATTTAACTTGTTTCATTCCTTTATTGATGTCCATTTAGAAAAGTACGTTCTATTATTCGTACCGTTGCATACTAGAGAGTCTCTCTGGAATTCTTTTAGTTTATTCGTGAAGTATAAATTAATGTATAAACATTTTTCTCGTCAGAGGCGTCTACATATGAGCTGCTCAGAAGCCACACAGTCATCAACTCCATAAGTAGGAAAGTGAAAAAGTAGTGACGATATTACCGAACATTTATAGAAATTAAATATTACCTTGGAACGTACAATTTTTCGTATTATTCCCAGCTATTTGTTCTTTGAGGAGTACGATTCTAATCATATGCTGAATTTTCAGCTGAATTTATTAGCTTCATCTTCGCTCCTATTATAAGCTCAAAGATCGCGTACGAGTCGTGTACGGAAAACAACACGAAAATCCGTCATGCGATCGAACGAAAAACCATTTGGCAAATCAGAACCGTAGAAACAATGAATCATAACGCATCCGAATCTATTGGTACTCGTATTCAGACGTAGTCCATACGCGAGATTGTTGGAGTTCTAATTATTAGAAGATCCTATAATTTGCATTAGCTCGCAAGAGTCGGCTCGCTATCTCGCGGTACATAAATTTATCAGCGTCCCGGTGGTTTCCCCGACGTGTTCAAGAGGTTATATTGGGAACGTCGATGCGTTCGCCTGTTGGTTCTCTCGCCACTTACACGAGAGTTCTACTACACGGCGGGTTCCTCGAATCGACCGTGCAATCGGAACGTGTACTCGTCGCCACTCGAACGAAGGAAATGTAGTCACGACGAAGTAAGGGAGGGAAGAGGAGGGGGATAAATAGAGAAAGATGCTAAAACAGGAGGAGGTAGCTTCGTGAATAGTATAGCAATGGAAAACGAGTAACGATAGGGGACGAAGAAAAAAGATAGAAAAAAATGTTTAAGTTACGATAGAGACGAGGACGCTATAGGCGCGGGTCGCGTGTGGCCTTCGAATTCTTCACGGAACTTGGCTCGCTACCCTCTTCGTTTTATCCGGCCCTGTCACCGTCACAGTCACGTGACCACACCCTCGCGTGTGCCGGAAAATACCCTCTGTATTTCACCTTTTAACGTTCGCCCCGTTTCATGTTTGCAGCTGTTGTTACCGCTATTTTCATCCATTCCTTACTCCTTACGCGAATACGAAGATATATTTGCACGGTGACAACATCTTCTGCGCTTGCGTATCGACAAATGTTATTAGTTTTTGATCGGTGGTTTCTTGGTATTGCTCGTGGGAGTAGCTAAACAGAAGAGAGGAAATTAGGAATTGTTTCTCTGAGCGAGACACACCTATTGTATAAACGTTTATAAAACGATCATTTCAATTTCTGTGTTCCTAAGGGCACGCCTTCGTTCGAAGGTGCGGTTTTAAGGACGCGTGTCTTTGATTGGATCCGATCGATTTGACAGTAATTTGGAAGGTATTTACGTAGATAGTAAGCAGTGGACATTTGTATTATTGCAAGGACGCTCGTATAAGATTGGTGCTTTGCATAAATTTCGGTGTAAAAATATTCAAAGAATGGAAATCGGGAACAACTTTGCGATATTTTTTCCTAGAAAATAGAAAAATTGTTGGAAAAAGAAGTGATAAATAAAATATAGAAGTTATAGAAACTATGGAAAATTTGAAGAACACAGAAACGTAGAATGGAAAATATATAAATATCAACATTCTCGAGTATGTAAAAATATTCGAACATAGAAAATATATAAACATTGAAATATGAGTCCAAAATAACACAAAACATAATCCTCCGATTGTTCCCAGCGATATAGAATAGAGAAGAACCTTATAATATAATCATCTACAATCGCTATGAATGGCGTGCAGGTTAAGCACCATTTTAGTTTGTAAACGGAGAATAAAGAGGAACCGTTTCGTTCGCGAACCTGATCGGTTAGCCGAACAGATCCGATCGAAGCTTATCGAGTAGCTCGGTTAGGAGAAAGGCTGTCGTGTCCGACAATAGGTACGGCTGTACTACTGAAAAGCGGCTTCTCTCGTGTCGGGCTACTCCACTGCCGCGATCTGTACTCCGGGTTACCTCGAAGAACGATTTAAAGATCGGAACACGGAAACGAGGCAAAGAGATGCGAAGAAAACGAGACGCGGAGAATTCTGTCGTGTGTATCGAGATTTTATTTTCTTGAAACGACGATGCAATGGCCAGCCGTGAGGCAACATTCTTCGATTTGCGAGATATCTTGCGTGACGTACTGGTGCGTCGATCTCCAGCAGAAACGATACGCTTTTAATGCATAAGACAGAGTTTGGAAGGGATGATGAATATATTAAAATGTTAACAAGGAGAAGATTAATACGTGTGTAATATTTATAAAATATTTAGTACAGCGAAATATTTGCTGTTTTTATAATAAGTGAATTTATGTAGGATTGATAAACTTAAATATTTTGCGTGAATACAGAAGGGTAGAAGAATAATTTACATATATAAATGAAGTAATATTGGATTGGTATATATTGTTGAATTATTAATACTTCTTAGTAAATTTGTTCTCGTTTAAATGGTTAAATTTAGACGGTGAAATTTTTCGAGGAAGAAAGTTACACGTTAGCGTGAATAGTAAAAAGATCGCCTCGCGTGAGGCAAAAATTATAAATTCAATTTAAAAGGACGAAAGTTTCGTGCATAGAAATTAACGAAAGGGAAACGTGCAACAATGAAGATAATGAAAAGGAAGTGGGTACAGTAAGATAGGAAATGGAAGAAATTTTTGAAGATAATGGTTATACAAGCATGAAATTTTAACACATGAAATTTTGAAAATAAAATTCATAATTTGATTGATGAAGAAAGATGTTATGAATAATATAAATTATATCTATATTGATTATGCTTTATAATGTGAAAAAATGATAAGAACGCTTTGAAGGAAAATTTGTATGAAAAGTATGTGTCTGACTGGTAACGAAAGAGATACGCTTATGAACTTCTCCATAGCGAGTTGAAGCTGTCGAGATGCACGTGTGAATGCTCCAAGTAGAATGTGGATGACCGGTTAGGCGCGAGAAATAACGATTCCATGGTTCTTGGACGAGCTACAGTTCTCCGCGTTTGCGTTCCTCCGTCCAGTTTCTTTTCCCTCGTTTTATTCCCGCGATTATTCTCGACAATATAGTGCGCACTCGTCTTTGATCGCTGGCTGCACAGCTTGTTCAACAGAGTTTCTTTTTTTCCTGATTTTCATTAGAATACGATGAAATTTGTCCTATCATATTTAATGTTAATATTGACATTTTTTTGTTTAATTTAAATAATATTATTCAGTGATATCTACCATTTTATTTTTTTTTTTTTTTTTAGCTCGATTAGTCTTTCGAAGAATTTTAGAGCTATCGTTTTTGTGTTAAAAAGAAAATCCTGTGAATTTTTAAATTTTCCGAATAATTTATTTAAATGCAAGTATCTACCATCCATTTGCATAATTTTCATATTTTACACATCCTGGAAAGTGTACGCCAAAGGGTATATAGCTCGATGGAACTTCGAAACTAGGTGAATAACTCCAACGATCTATATTTCAGTCTTAAAACGTTTCAGTCTTAACACTACGTGACCTAAAATGCACGCTATTCTACTTCATGAAATCATAATTCATCTTACCATCATAGTCATACAACTCTTTCAAAAAATGTATTTTCTACTTCAATTAATACGTCAACACGAAATATGATACAAAAGACACATACCACGCCCGTAATATTTTAATAAAGCACAGAAAATTCATATTTTTGTATTAATACAAAATATATACTTTGTAACATTAATTTTCGTGCAAACATTGTATTTGTTTGAGACATGATTTACTTGATACGAATGTGTCGGAAATAAAAGATAGAAAAGGGAAGAATATATCTGTTGGTGTATATGTACTGTTTCTGATATTACCAGATCGGATGAAGTATGTAGCGATTTTCTCGTTTCCCTTTCTTCCCTTATTTCCTATGGGAAAAGGAATTATCACGTATCCTCGACTGTATCGCTGTGCTGTTCGGTTAACTTTTCAAATTGGATTATTTGCCAGTAGGGCACGGTTCTCGTAGTTTCGTGGTTGGACACCGACGATACCTTTTTGCTTTCAAGGTAGCATCAGGATTGTTTAGTTTCCGCCCTTGGTTCGCGTAGATAGCAATTCATGAAATTAGAACTATTTGTTATTCTAATAGATATTAATTCTAAGATATCAATCGAAAGTATTTTTTATTTACTGAATATACTCACTGTCATAAATGTTCCGAAACTGTAACAGATTTTAAGTAACTTGTTAAAAAAGCTAATAAGTTGGAGTACTGCTATTTATAGGCCATCTATAGGTCAAAGTATCGAAAGTTTATTCAAGCAGTTAATGTCAAAAAATATCTATTTTGGTACTTCTCCGCTAATCATCTCTTCGTAACAATCTTCTATATTTGTTCAAAGGGTTAGAACATATATATTATAATTATTCAAGAAAAAATGCCCTCATTATTTTACGTTTATTACCATCGCAGTAATGATATTTAAGTACGTAAATTTTCTTATCGAGAATGCTATCTCTGGCTTTTTAGATCAACAACTCCAGATTATCTTTAATATACCTACATATTAGTTAGTTAGTTTTTATCTTGAATGCTTATCAAACCGCTTTCTCAACCTCAATCTCAAAGCAAACATTTGACTTCGCAAATGAAGAGAACACAAAATGCTGATAGGAGCAATTATTTCCACACAATCAGGAAAAATCTGAAAATTAAATCCCTTCGAGAACTCCCAAGATTTCTGATTTCAACGTCCACGGTGAAGGTCTTCATTTCGAAGATCGTTCCCGCGAAGATAATCACGCGATGCTCATATTTGTACAGTTAAAAGGATCAACGGAAGCGCATTAGAAAAGGGAAGGTTGTATAATTCATCTTGCGTAGTCCAGCTACAATTCTCTCGGCCGTAGCAAGTATCAAGGATTCTCTCGTCGCAGTTTCTCGTTTCTTTCTCTGTGAGAGGGATTACATGATGCAGCAGCGCAAGCACCAAGTACGCCATTGTTCCACGGTGTTAACTTTTCGACCGGATTATTCCGCTGCAGTGTTCACAGCTTCCTGTTCGTTAGCCAACGGCCATTTTGACCACTGCTGTTTCGTTACTTTTAAGGATAACGATACGGTTTATAAGATCTTTTAAACAAAATCAATGATTTTAGATTTTCTTTTCTTATTCGTACATATATCTTTTACGTATACTATACGTGTAAATTAGTCTGCGTATTGATGGTGACCCTTTACTGGAGGTAAATCTAGCTGAAGTTTGAGTTTATTTAAACGTTACTTCAAATGAAGAAGGAAGTCCGTCTTTGAGAAACTTACCTAGTTATTTTATATTAGTTATTATATACTGCAAACCATGTGATCGTGTACACGTTCTGTGTCGCTTAATAGAAACCTAACAAACTCAAATGACGCCTAATCAATTAAATCGATTCCACTTTAATCCGTTGCTGGTGGAAAACCGTGGCGGTGAACAGGTTTTCGCGAATCGAACCGCAAATTGCAAATGCACGCTTTGCTCCCGTTTCAATTTGCTCGAGTATTCCGTTCCGCCTTAATCCCTCGGATTAATTATTTCACCTACGTTCGTGAGATGTCGCGATCCGATAAAAAGCGAATCGCGAAGCCAGCGTTCGACCCTCGGTAATTTCACGAGAACCCTCTTTATCGATCTGTGTATTATAATATCTCAGCATTTGGTCCACGAATCGATGTTGTTTGACAGTGAACTAGAAATATTCCCATGATTAATATCAAACATAAGGAATTGCATTCATTTTTAATATAAATAGAAAACTTTTTTCCTTCGTTCTTGAGATATTTCACGAAAAAAAATACTGCATTTTTTCAGACGATAACTTCATCTCCTAAAATCGAATTATAGCACGAAAGATCGGGTTGTATTACGTATGAGATATTTTATTTGTACGCAAAGTTTTATAATTTTTATAACTTTCGGGTTGCCTAATCTTCGTTGTTAGATGCAACACTGAATATTCTGCTAAGTTTGCTATTAATTGGAAAGTAATTGTACAGATATCAATAAAAGTTCCGTTTATCTTACTAGTCTTCTTTTTAGAAGTTCCACAAGCTAAGAAATGTGGTAGTTGATTATTTTTCTTCAATTCCGGAATTCCATGGGACATGTAACAATCTGAAACCGGTTGATTACGTGATTACAATTTCAGGTTTTATTACGTGGGATAATTGATTTTCTTCTTGTGCGTGCAGTGACATTTTCGCGAGCGTTATTTAAAATGACGTAAATATCCTTTAGCCTTTAATAAACTTTCGGCAGGATCGAAATTTGCTCAGCGATTTGTAACAAGAGAACGTCACACCTACACATAGTAACCTAACTGAACTCTGATATTTCCTTCCCACACTGAGAACGCAAAAGGTCGTCAAAATTTCCGCTTATATTTCAAATATGCGGCCAATCTCAAATATTCTACGATAGCAGCAATTTACATTCTGAAACATTCATCATTTACGCCCACAATCTGCGCTACTACATATCTTTGAATCAGTATCCACATTTCCATTTAAATTCAACATCTATTTTTGCCTCACGATGACCTATCCTTGAATTGCATCTCTCAAATTCTCCAGGTACAGATCTTCAATTTGTAAAATTCTCAATTTCGCTCTTCATTACTATATCCACCAACGGAATCCTCCACTGTTTGCTGTACGATAGTCGAATTACCATGCTGAATGTGTATATCGTGGAGGTCAACATCGCACAGCGTGGAAACGAAAACGGAGGTCACCGTCTGAAGAGACTCGTGCAATTCACCTATGTACAGAATCTTCTTTTCTTCCTCTACCTTGAGCAACGCAACACGTGCGTCCAGTGATGTAAGCAGAGGATTACTTCTCTCGAGTACAATCCGGATTTCTCGTTGCAAACAGACTGGATCCTCCGTCAGAAAATGTCCATTTAAAGGTCGACCTGACTCGGAGCGACGTCTGCGTACAAAAATGTTTCAGCAAATAAAATATTTCTTTGTACGATATGCAATGTATTATGGAATATCAATGTACATCTCTCCGCATTTTTCACTTGGAGAAAAGTGTTTGTGACTCTGTGGTGGTTTCGTTGAGAATCTACTTAGAACTTATCTCGATCCTACCAGTCATCTAATGCTAGAACTTAGGCGAAATAGTAATAGAAGATAAGTGGAATTATTATTGATATGTGTAAAATTGACTTCTAATTAATAACAAACTTAGCAAAAAATTCGATGTAGAGAAACATACGAAGAAATAGAAAGAAATGAAAAATGAAAGAATAGAAAATCATGTTCGCGTCACTGGTGGCGACGAGAATAGCAGAGTTCCGATACGCACAAGTGCGTACGATTTTGTTCGTTTTCAACTTATTTCAATATCTCGATAGTCGTTCTCCCGCAGCGCGATGTTACGCTGCCTCTACATAACTCCATTATGGTTTTGTGGATCATTAGGCAGCGATACTTATTTGTGGATCATTAAGCAGCCTCGGATTCCTATGAACTAACTGCTTTGTACGTTCGCCGACTGTTTCCTCGCGGCGGGATGTTTGGTTTCCGGTGACGATCGACAACGTCATGTTTTCCTGTAGATCGTCTTACTGTTTGGTTGTTTGGAAATCTCATCGATTGTAAATCAACTTCCTTATTATACATTTTGTTTGGAAGGGGAAATTGCTGAATGTTATGATTTCATGCTAATAGATGACATAAAGCTTCGTTAAGTTGAGTTATATCGAGGTTTTATGTTAGAGTATCATTTTGAACGAAGATAACAGAAAATGGATAGATTTGTTGCATGTATGAAAATATCTGGTTATTTAAAATAAAACAATCGAAAGATATTCGATCTAAGGTTTGTTCAAATTTTATATTAAATGTTATGTTAAGAGACCGTCAAAATTACGCCAAGATAATTTGAAGCTTAAAAGAAAATTAAAAGAATTTCAGTTTAAAAAAGTATCAGAGATTACATTTTATCTCTATCGTACTTCTTCTCAGGCAGAAATTTTATTTATTTCTAAAAGTTCATTTCTTAAAATTCAATCTCATAGACACACAACCATAAATATATTCACATATAGTCAAACTATTTAACAAAGCATCTAGCAGAAAGACTTATTTATAGAACGACTTAGAATGGTAGAAGCTACTTTCAACAACTTCTGAAATTCCACGTTCAATTTCACTTCCCGTACCATCAACTTCATCTCTGTAGATTTTACAAAACCAACATCTACATTTCAACTTCATACCGACATCTCCATCCTCTCCTCGCCGTTACAACCCAACTACGATCGAAAATCAGAAGCTGAAAGACCTACTAATTTATCGTCCCCCGGTATATCCTTCAGCAAGAATATATTCGTAGATCGTCATGCAAATCACGAGCGCTATGATTAGCGATTACTGCATCGTGATATTAGTCGCGACGCGATTCTCGCGAGATCTCTGCTCGTGAGTCAGGTTGCTGTGCAACATGCAATGACGACGATGGACTTATAAGCGCATTCAAGCGTGTAACTTGACGTTTCCAGTCGTGATAAAGCTGCTTCGACCGGTGTTACTTCCGCTTATAATTTGCATTCCAGCGTGACATCGATTAATAATAGCGATCGATTATCTCAACGATCTTATCTAGCGTCGACTAATGCCTATCAGGTGTTTGGTAGACTTTGGAGAACTTGAGATGTGCAATCTTATAGGATCGTTTCGAATAATTGAGATTAAGGGAATTATATTTGAATTGATTAATGCGTTTCTCGTTGATACAATTGGGTTTTACTTTTCTATGTTGTATGCTTGGAAATAATTCTCGTAGAAAATTCCTATTTACGTCGTAAAAGCTTATGCACGCGTTTCGTTACAAACTATTATAAAGCTGAAAGAACGAAGGTCTGATATTTTTACTGTTCGAGATGACTAACGTACTGAATGAATAAAGCGATGCATTTATTGTCTCAATTGCTCGTCATCTATGATTTTACAGTATTTAACTTAACACGATTACTTACAGTCGACATCAGATTAACCGAGTAGAAACAGATAAATATCGAATCATCTTCAAGTTGTGCGATCGGTAATCGTTCCCGCTAAATTGAAATTTAATTTACACCGACGATTTCTAATAATTTAAGATCGCTTGACTGATCAAAATTACCGTAATAAAAGAGAGAAAAGAAAACACAACGTTATATAAGTTACTAAGCAACTCATCTAAAATTCATCTATTTTGCTTCTGGTTACAACACGAGACGAGACACCAGCACAGGTGTAGAATATTCCTGAGATCGATAACGTGGCGCTTAGTCAGTCGCAATCACCGGCTCGAATGGATATTATTAATTACACGAGACGGCGCTAACCGTTCGTGTAATTAATAACTAATAGTCAAGGCAGCCTCTAATTTCGAATAGCTGCAATACCTGCGGCCAAATATCATCCGTAACAAGTTTGTCAACCTGTCTGCCTCGTGTTCGCCAATTGACCCTCCTGCATACAAGCCACATAATAGCAAAGATGGCGATTATGCGAAACACACGCGTATCACGGGTGCAACGCGTGCAACCGCGCTTATGGCTGCGCCCGGACACGAGTCATCGATCGATAAGCCTCTGTGTTCACGTGAAGGTATGTACGAAGTGCTGAATCGTTCGAGGAATACGCGTCGATCGTTAATGGCTGCCGTTCGTCATTAACGATGCTCGATTGCACAGCGTTCGCGATTGGAAATACCCTGGAAATATACTCGATCCGCGAAAATCTCGGAAAGTGTTCCCTCTTTTTGTTCGTGCTCTCTACATGCTCGTTCGCGCGTGAATATTCTCGCTCCCGTATACTGTCCGCGTTTCACCCACGTACGTGAAAAAAAAAGAAAAGGATAATGCTCGATCGAGGAATATTATGATGGAGAAAATGGGAGCACGCGAGGAATTTTTAGAGAAGGTTGAGAAAAATTGGAGAGAATGGAAGGGAAAAAGGGTTGATAGGATTCTGATTGTAGGGTTGGAACGAAGAATGTGTTGATTTTCCTTCTTTTTCAGTTTTGAGGGTTTTTTATAGGGATATATTAGGTTGGAAGTTAATTTTTATTGTTACGGTACTTGCAGAAAAGTAGTATGATTTATTATTTGTAGAATTTATTGTTAATGAGGAAGTAGTACAAATGCGCTTTTTTTAAAAAACAAGATAAGCGGAGTAAATGATAAATTAAATTTACATTCATTTAAAGAATTTTTCTATGAAATTTTGGCTTTTTGTAGGTTTCTTCCTTTTTTTTAGCAAACTGTTTTTCTTTTTGTTTCGTTAAACGTACCACAGAGAGTTAAGAAAATAAACGCTTCCTTTCTATAGACCTAATTCAGATCAATCTTTCAATTATCTCTCTCCCCCAATTATTCAAACTAATTATTTTGTCAGCAACTAAATATCCCCACCAATCAAGCATTCTAAATCAAACCTTCCTCATCACTACTTCATCTCATCAATTTCACGCTACATTCATCAACCTGTTTCAACACCATTAAACTCTCTTTCGATCTCTCTCGATTTACTTCCACTGGTGAGTGCATCGAACACTGTATTTCATCCGATGGTACAGACTCCCACACGTGAGGATTTCCATTGGAAACTTTATGACACGTTCGTGAAAAAAGAAGGCTATTTTTATGTCAAAACTGAGAACGTTAATGTGTTGCTGGCAGTAATGGTTTATTCTCTATGACAAAAAGCTTTGAATTCTTTTATTCTTGTTCCTATAATAGAACAAGAAGTTCTCGAAAAATGTTATGCACAATAAACTATGGATGAAATAAAATGTGGTGCGTAATGGTACATATAATGCTAGAAGATCCGAAGGAATTTTGAAATGCTTAAAATGAAACATTTTGAAAATTTTCTCTAAAAGATGAGAGCTATAAGTACATAGAGAGATCACATGTAGAAATCAATTACCGTACATCCAAAGATAATGGATTTACCATAATAGATATTAGAATAAAAATTCGACAATTAATTTAATAATGCAAAAATGCACAGGATTCTCCTTTTCGTCTAAGAAAATTCGTTCGCCAAGTATCACGATACCAATTTACTATTCGCTGAAACCAGTTAAGATTGACGTGATATACAATATCCAGGACACGCGAATCACAAGATTTGCCTCATTTTGGTTAAATGTTGACGATGCAACCCCGCAAAGGAACTAATCCACGCAGTTTGACTGGCGTTCACGACTCGCTGTGAACGCGTTTAAGCCTTTATTCTCACACAAACAACAATAACCAGAGGAACGAAACGACCATCAACCGTGTCTGAATCTCGATTAGGCCAAAAGCAGCGTTAAAGTGTCCTATGGCCCGTAGAAGGCGTCTCTTGTCCCAGACCCATTCTCCATATTAGTATTCCCGTCTGAATGGTCGGTTCAGAGCTCGTCCTTGTCCGCGGAAGCTCCAGCAGTTTCACCAAAACTCCTTCTCTGTAAGCAGCGGATAACAAGACACGTGCTATGCAGATGTCGCGGCCAGCAGCTCCCACCGGGACATCCCGTCGTGATTTAGGCTAATTATGCGCGACCCGACCAGGGTACGAGCTTTCTCCTACAGCCTCATAACTAAAAGCCTACGGTGTTTCCGCCCCCTCCCATCTTACACGGTTGCTCGTTTTCGTGAGACGATGCGGATTACGTGATGGTCTCCTGCAATTTACCCTTGTACTACTGGCTTTTTCTTGCCGTTATGCGATAGGAATTAAGGATTACGGAGGTTGAAAAGAGAAATTTGGATTAATAATTGTTGCAAGGAGATTGGTTGGCGATGGGAGAATGGAAAGCAGTTAGGTCAGATTTATGAGTACTGCGGATGTTTCTAAATTTGTGGGGAAAAGGATGCAGAAACGCACAGATTCTACATAATGTGCAAGAATATATAAAATATTCAAAATAGGGCTGGTTATAATATTTAGTAAGAAATTTCTTTCTAGATTCTAGGAACGAATACAAAAGTAATCCTCCGGATAAGCTTGAACCTTGAATCTGTAGCGGCGCATGAGTCACAGGACAGTTCAAATCATCTTGTTGTTTTGTTTCGGAGTATCAAGATCGTTAGGATACACGTAATGTAATGATAAATAAACTCTGGGCAAGACTATGTCGCCGCTACGTGCACCCGTCGAACAAAGTCGAATTTGAATTTTCCGGCTCTCCCCCGACCTATATCTATCAGCGATCTAATCAGCGATTATACACTGTCTTAGCGAATACGTTTGTACGAGCGTCTCAACGACATTATTTATATTTATATTTATATTTATATTTATATTTATTTAATTTAAATATATTTAACGGATTGCAACAGCAAGTTCTCGTTAGTCTAACTACCGATCCTCTACCAATTCTCTACAAATCTTTTAACTTTTTCTTCAAACATGCTAAGGGTTTTAATGACAAAAATTGCCTGATACAACATAAAAGAGCAAAGCAACTACGCTCAGTCAGACAGACTCCACGGGAGAGAATTATTTACTTTTCACAGCACCTGACATAATGGTAGTTACCAGCAGTAGAACGAGTGGCGTCGAAACAGGAGGTCCGCAACCGTCGAGTCTCTAATTACCGTAATGAAGATTATTCGCGGCATGGTCCGCGCAAAAGGGCGCGTCGCTGTCTCGGTGAAATGGACGCGTGACCATGCAGAAATTCTCTAGAATAATCGACCACCTTTTGATATTCAAATATTTTACCCTCTGCAGACTGAATTACTAAAATACGCGGTATTCACTGCGTGTGTTTAGAAGGATTTTGAAAGAGCTTTTGCTGTTTCTAATGTCGCGGGTTTTAAGCGTTGATTTTCCTAGAATGAAATTACGCTAAGAAGCCGTACTTATTTAATTTAAAACTAACTCGAAATTTTGGAACCGAAGTGAAATGTTCTACTTCGGAAGCCTAAGGAATATCTAACAAACATTCTTTTCAAGAACAAGATGTAATAATAATAATTGCGAATAAGTCGATATAGTCAGCGTGTTCATCGTAAATTACTATGTTATCACAACTTCTAAAAATCGCCTGTTCATTATATAGCAATCATAAGAGATAATTGTGTATCAGTATCGAAGACTATGCTCTTTTGTTTGTTCCATACAATGATTATAGTTTTTAAGATACCGACGGGACCAAGGAAACGCATCTTATCTCTCATAGGTGATTCCACTTTCAACAATCGCGAACGATCCAATATTGAAACTGATTGCATGTTGATATATCCAATCATTTTAGAGCGAGATGCAAGATTTACTAGAAAAATTAAAATGGAAAACTTTTTGTACTTCTGTAATAATTGATCATGTGCGTATAAGCAAGAGAAGAAAAGAAAAGAAGAAAAGAGTGATACGAAGGCGTTGAAGAAGGCGTGTTCCGATATTTCATCGTATAAGATATATTTAGAAGCTCGTAGAATTGAAAATTTAATATATATAGAAGACAATTGAGGCTTGGCTCGATTATGCGTGGCCGGTGCACGCGCCCAAGACCTTGTGACACTTAGGTACGTCGGTCATAAGTCGTTCGCTGTAATAAAGTACTGACGAGGTACCGGATCGGGGCAATTTCCATATGGTGCGTACGAACAAAGGATTGGTGGAGACAGCCAATAAGTGGCCCGAGGCCAAAGAGGAACGCTGTGTGTTCTCATTATGCGATGCTTCGCGTTAGAAATTCGCAAAGAACGAATTTAATTCGTAGGATATGATAGCCGTTTGATAATCTGATTCTAATTTCAATTCGTTCATCTTCGTAACTTGGAATAATGTAAGATACAGCGTATAATGGACGCAGATACACGTACCATAGAACAAGAATTATTTATCGGTGCATACACCGATTCATGTTTGAGATTAGGTTGTACTGTGTCGATTTGTAATTTTCATTTTATTTCCATACGTCCTTTCTGCGCTTGCAGTATCTTTGGATTATCGAAAAGAAGAATCGAACGAAATAAAATGTCGAGTCCAGTTGGCAAACATTTAAACCTCAAATATAAGTTGTTAAGAAACACGTGGAGGCAGGAAGATTACTGTTAAACATGGAAATAAATGCCAAAATCAATAAATGCAAAAATGTTGGTCGAGACTTATTCTTCGAGTTATAGAAGTATTAAATAATTTAAATAATTAAATAATTTCCCAAAACGATAGTTTCGTTCGAGGATTACAATTAAGCACACGATGTCCATTGGATCGTACAAAACAAAAAATTAAGGGAGGCTTAAAGTCGGACTAGATTACCACGACTCGATTGTCGGGGTCAAGAGTCATCGAAGCCATACAAGGGACTACGCTCGTGCCTTCTACTTCCCTCTCTGTCCTTTTTCCCTTCGCCAGCCGGTGGATGAGATATTGAAGAACGGTAGCCATTTTGTATCATTGACCGGGCAACGAGCGACGACAGGACAATAGTCGCCACTTGTCCACCGCTTTTTTGCTAGAAACCAAATTCCAGCCCGCCTGTGGCGATCCGTTGTTCGCCTCTGTAGCTCTGGATGAAAAGCACCGGTCGATCTGATCTACGTTCGACCGTGGATCATACCTTTAGTGCCAAATCATACCGAGCTCGTACGCGATCACTACCGTCCGGGAACAGTCGAAATGCAATAAAATTCGCCTTTGTGGAACCCTTTGTAGCCGTTTTTTCGTGGTAAAAGGATTAAAAAGCGATTGGGATACTTCGATAGAATTAGGCTATATTTCGTAAGCGAGTATTACAGTAGAGTTAGCAGGCAAATTAGTGGCAATAAATTTGGTAACGCAATATGTTGGAAAAATGTAGAATTTCAGAATTCATAACGGTATGTGTAAATTCCCGTTGCGATTATAATAATCGACGCCGCGACAAGATCGATCCCCTGATTTCCGTTGAGATAATAGGGGTGGTTAAGGTAGTATAACGCTGCGATTAACGGGGTTATAAACTTTATATTTCCAACACTTATAGAGTTACACTGAGGCGTATGTATAAGTTAAGTAAGTGATTGATTTAAGGATAGTGACCCGCTAATGACGTGTTGACTATTCTAACGATGAAGAATAAGTTCGTTCTTATATGATTACGGAGGAAAGCTCGGAGTGGGTGTGTTTTTTCAACTAAGGACGTGGATTCGTTGTTCAGACTTTTCGACAGTGAGGGCAACGATCCGCGATGCCCATTGGTTATAGCCATTATTAATAAGTGAAGATTGGAGGAGGAAGACTCCTACCGACGTGGCTCGGGGGTGAACTTGTGCATGGGAAAACCGGCTTTTCCGTTAGACACCCATCTGCTTTCTCCGTAATTTGTAAGGACGTGCAATAAACCTAAGGACTGTTTTAAATAACAGTTATAAACCGAAAATACTTGCAGGATTAAAGGCTCCTGCAAGCTAATAAGCTAATAAGTTTATTGACAGTCTGTCGAATGGGGCTTGGGCCTTGACGGTCAGACATTGAAGGACGTCGCACGGACCATTTCACGCGACGTAACGGTTTTTTTTTTTTTTTTTACTTAGTTGTTTACATTCACAATTTGTCCGATTTGGACATTTGGTAGAATTTTTTGGCTGTTTGTTTATCATGTGGGTGGCTACCCCCAACGGGGTACCATCTTCGTGTTATATTCTTTGTGAGATCTGTTGGGTGAATAACAGTATGGTAAATAACTTTACCAGAATTTTACGATTTTTTATTTGAAGAAGCGAATTTGTTGCACCGGAGGGAAATTTAAATATCTTCTGTATTTACGATTCGGATTGTTTTATTACTTAAGACGCAGTGTTTCTTCCTAAACTTCGTAACATTATAAATGTCTATTTGCATAGACCCAAGTGAATAATCTCCAAATTTTGATACTTAATTAAAACCAATATTTTTGGTCAAACTAGAATGTGACTGATTATGAAATCTTTCTAAAATAGTATTTGCACATATCCAAGCTGACGGATGAAATAATTTGCTATTTCACTTATACCAACACCGTCTAATTAAACCTCAGAATATACATATATTACCAATTACCAAGTTTTCACAAAAGGAAATATTCTCACATACTTAAGTTGAAATACGAAATACTTTACTATTTAATATCAATCAGCATCTTCCAATCAAATCAGAACATTACTAATTATCGAATCCTTTGTTTCTAGGTGTCTGCGGGTCAGCATATGCAGCTAACAGGCGACCTGAAGCCAGGCGTATCAGTGGCGGCGCAACAGGGCATGTACTTTAACCAGCAACAGAACCAAAGTCAGTCAGGACCGGCCGGGCAAACGGACACGTATTGTTCGGTTTCTCAGTCTCAAACGATCAACTTCACGCAGCAAAGTCTGAGGCAGAGAGCTGCGGCTGCAGCCGCGGG
>NT_176962.1:247711-262856 GCF_000188095.3 Bombus impatiens
GCCGCGGGTGGCGTTTCCCAACCCGCTGGCGCTGCAGCTGCACGCAACCATCCCCAGCAAGTGCCACCGAATCAAGTGGATCAACATCAACATGCGAAGATTCTTCAGCAGCAGCAGCTAATGCGCGCTCAGCAGGTATGTGTCTTATTCCATGATCGATCGAAAGTTTTCTAGAATGTCTTGTCGTGTGCTCTAGCCTGGAGGGTGTGAGCCAGGGGACTGGTTTATGGTTTAATTACCTAATGGTACCGCGAGCGATGTTTATCTATGGTAATAGAAATGGTGTTTCGCGAGTAAAGGGGTGAGGAAACTTGATTCGTGATGGGTTTGGTTTAATCTGCGGTTGATCGGGGGAATTTTAATTTCGATAAAGGAATAAGGGTGTTGTTCTTGGAATAAGGTTGGATGGAGGTTGCGAGGAACGCCGCGGTATTTTACACTCTCATCGCGATTGTAAATAATCGTGATTATGCGAAGGAAAATTTGCGAGATTGTAATTAGTTATTAAATTTTGATCGGGGAGATAACAGAGGGGTTCGCCGGAGAATTAGGTTTTGTAATAATTAATTCAACGGATAAAGTGATAGTAGAGATTGCGATGGCTACAATAGCGAGGGAAAGTAGGCTTTACAAAACATTTCCATTTAAAAATGTTAAGAACTTTTGAGAGAAGTGAAATTTTTTTTAAATTCTGCGAATACAATAAAAAGAAAGAAATTGAGAATTCGCAGAGTCGTCGCGACGCGCGTTATTCGAAACATTAAGTTGGTATCCGGCGATGGTGAGCAACAGGTATCGCGGCTCCTTTGCAACTTCTTGGTTCCATCGCGCTGAAAGAAACGACGCAAATAGGACAAACGTCTTGAAAGCCGCGGAACAATGAATGGAAACTTTTTCTGTAACCGGGAAATCTGAGTTCGCGTGCACTTCCTGGAGAGAACGTAATGTCTGGTGTTATCGCGACTAAACAAGATCTTGCCTTTTTTACGATGTTTACGAATGCGGTTTGCCATGCTCGAAGGAGCTTGATCGAGTGAAATTATTGCGGTTTGTTATTCACCATTTTTTGTTCCTGTTATTTATGTATTTTCATTGCTAAATTAAATGTTTATTTTACTATGTGCTATTATTCGTACGCAATTGACTGTGACTTCGTGTTACGATTTATTTTCTAAATATACGAAATTTCAATTTTTTTTAATTTAATTATTAATTATTATTATTATTAATTTAACAGTTCACATATAATGAACTTTAACATTAAACTTACGTTATAGACAATCTAACAGCATAAAAAATATTATCTGACAAATGGAAATTAATTTAAATAAAGAGAATAATGTATGCATGATAATTCTTTTAATAAAAGTTCGTAATTACTTTGTTGTTACTCCAATATGGTTGCCTTCGATGTTAGACTTCTTATGAATCAGACACGACGATATTTACGACTTCAGAAAATATTCTAGGATGAACTTGAATTTGTTGTTTCGTATGTTTCATATTGTATCGTTATCTACAGTTTTTATTGTCAATTATGAGGATAAAAGTTAATATAAATAATCAGAAAAATGAAATTGTGATATCCAGTGTTTGAATCTTAATAAAATTATATTATCCACTTTAAGTACTTCTTTCTGTCGCATAGCAAATAATAAAAGAAAACACGCACTAACAAACACTGTGACAATAAACACGGTGAATTGCTAATAAGCGATATACATAAAAAAGTGACCGTCGTGAAGATATTACGACGTTACGTGTGCAAATTTGTTCTCCTCTGCTTTTCATTCCATAAACATCACTTATGCATATCGGCGTGTGCATTCAGCTCATTAGAGTTTTAAATTGCAGGTGAACGCGTTAGTTTTACATCTTTACGAATTACGTCGCATTAAAGGCCATTTAGAACTAGTAGAGTTTATCGGTCCATATTGTTCTTTGTGCCGACGCGAACAAAAGAGGAAAAGGAAAACAGAAAAAGACGAGACGAAAGACGTGCGTCTGTATCGAGCCTGTTGTTCTAGTTACTCGAGGTATAATGTAACGCCGGCAACTTTGCAATCAGACAACATTTGCATGCAGTCATTTACATCTTGTCCGGCACCGTGTTCTTCATCTTTTATGCATTTCCAATTTGCATCGGAAGAAACTGTGTCCACGAGCTCAATTACTGTCACTGAATCGTCTTCTTCCACGAATTATCCCCTCGAACACTTGCTCCTTCGCTCGACTATTGAAAAATTGTTAAAACATTGAATATCAAATTACACGTCGAGTCATCGAAATCACATTTGCATAAATTCGAGCCATTACCTGTCGATCTAATTCTATAACACAAACGTTATACGATATTCCTTCAACAGGAACGTTCGTAAAATGTGTGCCTAATACGTCGACTACTATCGTGGTCATCGATGAGCCACGTTTTACTAGACCTGTTAGAATGATCAAAATAAGATAAAGACTTTCGACAAAGACTTAAATAACATTGTCGAAAGAAAGTGTCCAAATACAACATAATACTTTGCAAAGATTAAATATCATGATATAGTATATCTCAATCTGCTGCGGTTCTCAGAGCAGAATATATAAATATTCGCGTGGCAGTTAACGTATAAAATGTTTAAGAAACATATCTGACGTGTGATTTATCTGTCAAAGTATAATTAATAATTCTGTTTATTCCAACCTATCGGGAATAGAAGAATGTAAATATCAAGAAATAAGGTATCACGATAATCTATCAACATGCTCTCAAGAAAAACATACTGGAAGAAAATCGAAAGCTGTTCGATGAGCAGAGTAAAATTATTAACGATTTATAAATCGTAACGGGTTCTCTGCGGCGCGGTCACGTTCCCGCTCGCGGACACGCCGCACGATTTATTAACGAATGACTCAGTTGTAATACCAAGCATTACTTTAACGATGTTAGAGTATCGAAGGCAACTCTCTGATCGTGCTCCAATTACTAATTGTAGGTCTCACGCAATTGGTTAGTCATTCTTCATCAGTGCGGATCTTTCTTTTCTTCTTTCTCGATATTTCCTTCGATCACGTTTTCTTCCTTTTTCACTTTTTGTTTTTCGTACGTTCGTTATAATGGAATAAAACAAACGCAGGCTGTACAGGTTGAAGAGTTAAACACCAGATCGTTTGATAATTGCTTGTTCTTGATGTTAGGTAGAATCGCTTGGAATCGTGTTACAAAATGAAGGAAGATTTTTCAAGATTGCATGGGTCGAGCTCTGGGTCACTTTCTATGTAATTGAGCTACCGTGAAGTGCAATCGCGTCCCCAATTGCCGTGAGAACGTTGGCAAAGTTTCCTCGATTTTCGAAGAATAACGAAGATTTGTTGCTTCTTCGGCGAAATGATCGATCTGTAATACGCGGTTCTCTTAAATCAGATTTTTTAACGATTGATAATCAGTTATATCGATTGGTACGATATGGTATCGACGAATATCTGTTCTTCTCTCTTTTTAATTGGGATTAATTTAGATATTGTATCGATTTTAAATTATATTATTGTAATTATTCTCTCTATTTTTAAACTATGTTTTTTTTTATTTTCCTGAATAATCTCCTTTATATCACAATTACTTAGATCGCCAAAATTACAAATATTAAAGGAAATTGTTAAACTAATAATTTTAAGTGATCCAGTCAAGAGTTAATCCGTAGAGAACCATTCATTTCCTTCTTCTCAAGTACGAATCAGTGGAAGAACGCGCGTGAAATTGCTACATGCTGATTTTAAGAGTGCTTCCTCCGTTCACCAGAAGCTCGTTGTGAGAGCAATAGGGCGGTGCTCGCTTAATCGTTGGTTGTTGCACGTTCAACAACGGAAAAAATACTTATGTTTGCTGGCGAGAGTGCTCCGATTTTACACGTTCAAATTTTTATGCGTAGATAGAAAGTTTGGAACATTGCACCAATCACGTGATAACTATGTTATTTAATACTTATTTGCATGTTCTGAAAAATGTAGTAAAACGGGGCAAGTTAAGAAGTTTAATCGCAGTTAAATAAAAGATTCTCTTAATATAAGCTTATGATTGATTCCAAGTCTTACATCTAGTGTACAGATATCTTGTGAAATTGAGAAAATAAAAATTTCCTTCCATAATATTATATCGATATGAATATTACCAAAAAATAAAAATTCACAGGTGGCAAACAAAAAAATGTGCTGAATGTTTTACCTGCGTATTAAAAGTAGCATTAAAGTAGTAGAAACAATTGTGTAACTCACTGTGTGTCAGAAAAAATACAGAAGGGTGTAGAAAAGCGTAGACGATTTAAGAAGAAAGACGCAGAGAAAATGGTGGAGATTGCCTCTGGTGGCACATGGTGAATGCGTATCTCGTTTGGTAATGAGGAAAACGTGTGGCTACTGTCTCTGGTTGCCTTTCCGTCTTCATTGTCGTCATCGTATACGCGGACTTTCGTCGACGGCCGCGTAACACCAGGAAGTGGAAATGCAATCCAAGGGGTCTTGTGCAACGACACCGATGCTCGGAACTTCCGTGCTCGCCAGTTCGACGACAATGCGACTCCTAACGAGTCATCGATGCGTGCCGTGAGCTGAGTTGCAATTATTCCCCGTGGAATCCGTCGGTCGGCTTTCTAACTCGTACCTTATCGCTGTTCAAGACTCGTCAGTCGAACCTTATATCGTGTTCTTCATCCGCGATTCCATTTTAGTATCGCGCATTTATGACGTTACCGCAGCAGATAGCAGGTGTTTTTAGCAGAACCTCAAGTTCAAATGAAAAGATATATTACAATATTCTTCTATTGGGCAAGAGTGGTATTTGAGTAGAATTTTCGACGTTTGTGAATGTCTGTTAATTTTACGAAGTCTTCACGCGAATTTGATTATGTTGCTTATAGTTTTCCACATAATTAATAAATAATCTTTTATATACAGATTTAGTTATACACAAATAGTAGCATACTACTAGTAGTTCAATAGTACAGTTGTCCAAAATGTTTCTTTCGTTTTATAAGGAAATAATAAACGCACAATGTTTTTTGTTTTATCTTTGTTTATTGAATTATGCACGAACGTAATAATAGAAATATAACGAAATGGATCGTACCTAATTCAATAAAATAATATAAAACAGAAATTCTCGTTCGTCTATTATCAGCTTACGAAACGAAAGAAACTTTTCGGACAACCTAATACAACAGTAGTGTTACTCGCACTGGGCTTCGAATCGCGAAGTCAAAGTATCCGAGGCACGTAATTTCATGTAATTGAAATCCATTATTTACTTGTTCTTTCAGGTGATGCAACAACAGCACATGGCCGGAG
Source organism: Bombus impatiens (assembly GCF_000188095.3). NCBI lineage: Eukaryota > Metazoa > Arthropoda > Insecta > Hymenoptera > Apidae > Bombus > Bombus impatiens. The sequence continues at coordinate 253,040 of NT_176962.1, forward strand.
GAATGGGTGGCGTGAGACCACCACCTCCCGAATACAAAGCGGCGGCTCAGGCCCAAATGATGCACGCTAGTATCGGCATGGGTCAGCAGCCTAGGTTTCCAAATACCGGGCCTATGCGTAGGGTTACACAACAACCTATGCCACCTTCAGGTGAGTACATCGTACTGTTCACAACTAATGAATGTATGACTCTTCGTTTGGCTAATTAGAACTCCTTCATACATATATGTATGTCAGTGTTGTTTGTGTATGTTTCGCTTATACCGATTAAGTTAATTATTAAGGATAATTGTATACTTCTCTACTATACATAGTTCAATTATGTAATTAATGAAATGAAAAACATAAATTTAATGTAAGTCGTTTCTTAATCTTTCAAAGCTCTACAGTTAAAATGTGTTGCTGTCTAATTTTGCTTATTTTTATAGTATTTGGTATATAATTTAGTTATTTGTTGGACCAGGGATTTAATTCTAAATACGAGTACACTTTAAAGAAAGAAACGGGGGAAAAGATGAAAGAAAAAGTAACACATACATTTTCAAGCACGTCGATCTTGTATACTCTTGTACGAAAACGAGGGAGCAAATGTGTATACGTTTTTAAAAGTGGAAATCAACCACGTCGGCACGATCCAATCCTCTGTTTCGCTTTTTACGCTGACAGTAGCGACGGTTACGTCACTTTCATATGCACTGGCCGGAGTTGGAAGGCACTTAGGGTAATGAGAAGCTGGGTGCTGCTATCGATTCCTCCGTCTTTCGTCGAAACGACGCGTTCAACCACTGTACGACAGTTTTGATTTCCCCGTTCTTCTGTCCTCGAATCGTTGTGATTTATTATCTCTGCTACATTATTTACGAACACTACGGAATAACGAAAATTACAAAATTATGGGAACTACAGAAATATACAAACTATACCGTGTAATAAAAATTGTAGAACCACGAGATTCTGAAAACATAGATAAAAGAACTGTACTCGAGGAAAAGATTACGACCATCAGACTTTTCTTCGAAACCTAGTTAAAGTTGCATTTCTCCATTTCGTTCACTCTTGTCCGCTATCCTTACAAAACAATATGTAAAATTCGAGTCATAAATGAGAAGTTCAGAAGGAGAAGGATATATGTGATAAAATTTGTGATTCAACGAAACTGTAGCTAAACTTGTTTGTATATTTCTAAACATTAAAACACATCACTACACGTACTCAAGAAGATTTGTATGTTCTCTATATGGATATTATGTCAATACACTTATACTACTTCTTCCATTAAGTTTCTCAAATAATCCAACCATAATTCAGACAAGGGTTACCTTGTCTCGTTTGACAAGACTGTGCACAATTTTTGTACTAAAAGTTAAATAAAGCGTAATAGATGTATTTCTCTCGGAAATATTTTTTGGGCAGCGGTCTTGATTATTGGACTATTCCGATTACACAGAGCTACGTAAATCGAAGTGAGCAGACGTAAAGACGTAAAGAGTAAACTGTGAGTAATCGAGAAAAAATATTTGACCGGACGCGAAGCATTCATTTGAATAATGTTTATACACTTTTTAACCATCGCGATCGGTTAAATAAGTATTCGAGGGAAATGAGCCCGATCTCTTGCTGGATCCGCTCGAGGCTAGAAAGAACGAACGAGAACGAGATGTAGGTGTATGAGCAGGAGAGGGTGGATTGGTGGTGGAAAGGGGATCGTAAATATTCTTATACATCGTAGCTCGTACGAGGCTCCTCTATCGATCTGCTCGGAGCTACTTTCATAAGATTCTATCCAAACGAAAATCCACAGAGCATTAAGGTTCTACGTTTCCTTCGTAATACGTATCTTCTTTACGTATCTGGCTAGCCAGAATGAAGAAACGTTTCCCCGCGATCGATCACCATCCTCTGCGATTCAATCGTCTGTTTCGGTCGTCGTAAATCTTACCTAAGATATTTTCGTATATAATTTGTAACAAGAAAATCCTTCTTCTGCTTTGATAAGAGATTTCCTGTTTGATACGACGAAGATTTTCTACGACTTAATTGTATACAAAATACATCATTGGTGGCAAATGTGCTGGAAATTTTGAAAGATGAAGCTTTAAAAATATCCTTCTTTTTTCTAGTAGAGTTTCTTTATGTTTGTCCGCCTTGTTGTCAATTTTAAAAAAACTGTCAGACACAATTTACATATATTTATTCAATAATAAATTTACAACTAAGCAACAATGGCATAATTCTCAGTGGCAAGGTTTAAATTATTTTAAGAGACATAATATGTACCATTATAAAGAAAAAGGCAAATGAAAGCCATATATAATTTCTTTGAGAGCGACGATTTACTAATAGCATAAATTCTCAATGTCTGAAATTTCATCTTCCCTATTAACATGAAAGAAATTGCATCTAAACCTTAAAGAAGAATCCTTAATATAGTCTTAGCCGTATTTTTATACAATCTTTTACATAAAAACCCTGAAAAATGACAATATTCACTAGCAATCACCTATCCGTTTGTTCTTGTTTTGTCGTAGGTCCGATGATGAGGCCGCAAATTGCGCAGCAGCAGCAGCAGGCGTTGCACGCTGCCGGTGGTAACATGTACATGGGCGGTGGCGGTATGGCCGCCATAGGCGGAATGCATCAGATGCATCAGCGTCTTGGATATCCTAGGACTAACAATCAACGGCCGCCTAACGTTAGCGTGGGTCCGCCTGATGGCCTTGGAAATAGTATCGCGGGCCGCGGCGCCCAGCAGGAGTGGCGACACGTTCTCATGCAGCAACAAGGCTTTCAGGCGCAGGCTTTGCGATCGCAATTTAACCAACAAGGTCACCAAGGTAAGCGTCTCCCTGGGACATCCATTATCATGTTTGTAATCCTGCGCGCAGTGGGCGATTCGTACGAGTAATCGCCGTTTCGAACGATATCGAATTAACAAATAACTTTTCTGTTCGGTTAACCGGTTACAACTATAACTCTGAAAATTATCTTCGGTTTTGAGAATTAATTTCTTCGCAGAAAATGGAATATTAAGAGATATTACGAATATTAAGAATGGATGTTATATACGTCTCTAATTAAATCTTATAATATAATATTGAGTAGTAGAATGCGAGTTACATTTCATGGGATTTTATAATCCTATATTTCCTGGAGACAGGAATGTGGAATTTGAAAATTGGAAATTATTCTTTTACTCGTAATGCAGATAGCAAGATAATAATAGATTTGGTCTTGTATTAGTGTCTACCAATTAATCCATTGTAACAGAAAGATATTTTGTACAATTGTTATATTCGTAGTTCTATATTTTACAATGAAAAATTAAACTGTATGATTGCAGTAACGTACATTTGTCACGTTAGTTCATGATCCATTCCATATTGCAACACAAAGAGTCAAACCATTAAGGCTACATCTTTATACGTGATAAATGATGAATTAAATCATTGCGTTCCTGTAGACAGTAAATACCAGTTATCACAACGAAATGTAAATCGTGTTAAACCGTTTCACTTATCCTCATTTTCCAGGTGGATTCGGTATGGGTAACACAGGTGGAATGCAGATGAACGCCGCACAGATGCAACAGCATCAACAGTTGATCCGCTCACAGAGTGGAGGTATCGCTGGCTCCGGTATGGCCAACAGCACTCAGATGCAGCAGTTACTGTCGCAGCAACACCAGCAGCAAACATTAGCCATGCAGCAGAGTAATAATCAAATGTCACTGCAGATGCAAATGTCGCAGTCCTCATCAGTCAACTCTGTCAGCACTACCGGAACCGGTAAGTCTTGGACGATGACCATTCCCTGATTCCAAACCGCGGAGAATATTGATCGAACGAGATCTTGCGTTAAACAAGAAAAATGATTTCGACGTGATTAATCGTCCGATAAATGGTGGATCCCGATCAATTTTCGTTACCTGATAATTTTATGATTGATTCAATGAAACTTATGATTTATTCAAATGGATTTCTTTCGATTACGCGTGTTTACCGTGAAAGATTACAGTTTCGTATGATATATTAAATAGAATAATAATAAATAATAGTTATGTAATGATTTGTTCGCTAACAAAACGTATAACGAAATAATTAATCGTGTTAACGATGTCTTCGACAGTTAAGTTTATATGTTTGTATTTATTTTTGTTATATTAGTATGATAAATCGGGCTTCTGTTAAAAAAGTAATAGGATATTGAAACATGTTTTACGATTGTTATATGCGTATTTAAGTTGTTCATGTTATTACTTCTTAATGAAGTATCCATTGTAATTGATCAAAAGCAGTCAATAAAGTTCAAGTTCTCCCTTTTTACATACAAGATTATCTTAAGGAATTGTTGTATTACAAAAAAAAAACCAAAGATACATTGATTATTTCTAAAAATTAATAATAGTGTCATAACACACGCAGCGATGTTATTAAAATTTATTTATACAGGAAACAGCTGAAATTACATTTTTTTCGTGCTTAATACGAAAATATGCAAATACTTTAACTCGTTCTATCCTCGACCATATTATTACACTATCAAATCATTTGTACTAATCCTCATTAGTGTATTTATCCTCCTTATACATTATCATAAAATTATTTGCTCGTTATCAATCACGTTCGAACGATTCCCTTGCAGGTTCTCCCCTGCACCCGCATCAACAGTACGGAGCTGGTAGTCCAGGAGTGCGCAGCCTGTCTCAACAGCAACAGCAACATGCGCAACCGCCGGCCACCACTACGGACCCTTCCGTAGCCGCAGCGGACTTTAGCCTCGAATTTCTGGAGAACCTTCCGACTGGAGACACGTCGAACTTCAGCGCTCAGGAACTGCTGAATTCCCTCGACCCTACGGCGGGCTTCAACCTCGATATTCTGTAAGACCACGCCTATCGCGGTCTATTCGGAAAATCGGATTTTAATTCACTCATAGATCGGTTTAAAACGCAAAAAAAAAGTGAAAATGTGAAAAAGAACGACGTACGATAATACATACACGCGCTAGGATCGATCACCCCCAGAAAAAACGCTTACGTCCATAAGTAGATTCGCTTTGACTGCACGCGCAGCATTCTCCGTCGTATGCTGCGCTGACAATTCGTTTAACAGTTCCTTCGAGATCGATGAATAATGACGAGACATAATCGTCGCGTCGAGAGAAAATTAGTTGGTAAAAGTTAACAGGTTTACTGGGTTCGTGGAACGTGATCGTACCATTTGTTAGTCTTGATGGTAATGTGGCAAAACTGTAGCGGTGAATGGACTGTGAACGAAGTCGAAAGTAGACGAAACGAGTGAAAGGGGGCGAGGAGACATAAGATTATTGATTTCCGTGTTGTGACGACCACTCGTCGAACCGCGACGATCACGGTTACCTGTAACGCGCGTCCTCCAATGATCAGACATGTTCATCGATTAATCTAATTTGAAAACGCGCAGTCGGGGTGTTTGATCCAGTCGAACCAGAAGTAAATGGCGGTCGGTATCGCGACACGTGCATATGATAGATCCATACGTGTAGTAAGTTTCCTTAGACAGTTCGATGTTCGGCTTGCGGACGATAGAGGGTGCGCGAGTTGAAAAATTCGTTCGTCAGAGGGCATCCGGTTCGACGTCTCGCTTGCATGGAAACCGGTCGTAGTGCATTTTCGGCAGCTATCCTTCGGCTGGCGACTATTCTTCTAGGCAATCATCTTTTAGTAAAATTTAATTTCTTAAACGATAAACGATCAAAGAAGCAGCAGAAACAAGAGAGTAAGGAAAAGAGAGGTAAATAGATCGAAATAGAACCAGCGGACGGTCGACAGCGTGGGAAATCAAGAGGCACGCGTAAAAATTCGTCCCGTCGTTCGTTGCTCCGCAAACGTTTTATATTACATATACACATATAATAATATATATAGTGACGTTTAATCGCCATGTAAGTGGCATGTTCGAATCCTTTTTTTTCGCTGCTCCCCATGTTCTCAAGTTTTCGCAGTGACGGTCGCACCGGAGTGAGGATCGATCGATCTTTCTCTCTCGAGTGCACGCGTCGACGACACTGCGCGGTGACTTCGACGCGCACTCCACAAAACGACCAACGATATAATTCAATCTCTTGATTTTTCACGCGATGATCCACGATCGAGAATCGTCAGCGGACAGGCGAACAAAAGAAAATATCGTCCTAATAATCGTCGGTTCACGATCGATCGTGTCGTCGTTTTTGTTACAATGACGTTCCATTTATCCTTTCGGTCGACGATCGAGCGAAAGAACATTGAATCGTCGATTTTCTTGAACAAGTCGACATTCGACCGTCGCTGAACTTCGATTTACAGCTAATTACATTATTACGATAATAACAATTGCTAGAGATAATAGCGTATTTAAACGATGCCGCGAACGATCGCGTATTCTACAATTAACAGAAAGTCAATTATGAGATATATTATTCGATTCCCGATGAATTACATCGTGGTCTGCGACGACGGGCCAGTGTTTCGGCCCGATCGATCGGTCCACGTCTCGCAGGGTTCGCGTCGCGTTTGATGATGAGGAGAGAAAGAGACGGAGCGAATAAGAGTGGGAGAGAATGAAGAAACCCTTCCTAAGAACGCAGTGTTAGTGTTGCTACGGGATAAATTACAATCTTGACTGTACATAAAAATACACGATTATATAAACACACACACATACACATACACGTACACATACGAGTTAGAAGAAAATTCAGGACGATAAGTTCGCAAACTTTAGCCGATTAAAATTTAAGAGCCCTACGATATAGGTGAATATTATACATATATATATAAATAAATAAATATATATATATATATATATAATGATAATAGTAATCGATGATAACGCACGATTCAAGAGCGAATGGCGAGAAATAGTGATACGGATGAAAATAGAAAGAGATAGAATATTTGAGAATATGGGAAAAAAAAGAATATAATTGGTGCGAAAAAGTGAAACGAATGAATCGGTGAGAAAGAATGAGACAACGCGTGATTGTGTATGTGTGTTTCGCGCGGCGATAAAGCACATTTCCTCGATCCGAGCGTATTTATTGAGTTTTAGTTCCATAGAATGTGCTCTGTCGCCGAATTCGACAGGTTGCACATGAAATAATTACGGTCAGCTGCGAACATCGTTCTTGGTACGATGAACCGAATGCTCTTCTCGCGGATATTCCGGTTCTTTTCGGCTCTTTCGAAATACCAAGAATCGTTGTAACAGGATAGCATTAGTACTTATCGTTTGATCCATTTTCAGTCAGAATTCATGCGAAACGTTCGATTGATACGGTGATTTATGAAATGTATCGAGCTACAGTTCATCGTCACCAGATGGCGGGTTCGCGACTAATCTTCCAAATAGTAAATACATTCCATAGATAATGAAAATGGAGTTAGAGATTCATGGTTCGTCTAATCAAAACTATCGTTTCTAGAAAAAGAGAGAGAGAGAGAGAGAGAGAGAGAGAGAGAGAAAGGTCGAAATAGATGAAAAAACGAAGTTTACGAGGAAACCGTCGAGATAAGATAGACGCACTAGAATTCAAGAACACCGAGTGAATATACGGGACACCCGGTAGAAAGTAGAAAAGAAAGACAGCAGAGAAACGAGAGTGCAGGAAAGTAACGAAAAGTAAAATAATCCTCGACCGTTCGCCGAAAAGCGTGCACGAATACTTTCCGATTGGAGTTTCGCTCGTCACTCGCAGTTATATTCAGCGCCCGAATGGAGATCGCGTCTCCGATTTCGAGCATGTTCGTGTCATGCGAAAATTAGCAAAAAGAAGACAGTACGCGCGCCGCGCGGATCCTTTTTTTTTTTTAACGTAAAATAAATAAAGGAAGAAATTTTCTTGAATCAGACGAAACGACGTCATTTATTGTCTTGTAAAATATTGGGGCCATGAAACATAATCTAAAGAATGAAAAAAACGACATAAAAAAAGCGAAAAATGTGGAGAAAGAATAATAATTAAAAAAATGGGGGGAACGAAGGGGACAGGTGCTCTGATCGTGTCACGTTGATTTAATGAGGACGTATGATGTAAACGGAGAGAATCAAGAATAGTGATGAGAGTAACGAAGTCGCCACACGTGGTTGTTCTGTTCTCTTTGCTTTTTTCCATGATTCTTAATAGAAGTAATGAATATACATACGTTTTTTCGTGGACGAACGAAAGCGAGAGAATGCGAGAATGCGAGAGAGAAAGAGAGCATTAGGGACCAACCAAAAAGAGAGTTAAAAAGCGTGCAGTGGTGTCGATTGTCGCGGTGGATCGTTTTTCCTTTTTATACACACGACAAAACGAGAGAGAACAATGGAGAAAGTGAGACATCAGTGCCTCGAATTATTTCGTGACAGAATACCGGACTAACAGTTCTAATCTCTATTATTTTCACGAAAATCTTTACGCGATGCATACAAAATGTGTTTCCGATCCTCGTGAGTATGCCACTCGATCTTCCACGTTTTAGGGGAAAAAAATGAAAGAGAAAAATGCACATAAAGATTGAAATAAGATCCATGAAAAAAGTTAACAACGATCGAGCTGTTTTCTCTTGCACTGTCGACAGTCGATGTTGGTTAGACGACGTTTCAGCCGGAGCGGACAAAATAAAAGAAAGGCTCCCGGGTATGTGTCAGTTCATCGAGGAGTCTCGTGCCGGATAAATATATATCTAATTATTTATAATATTTATAACTTTATATGATACACGGGCATTTCGCATAGAATAAAGTTCATGTTGAATTTCGAACTGTTATTAATAAAAAGCGTTGAGTTCCTACAATCGTTTCTTTACTTCGCTTCTGGATAATATTATCGTCTCATCTCACGACGAGTCGTATATTTCCAAATCGATTTTCCATTTTCCAACACAACAACAAACGGAGAAACCAAAGATTAAAACGGGAGAAATCGACCGTGTAACTCGATGAAATTTCGTTCCCAATGATAAACAACGCGTGCAGGACGCGCCATAAATGTCGATAAAACGGTACTGTTTGCCGGGTTCCCCGTAACTTCGCTAATTGTCGATTCGTGTTAAACCCGTGATCCATCGGACTGTTTAACGCGTTTCAATGTCGGTTATTTACACGCGAAGAATATAATCGAAACACAGTTCCTACATAGAACAGCCAGAAAGCGGCACAGAGCAGGACCAACCAGAGTCTCATCGATCTGTCCGCGATCCTAACCATTTTGCATCTTCCATTCATTTCACGGTATTATACGTACTTCCAATGTTCACACGTCTCTCGTGCAATCGAACTAAACGTTTCGGGGATCGTTTCATGCCTATACAGATTTTCCCTCTGATTGGGCCATTTTTCGAAGTGCTCATCTTTTTATCGATTCTCTCCGGAGAGAATCGGAGGCGGATGCGTTTCTGCTCGAGGACACTGCCGGCGATCGCTGAAAAATTCACGATAGCGTTCATCGATCGACACGGTGAAAAAGAGACAGAGAAACCAAATGAAAATAGCGAATCCTGACTGATCCGGTGGTGGCGCACGCGAAGCGTATCCACGCTGTTTGCGCGATAATCCTAACGAAACTTCGCTCATTATCGATTCCTTCGAGGCTGTTGCTAAGCGGATTCCTCGCGTTCCGTGTTAATCCTCGTTCCTCATCGAACATTTCTATATTAACAAATATTACGGTATTACTCTCCGTGAAGGGAGGAACCACTTTGCTTGTTATCTCGTAGGTGAACCAATTAACTCATAGAATTCATTGTTTCTACGAAGACGACGTTTTCATCTGCACCTCGGCGTTCCGACACTAGGTCGAACGGCGGCGGCCTAAC
>NT_176962.1:263617-447512 GCF_000188095.3 Bombus impatiens
GGCGGCCTAACGCGTACGGTCGCGACGAACGCGGGGGCGGAAAGGGGCGGAGGATCAATATCACGGTTAGGGAGAGACCAGACTGAAAATAGGAGCGAGTGTAGGAGCAGCGATGAGGGATAAGGATTACAAGAGGAGAGAGAAAAGGAAAGAGGAGGGAAGCCAACCCGAAAATGTCAATTCGCCGGCCTTGGCTCCTCGTGAAATTACTATCGTGGCATAAGGGTAGAGCTCTAAACGGACTCTTACGGTTTTACGGGAGAATTACCCTCGGATAGAGCAGATGTCTATGGTGATGGAGAAATATTTCTGTGGCATCGGATTATGATTCTTGTGAGCAATAACTCCAATAGATTCAGTTGAGTTTTAGGTCACGGAGGATCATATGGATGTAAAAGATTCATAGTAATTTGTTTTTGTATCATGTTTCGTTGATCGATTTGGGTTGTTCGTAGAATTACGTTCATGTAAATCGTGTCATAATAGAATCGTATTCTTAGTTTCTGTTTTATTAGAGTATCCTGTTAATTCGAAGTTTTGTTTTGCATTCGTTTATTAAATTTTGTTTTAGATAGATTCCGAAATTGATTTTTGGAGAATTAATTGTGTCATTCTATCTATCGAGATTTAGTATTTTGAAATTCACTCGAGAACCATCAATCTATTTAGAATCTCATTAAGATTTGTCAACCAAAGTGTATCCAAGCTTTTGTAATTATTAAATATTATTTAAAACCCAAATAGTATTAGTATTTGAATAAAGTCGTCGATCTTAGATTCGCAATTCTATATAAGTATGCCAAGGTGAAAAAGGCATTGATTTATAATCTGATCGTATTGATAACTATATCCTTGGTTAAGTGTCGTCCTATATACCAATATGCATATTGTGCAAGCTATACTGTGATTAATAAGTCTTTTCTTTCATACAAATTCGAGTGGGCCAATCGTTTTTCACCAAAGTCCGTGATTTTGAGAATTAGTTCATTAGATGTTGTATATAATGAACGATATAAGAAAGTGAATTTGTTAGGGCAATCTTACTTTCCTTTACTTCCATTTCCAGTAGGTTACGACTATTTGAGATGAAAGTAAGAAATAAGTATTACTAAAGATAAACGACAAAAATGAAATAGAATAATATATTCGGTTTGTAATAGTTTGCAAATTTCATTGATAGAACATGTAAGTGCAATGACGATCCACTGGTCGACATCGACAGAGCACGCAACGCTCCACTATATACACAACACCGAATGGCTCATGAAAAATCTGTGGTGAAACTATCAATTAACTGACCTTTGCGATAGAGAAAGGCAGAGTTCACGTAACTATTCTGGATTAGGACAAATTCTCGTTTCGAAGTTGCACATTCTAGCAACTACAAATTACGTAAACACTGAAGACGTTTGAGTCGCGTAAAAATCTCGAGTCCAAGTACAGTAGAGCAAAACAAACTTCCGGAAATATCTCGCGAATTATCTGTTGAAACAGACAAGAAGATATGATTTTTTAATTTCCAACGTAACGGTAAATATTTTGACTAGAAGGAACGTGTTTGTTAACTCACAGTCGTTTTTTCCCTAAAACGGCGACAGATCTGAAACGTTGATCATCCTTCGTCGTAAAAGTCAGCGAGAGTAAAAGTATCGAGATATTTTCTAAGTTCTTGTTCTTGACACAGAAGAAACAGTAACAATAAAAACACACACATATAATTTCACTCTATTGCGAAAGAACAAAAAAAGAAAAAAAAAATGAAGTATAAAAATGTGAAAAATTGGACGGTATACCTATATTTCAAGGTTATATAAAACCAACTCGTGGTTCTTGTATCCAGTTTATTTTATACTCGCTTGCCTTTTGTGTAGAGCGTCGACTAGATGATTTTCTACTGATCCTCTCTTTACAAGAATACGAAAAACAGTCGTCGAGGTTGTCGCAAACATCGAAACCTCCTTTTCATAAACCTTACTCATGTACCGTCATCCAGGAAATTTCGTTTTTTCCAAAGACAGTCTCTACGACGAACACCCGTATATCCTCGAAAATTTTATTTCAATTTGCGTTTTAATGAACGATCGGTTTTACGTGTTCCTATTTCTTATATTAGGAACTATATTCAAGTTTAAACGTGAATACTGAATTAATTATTAAAACTCTCAGTTTGTCGAGGTTATTGAACTATAGCGAATTTTCAATTCGAAGAGACTGTTTTTTGCAACAACGAAATCGATTCAACGAGAGGAAGAGGCGAGAAAAAGCAGAGGGTGACTCAATTGAGAATATAATAATTATACATATAGTATATAGCTATATATACACACACACACGCATATATATATATATATATATATATATATATATCTTTTTCTCGACAATTCCTTCGAATGAACCAATTGATTATATATATATATCTCGCGGTAAATGAATACAATTCAGAATAATGCTTGAGGGATCAGTATTTATAATACTCGAGGAGGTTTCGATAAATGCGATAAAATAATATTTGACCAACAACGATGACTACGACGACGACTCAAAATCACGGCGACAGAAGCATAGCGACGTATCGGTTTCTTTTTTCCTTCGTCGTATATTGTAAATAGCGTGTAGTAAGTCAGTATGCGGTTGGTGGGAGGTAGGTAGAGACAAAGAGAAAGCGAGCGAAGCACGTGACTGTAATTTTTGCGGCTGACGGATAATCGGCGAACACCGCCGCGCCACAGAGTCTTGATGTTTTCTTCTTCGACCGAATTGCGCGCGAGAGGGGATCGAGAATGCAAACGAAAGCCGTTTCTCTCCCTTCTCGGCGAGAAATCGCTTCGAACAGGTCATAGGATACGGTCCGTGACGGTACGTAACGGGCGTGCACAGTGACAATCTTGCGAAATAAAACGAAACGAAATAATTAATGATTGAGAAAATTTAAAAAATTAATTATTGAAAGTCACTATTTTATGAATGGATAGGATGAATCGATATATAACTAGAAGAAAAAAAAAAAAAAAAAACGGAAGAAAGATAATGTAGAGCAAGAAGCGAATAATATCGATGTTGATTAAAATTTTGTTGATTAAAATTCTAAATTCTTTAATTACAATTGTGAATTAAGGAAAATAATACGATAGGAAGGGTAAAGAAGAATCACACGCGAAACGGGATGAACGTGCTAGCGCTTTCGCCGCAGATCAATCGACGCAGATTCAATACTCTTTCTTCATGCTATTGTTCTTAACGAGATTGTGATATATTATATTGTTAATGCTGTAACGATAACTAGATGCGCGTACGTATAGAGGGCGCAATTGTTCGTCGCGCGGAAGTTTTAGTCAAAAAGAGGGCGCAGCAAGCGATCATCCCGGGGACTCGAATGAAGCAGATTCTTCGCGAGTGTTCGCCGATATAGTTTTCGATGATCCGTGCCGTGAAATTTACGCTTCGCCGTTTCTTTCCGTTCGCGAACACGTGAAAGCAGATCGGTTTACCGAGAGAGAGAAAGACAGAGAGAGACGAGACGAGGTAGCAATAAAACAGTAGTGAAACAAACGAGGAAAAAAAAGAGTGAAACAGTAAGAGATAAAGGAAGAGTTAGAAATAGAGAGTGAGTGGACACGCGTTGATTGGATGGAGACGCGAGGGAAACAATGCCTGTAAATAAACGAACAAAACAGAGAAAAAAGATGAAAGGAAGAAGACAGTGTTGCGTTATAGTTATTTATGTTGCTGATCGAAGCGAATTCGATAGTGAATTATTGTAATAATTCGTAATTTAAGACGGAGAACGGAGGAAGAGAAATGAGAAATCATATACACAGATTATGTACATAAGCTAATGGGTAATATCTCCCTTGGTAAAGGATAGTTTACGGATAGTTATTTTTATTACTATTATTATTATTATTTCTAAGTAACTATTATTATTATCATATTATTATTGTCATATTATTATTTTATTATTATTATTAATTATTATTATTACTTATTACTATTATCATTATTAATATTATAATTACCATTGTTATCCTTCGGCCAATGATCTCAAAAGCAAGATAATTATGTTCGGATGAGAGTGTTGCTAAATCTGAGCCGATTTCAATTTTCATCAAAGGCCACAGTGGGAAAAGGATCACCGTTTTCGTTCATACATTCAAGACACCGATTCTACTTCTTCATCTCTCGTGTTTTCTTTTTATCGACTTTTAATTATTTCCTTTTTTTCGTTCATTCGTCCGTTCCTTCCTTCCTTTTACTTTTATTTCTGGCCTATGTACTCTCTAAACATGTTTATGACGCACTCGAAGCGAATTCTTCGTCTACGGTTGCGCTTCGTTTCCGGTTCTAGTAAATTTCGTTACACTTCTAATACGACGCGCACATTCTAAAAGATAATGAACGCGCGGTTTTTGAATTCTTTCCTCCGTTTCGATTTATCTCGGATCACTTAGACTTCTCTTGGCTTTAAGCACACGATAAATAGACGCGTGATCAGAGAATGAACGTTCCTTTTTTTTATTGGGCCATACATTCTTTCATTGCATAAGAAAGAACATAAACAGGATAAATAATCGTTTATATCGCTATAGGTCCCGTTTATATCGAGTTATTTTATAAGTGTTTATCAAATGAGTAATATGCCCACTTAAAAGTCGTGAACTCTAATTTTTATTTTGTTTCATCGTATGTTACGTGCGAACGGCAGTTCTATATAAAACACGGAAGGTTATTTGTTTTTGCCCTAGATTCGTCGACGAATCCTTTAAGTGAGGACATTAAGAGAAAGAAAAAGAAAAAAAGGAAAAAAATAAATAGCGGTTTAATATAATGTAATTCGAAAGTGACCTATTAAATGAATGAATTTAGTTAAATCTGATAGCGGTGCAACGCTGATCAAATTATTCATAAACATGTTTTATCAAACGAGAGTCAAGACATTTTGTCATGTCTTTGTATATTTTTATGCAATGTTGTAGAATGATATTGTTTCAAATATATTATACAGATAATAATAATAAACAAATTTATATGCCATAACCTGTGTTTAATTTACTTCAATGTCATCCCACTTTACTTCCTATCCTAGTATTTAAGTAATTTTTTTAGAACTGGAACGAAAACCAAAGTTTTTAAATTCAATTACTAAACAGTTCGAATACGTAATGCAAAAAGTTAGCTTTTGCTTCAATGTCATGTAGGGGATCGAATAATCTAGAGTATCAATATGTGTACTCGTTATTGTATTTAAAACAGATCTTGTCGCGAAACGATATCTATACAGTCGTTTAGTCACAGTCTATACTAAATCGCTTGCGATCACGTTTGTTTATTTATAATCATTTATAATCGTCAGAAGAAGATCAAGAGATACAAATTCGTCTTGCTTTACGGTTACATGTAGCGGCGCCATTGTTTTGCCCGGAGTTCGTAACTCCTTACAATACCTGTGATCTAACGGTCTTGATACTCCGAAGCAAAACAACAACATGGTTTAAAACAAATTCTAACTCTTGTGCCGCTACAGTCATAAAGATTTTGCATAAGAGACAATTTCAGAGATCAACAGAACAGAAATGAGTCATCTGACCTAGTACTTGATATTTTCCAAGCCAATTTTCTATCGAGATTTTGCTTTTTTACTACTTTACTTACAAATGTTCTCAAAAATACGACTGCATATCAAAATCTACAGTCTAATCATGATTATTTATTTTTACATTTAGTAATTTGCATTCTAATGAAATTCATATTGTAATATTTCAATTAAAAAATCACATTACAAAATAAATAGAATATCTTACTTTACTTTATAATAGAATGTGCCAGCTTCTGTATGATCATCTTTTTATAATAGTATAA
This sequence comes from Bombus impatiens, assembly GCF_000188095.3. Classification (NCBI taxonomy): domain Eukaryota; kingdom Metazoa; phylum Arthropoda; class Insecta; order Hymenoptera; family Apidae; genus Bombus; species Bombus impatiens. The sequence continues at coordinate 269,474 of NT_176962.1, forward strand.
TAGTATATACAGTTCCATAGAAAATCAAAAGGTGAACTCAAAAAATATTTAAAAACACGCGAAATTTAAAAAGGAATAGTTTTCAAAAATTCTGAGAAATGACATCAAATCCTAACATTTAACGAAATAGTGCCATCTTCTATGTTATGATGATTTCCTGATACAAAATCGCAAGTCGGCTGAAAAATTTTTCAATCAGTTGAAAATTTCGGTTTTGAGAAATTTTTGGAATATGATGTTATTTCCAACAATGGCCGAGGTCGCACCATCTCCTATACTATTATTTTCTATTGATACAAAATCGCTATTTTGGCTGACGCCAAATTTCAGCTTTTGGATTTTCTTAGAAAATGGTGTCATTTTCTGGAATTTTGGAAGATTTCTAATACTTCTTATGACTCTTAATTGAATACTCTACTAATACTCTCTTAATACTTAACAATACTTATCAATTTTCTCGAACTTCTTGATCATTTTTTAATAATTTATTCCTTAAACTACTAGGAATTGGACAGGATTTAAGGATTATGGATGTTGGAAGGATTTTATATAATTAAACGTTTTGTTTATTGGTAAGCTTACAATAATTGTACAATTTTACAACTTATGTGTAATAATTTGTGTAATTGTATCATTTTACAATAATTTAATTCTGTTACTCAACCGATGGAGCAAAACAATTCTCGTGTGAAAATGATGACCAAAATCTTATATGTATGTGCTCGTGGTGCCATGCAGCGTTTTACCGCCCGTTTTCGAATCGCCAATTCCTTTGGACCAATTCCGTGCGACGTCAATGTTAGTGGCGTTTTAGTTATTTCGAAAGCATGGCTATGTCTACCGTTCATAGATTGAGGCTCGCAATTAAATTCGGAAAGAACCTTACAAGACCGTTAAGTCTGAGCTGTGGAAGACGAATTTTAGGAAAACAATGTCAGCGGTTTTCAGGTTTGTATATTTTTGACGTCATATAATTTTCATTTCTATATTATTTTTTTAATTACGTACATTTTAAGGTTATGTGAACATGTTTTCCTTAATCCTATAAGATGAATTTAATATAATATTTATATAATTACCTTCTGTATACACAAAATAATTGATTTTTTAATGTATAGGTGTAGTTGGCACTCTGGCACAAAGCTATTCTTCTCAGGCAGCGACACAAACCACAGAAACTCATAATATTATAAAAAATATAGAAAAACCTACAGGTATTTGCACGTGTAATATTCAAAATATATCTTTTATATAACATCTTTTAATTTTTTTAGAGAAAGGAGTCAAACATGAATTCCGATCAGAAACACGGATGCTTTTACAAATTGTTGCAAAGTCCTTGTATTCAAATAAAGAAGTAACATTGCCCTTATCTTATGCTATTATCTTAATGTTACTTAATTTTTAGGAAATAAACATTTAATCAAAAAATGTTTTCCTCTTTTACTTTGATCTAAAGGTATTTCTACGTGAATTAATTTCTAATGCAAGTGATGCACTTGAAAAATTAAGATATATGCGCTTAAGTGATTCTAAAGCTGCAGATATTATTGGTGACAGAAATTTGGAAATTCATATTGGTACTGATAAACAAAATAGAACACTTATAATTCAGGATACAGGAATTGGTATGACTCATGAAGAAGTGGTATCAAATCTAGGAACTATAGCTAGGTCTGGTTCTAGAGTAAGTATAATTAACAATACCAATTAAAATGAATTAATTATATACTACATATATTTTACAATTTTAGCCATATTACACAGAAACTTTTTATTTTATCATGTAAATTTTTCTTTAACATAGGCTTTTTTAAAAAAATTAAAAGAGGAACAAGATGTCGGTGATATGTCACAAATTATTGGGCAATTTGGAGTTGGCTTCTATAGTGTCTTTATGGTTGCTAATAAAGTAGAAGTGTTTACAAAATCATATGCACCAGATGCTGAAGGCTTTTGCTGGACTTCTGATGGGTAAAAAGAGTGCTTTTTAATAATTAATTTAATAATTAGAAATTTTTACTTTTATGAAATATAGTAAGGTATATGTATATATTATTAAAATATAAATTATTATTCAGTTCTGATACATTTAAAATCTCAAAGGCTGAGGGAGTTCAACCAGGAACTAAAATTGTTATACACTTGAATCTCAAGTGCCGGCATTATAGCGATGAGAACACAATTAATAGTATGTAGTTTAAACATTTTCATGCGATTATTTATTTTTAGATTATTGATTAATCTATTAATATTTCACAGATCTCATCATGAAGTACAGCAACTTTATCAGTAGTCCTATTTATGTTAATGGCAGAAGAGTTAATACCCTGCAGGTATGATAGAAGAAATGCTTACATTTCCCAGGATATTTTATATTGAATTGTGTAGCTATATGTATCTTTTTTAGCCATTGTGGATGCTTGATCCAAAAGATATTACACCATTACAACATAATGAGTTCTATAGGTTTATTGGGAACTGTTTCGATTCTCCGCGATTCATATTACATTACTCGACCGACGTTCCACTTAATATAAGGGCGTTATTATATTTCCCAGAACAAAAACCACCATTTTATGATTTCACGAAAAGTGAAACAAGTGGGGTTTCGTTATATAGCCGTAAAGTTTTAATTAAAAATAAGATCGAAAATATTTTGCCAAAGTGGATGCGTTTCATCAAAGGAGTAATTGATTCTGAAGATATTCCTCTTAATTTAAGTCGTGAATTATTGCAGAATAGTGCTTTAATTGGGTAAGACAAAAGTTGATTAAAATATGTAATGTTATATGAATGGTTGTAATCATTTTAATTTGATTTATTTATTTTAATTTCTAATGTAGGAAATTGCGTAATGTTCTAACCACGCGAGTCTTAAAATTTTTGAATGAAAAATCTCAGAAATATACTGAAGATTACGACAAATTTTATAAAGATTACAATATCTTTTTAAAAGAAGGTATTGTAAGCACTGATATTCAAATAGAAAAGGTAATATATATATATATATATATCTTTTTTATTAATACATGTAGATATTATTTTCATCGCTTCTGTAATAGTTTTTATTATATATATCTTTGTTTAGTTCTTGTGTTATTGTTTATTAGGAAAACATCGCTAAACTTTTACGATTCCAATCGTCTGCAATGCCACCGGAGGTATTAATAAGTCTAGAAGATTACTGCAAACGAATGCCTTCTAATCAAAATAAGATCTATTACCTATTAGCACCAAAGTAAGTTAATTACTTTTCCCTACTATATTATTATGGCAGTATTTGTATTTACTTCTTAATTTTAGCCGAAGCTTAGCTGAACAATCACCATATTACGAATCTCTAAAGAAACGGAATATTGAAGTAATATTTTGCTATGAAGCGTATGACGATGTGATTTTCTTACACTTAAAAGAGTTTAACTTTCATCAGTTGACTTCTATTGAAGAAGAGTTATGTGAAACAGATTCAAAATCTGATACTCCTGGTACGTGATATGTCTGAATGACTTTCGAATTTGTATAAATTGTTCTATTTTAATATTTCTTCTTGTTTAGGTATTATTAATAAAGGTGAAATGGACAATCTTATAACATACATGAAGAAAGTTTTGTCCGGAAAGGCTCATGACATTAAAACAACGACTCGACTTGAGTCACATCCGTGTGTTGTTACAGTTCCACAGATGGCAAATGCAAGACACCTTACCCGCATACAAACACGTCAATTAGGAGATGAAATGTTTTACTCCATGCTTCAGCCATGTTTGGAAATAAATCCTAATCATTTCCTCATTAAAAAGCTTTGTGAATTAATGAACACCAATACAGAATTAGCAGATCTTCTTATACAACAGGTATTATGTTATGATCTATTATATTATTTTTGATAGCCTTGGATTTTATGTGTTCTAAATCTCTTCTTAATCTGTTCCAGTTATTCACGAACAGTATGGTAGAAGCTGGTTTAATCAATAACCCACGTATATTATTAATGTCTCTGAATAAATTGCTGACTGCAGCATTAGAGAAACATTAATTTACATAGAATATTTGCAAAAATACTGTTTAATAAATTACCAATATGTTCTATATATGAATATTTCAAATAAAACAATTAATGGGCCATTGTATAATTTTCTACGATTAAAATTTATTTTGCAGAAAGGAAAAAGATTCATTGTATTATCATTTATATTTATCATTTTCGTAGAATAAATTATTTTATGTATTTTAGTATATTCATTGTTCCATTCAGCTTAATTAATAAACTGAGACATGGAAAGGAATCATTTGAGATCGGTAATCTATACTTTTATACTTCGTGTGGTAATGGTTTTGGAACTAATATAATAACAGAAAACGTAGGCAAGATTGTATTATTTATTACAATAGGTTGATCTTGTACAAATTAATTATAGCCTTCTAATTATAACAAGTCAAGTTCCTCATTGTTTGAAGGATTTCATGATATCGATATGTATCCTATTAGCAGGGCTAAGTTGCGGTGAATTTGGAAGTTGTACCCACATCTTTTTCGTGTTTAATTTCCTACATTCTTCATTGTCGTATAATTATGGCAAGTTACAATAAAATAAGAAATAACTGGAACTATTTATTATTTTATAAATTATAGTCAAGTATAAAGATCCATAATAAGTAGTTTGAAAAATAAAAAAAGTAAACGCACACAAATGAAATTATTCGTTTCGATCAATTCCGATTGCTTAAACCATTAATAGTGCGAAATTATTAAATCCTACTTTACGAAAACGTTTCGTCCAAACCTTAATATCGCTAATCGGTCAGAACTTCTATAAAATATTGCGCTCCCTTATTTTTATCTTTACAACCAAATGTTTTGTAACGTCCACATGATTACAAACTGATTGGTACAATATTTATAAATGGATGATCTCTTTTCATCCGCATCAGTTTACAGTCTTTAACCAATATGTTTTCATTGTTAATCCGTAAAATATAAAACTAATCTTAACAGTTACGAACCTCGCTGTGCTTCGACGCAAACTGAAATTTTCATTGCGTGTTGATGTTGATTCTGATACAATTTGTTAAGTTAAAACTGTACAGTATTCTTATATATTTCATTCTAATATAGAATAAATTGTCTATGTTCAATTGTATCCGTGTAAGTAATTGCATTGAAATTTCAGAAAGGAGAGGCACAGCTGTTTCAAACTTATATAAGAAGAAGACAATTTTCTCTTCCTCTTGGTCAAAACAAAAAAAGAATATGTCACCCTGTTTCACATTATTATTAACGTGGTTTACTGATTTATCCCACTAAATGTAGAATAAGATGGCTAGCATTCTTTACAGAACAGGAACATAAACAATAAATTTGCCAGTAGAATTCTACATGTATAAAAAGAACGTGTACACCTCTCCCAATTAAGCTGCCGCTAAAATATTTGTCCAACGGAAAGAAAACTTATCTTGCATGGAAGTACACGGTATTTAAAAGATATTAGGCACAGAAATAACAGTTTCTTGACCCTTTGTGTGTCACGCTTAACTACACAAATTAATCAAGGGAAATACCTTTGTTCGTACGGCATTTATTATTAAGTTGGCAGTTCAAAAAATGTTTCATTATCGTTACTTGGACAGATTTTCATGATGAAAAATAACAGCGTGAGAACTATGTAATTCATGATAAGAGTGTCGATGAATTGCGTACGATTCACATTGCTGAGCAGTCTTATCGAGTAGATAAAAATGTTAAAGCGTGATGTAAGTAGTAGCACCATATATGCAGTTATGTCTGTTGAACCGATGGTGACTAATGGAAGGAAAAGTTCGAAATAAGAAATGAGAAAAGAAGAGAGGGAAAATAAAATAGATGCAGTTAAACGAATAGAACATTGACTTAGCAATACGTACGCGCGGAAATGGAATACTATCTTCCGCGATTTTTTAATTTCTTTTCTTTTAAAAAACGTTGGATAGTTAATATTACAATCATTATCATACAAGTCATAGTATTTGATCATTGTATAAACATTATTATCATCACAGTAAAAATATTTCATATCTCTTTAACTATTGTGCTTTGCTGCAGTAAACGCCAGCAGACATGCACATATATTCGCCCTAGAAGCAGAGCACTGTTTTTTTCACTAGAGTCAATTCATTTACTCACTAGACTATGCTGTACTTATATCTATATTATTAAGTAGTCCTTCTGTTTATTTCGTATGTAACCAAAATAAAGTCGGTTAGCAAATAGTAAAAATACATAAATGTACCTATGTATTTTTTTTGCAGTGGAATTATAGTTGTGGATAAGTTTTAAATTTAAACGATAGGTCATTAAATAATAGTCATTGGTCTGACAACGCGGTCGTGATTAAATTTACTTCTCTCAAGTAACAAATTTTATCCTTAATCAAGATAATTTCTTACTCGTAATAGTTGCGTATAGTTGTCACGATATATATGTATACATATATTTTTCATATTGTATACATATACATATGTATATTATATATTTTTTTTACTAAACCTCATCCCCTCTGGTAGAATTGAAAAGATGTTTTACCGTTAAACGAAACTCCTAATGGTCCATATATCGCAAAATCGTTAGAATGTAACTTGTCTATAAAATGAATGCGTCTTCGATAGAATATGCAATGTTTTGTAACCAACTTCCTTACCAATTCGTTGAATGGCCCTATTTTAATTACCATGAAATATATAACGTAAGTGTCGTATGAAAACAAGAATTGTTCCCAGATACATGTACGTTCATTTTCATACTTGCGGCTCAATAGAATTGTTTCGAGGATCGCTGAATTAAGTACGTTAAAGTACCTAAGCTCTACCTACATAGGAGATTTGAGGTACGATGTGCGAACGGTGCACACCGTTGGCTCAGTATGTGATTATTTCCATACCGTTCTTTAATTAGCTCGTATTCATCAATTTCCTTATATTCATAGCTGCCTCTGTACAGACCTTCTATCTTTCTCTCTACCTCTGATTCGATAATACGTATGTACAATATTTTTTCGTCGTATATTCACATAACATTCGCACTGTCTTTGTTCAAGAAGCACAGAAAAACACGATCACGTTCAGTCTGTTCTCAAGTCGTGGCACCACTGTTTGTCACACCGAGGTCTGCGTGATACCATTCCCCGACAACCACAAGCGGCCATTGCTCTTTTGATCGGCGATCTCGTATTCGGAATCGTCAATTTCGCATAAGTTGGTTGATAAGTCGCTGTTGCTGGTTGCACCGCCCAATAATGAATTTCTCTCTTCGAGCGTGGTGATTACCGAACCGATTTCGTCGACCTCGTCTCCCTTGTGGCATCGGTTGCGTCGGGTGCTTGGGAAACCATAAGGCACTACATCGTCTTCCTCCTCGTCGGATTCTAAAGTACTAAGACGTCCATTCAAAGGATTTGTTTCGTTCTCCGTGTCCGTGTGGATGTTGTAATGCGGTAGATAAGAGTTTGGATGACGGAGATAACTTTCGGAACCTTTATATTTGTATTCTCCCTCGCCGCCGCTATCCAAGGGATTTAAACGTTGCGTTTCCGCGCACTGATACTGCTCAGAAAATTCAGTCCCGCATTCCGAGTCCCCGACGTACTCTGATTCTTGATCTTCGTTCAACGTCTCGATGTCCCTCGCTGGATCTACAGAGCCGTGCACTAAAACGAATACATTTCGTTATTTTAATAACGCGATTCATTTATAATTGACAATTAAATTAAATACTATGCAGCACTCTGAGAAAAAAGGGGGGGGGGGACAGTTGACGTCGCAGATCAATTTCATTGGATATTATAAAGATTTATTACAAATATTACACCCTACCAATCGAAGGTTAAAAAGGCAAACCACCAAGTCTACCTTAGTGCTATGTCACATGCATCCCTTTCTGCAGCTACTATCCATTTAAGACGACAAATCGTTTAAAGGAAACAAAAGATTCGATAGCCTCGCCTAAAATTATCTTACATATAATATGTCTACAGACATAATGAACTAAAACTGTTCCAACTAGCCGCGAGTGGAAGCAATTGTACTGCGAAACATGCAGTCGCGTACTCACCTGACGGTAACTGATGAGTGTTTGATTCGTTACTCTCATTGCTGTGGAAGCTGGACGAGTCTGGTACTTCGCTTCCAGGCACCTCCGTGATATTAGGCAAGGGGTTTTGGCTTGGCCTGACCCAGTCTGAACAATCCCAGTGATACCCTAAAAGCATTGCAGACAACAACTGTACTCCGACACGCTACATGCGACGATCTGACGTCGCGATACGGAGTCTAAAGTGAGAAAGAGAGAAAAGAAGAAAGTGAGAGAGTGAGAGTAAGAGAGAGAAAGAGAGAGAGAGAGAGAGAGAGAGAAGGAAGCGGAGTGTCTGCCTGGTATTATATAAAGGGTAAAAAAAAAAAAAAAAAAAAATTAGAATCTAGCCGATAGAGAAGAGATAGCGACAAGCGAAGCGACCCAAATATCAAAATGTGTATCCTTAGGTATTCGGCTGTTCTTTCAGGCATTACTATCTCGACTTACCACCGACTATACGAGGATCATCCTCGATGGACGTCATGGAGGCAACGGAGGTCCCACCTCCATGAGGCACGCGTCGAGAAGGATTTAGTAGAAGTCCTCCAGTGGTCAGCTCCGGTACCACTGGGCTCGCTCGTTTCAGGTCTGTTAGCGCACACAATACGATACACCAATGTTAATTCGATTCGCTACACGCCCAAGTCAGCATACGTTTCCGGACATTCGTATTAAGAAGAGGGAAACGATCAAGAGAAACAGACAGAAGAACGAGAAGTAGAATGTAAGATAGTGACAAAGGCGTAAAATGGCGATAAAGGAAGGTGAGAAAGTCTGACGAAATGATTAAATGAGAGAAACGAGGGAGAGATAGAAATAAGTAGGAACCACAGAGAATAGGATAAGTAAAAGAGAGATCGAGTCAATGGATCAAGCTATAAATTCCACCCACGAATGCATGCGACAAGCGAAAACAAAAGTAAGAAGCTACGATGAATCGGGGCAATCAGCGACGCATACTACTCACCATTTTTTATCTTTGTCGTGTCCGTGATGAAGGAAGCTAGTTGCATCTGCTCTTGCCAGCTCGGCTTATGAAGGCTATCCGTGTCGCTGCCTGTAGCGTTTCCGCCGACTGGGTTAGCGAGGGTTAAGGACGGAGGGGGCACAGGTGTGCTGCGATTTAGGTTTCTCAAATAATCTGGCGGGAAATTCTCCAGCTCGTCACCGGCGCTGCCATAACTTCGCAGCGTGTCTAAATTATTTAGTGCCACCGCTGCCGAGTTACCGTACGCGGCTGGCTCGTTGTTCGAGCTGGGAGTATAGGAAGCGGGTCTAGGAGGGCATTGGGGAGGTTCTCTCTGCAAAAAAGAATCACACGAAAAACCTTAAACTCAATGCACGCATCACTCGCAGGAGAGGGAATATCGGCTGATGATCGCAAATCAAGAAAAAGAACGCCATTAGAAAAAAAAACAAAAATAAAAAAAGAAAAATCGTCTATCATTGGCGTACGATCGAGGTATGATTAAAAGCATGCGGTCTTCTCTCTTAAGTGCTGACAAATCAAACAAGTATATTTATTTCTCTGATTTAGATACGATACCTGTATCACTTCCAGGTTGCTCAATTTTGAGCTCCGTTTGAACTCGTGCTCATGAGGTCGCGCTGAATTTAAAACAATTTGCTTCCTGGTCTCATTGTTGATGTTATTCGTCCGTGCTCTCGTGCGTTTCATCCTGATCCGTCGGAAGGCGAAGAATATGATGATCAGGAATATGTTCACTATTACTGCAAAGCCAATCCACATTAACTGCTCCCATGTGATTTTAAAGTGGCTCGATATAATTGGTGTAGAATACGCCGGATTTCCACAGTTTAATCCGGTCATATTAGGAGGACAGATACATCTATAGGTCCCTATTTCGTTCACGCAGGTTCCTCCATTTGTGCAGGGATTGGCGTCGCATTCATTAACGTCTGTTTCGCAACGTTCTCCCATGAATCCTTGGCATTTGCATATTGGCCCATTATTGCCTTCCTCGCAAACTCCACCGTGAATGCACGGGTTTGGACTGCAATATCTTCCGAATTCGCAGCGTTTCCCACTCAGACTTGGTCCAACACATTCGCAAGTGAAGTCACCTCCCTCTGGTACGATTTTGCAACGACCACCGTAGAGACAGGGTGAAGAGGCGCAAGGATCGGTATCAATTTCACAAGCGAGCCCTGCAAATCTGCTGTGACATTGGCACTCATAGTTGTCGCCACCAGAATCTTTACATGTTCCGCCATTCTGACAGGGCTGCGAACCACAGATCCCTGGGGGCACCAAAACCGTTGCAGCGTCGCAGCTGAATTCCACATTTGCAAAGCGTTTTAAGACAGCGACACTGCTAGCGCCACTCATATGTAACGGTACCGATACTCTGGCGATTCTGACATCATCCATACATCCTATGAAACCACGTTGAACATCCTCGAAGCCCAAAACTGATGGATGTTGTCTAACTTCAGCACCCAAGTAAAGATCATCAGATTGAAGATTCAGGATATCGTTGATACCAGGTGCAGATCCATGAGCTACGTGCTTTCCATCAACGGTCAACTTGGCGCTGTTGCTTTCTCGTTCTAATTGGATTTCGTGCCACTGTCCATCGCTCACGTATACACTGCTCACGCGAACCAAGCCTTCTCCGCTGCCCAGATCGAACTTGTATTGAACAACTCCATTCACGACTTCTAGTATATTATAATCGATCTTACCAGCTGCATACATCAAGTTTCCGGTCAATTGCACTGTTCTGATCCTTAAAGATAAACTGAGACGGTCCTCGATAGTCTGTTTGATGAGGGCTTTATCGATCCTATAACGAGCATAGCTCTTGCCACTAAACGATATGGGGTTTCGTGGAATGTAGCAAGACTCGTCATGGCACTTGGAGATGTCAATATCGCAGGTTTGCCCGGCGAAACCTTCAGGGCATTGGCACGAGTATCCTTGAACCGAAGAATCGGGAATGCAGACTTTAAACAGTGGACAAGGATCTCTGGCGCATTCGTTGACGACTACCTCGCAATGATTCCCGGCATATCCCTCTTTGCAACTGCACTCCATCTTATGTCTGTGTCGCGGGGACACGAAACTCATTACGTCAGTAGCTACAGGTGTTATTTGTGTGATGTCGAGAACAATTTTGTCTTGGCAATCCCCATAAACGCAGTATTCTTTGTTACATTTAAATCTAACAATTTCTTCCACGACTAATTTCGTCGATTCTTCGAGTTCTTCGATACGCTGATTTAACGCCTCCCGTATATTTTCAGACCCATAAAAGGTCGGTGATCCCAAAGGTGTAGAGCTCTTCTTCACCGCGAATAGGAGGTCCAGATCGTTGTGTATGGTTTGGCGAATAGTGCGAGATTTAATTAGATTCACTTCGTCTGTAGAAGGTTGGACGCTGATAATAACGATATCCTTTAATCTACAGTTCATCGCGTTGCGCACGGTTCTAATGAATCCCTTACGATGACTTAATATAAAATCTTCCGGACTGACTTCTCTGAATCTTACAATTACAGAATTCTCCAACATCTTTTCCGTTACCAAATCAACATTTACTTTAACGATAGAATGCGAATGATATTTTCCATCCGTTACGCTGACGTTTATCCTGTATTCGCCAACATCGAGACGCGGAAGGGCAACCAAAGTGCCATCAATTTTGTCAATTTTGAAGAGGTCGTTTGGGATAGGAGACGATGGAACCAAACTGTACGAAAGCGTGTCATATTGATCTTGATCCGTTGCGTGAACCCTTCCGATGATCCCACCAGGATACTCGTCCATGTAGGAATTAATAACTACCTCTAGAGGCGTAATTACTGGAGGATACTGGGATTCCTCGATCACTTTGATCACGACCCATGCGTCGGAATAGAGAGGTGGGCTTCCGTTGTCAAAGACGCGTATGTGCAACTCGTATTTATCTTTGACCCTGTTGTTGAATTTGGTAGCAGTTCGCAGTGTGCCGTCCTGTTCTAATCTGAACGCGTCACCCTCGTTCCCGGAACGGAAGTCGAAGGTGTATGGAGCGGCGTTCGGTTCAATATCTGCATCTGTGACCACGAATTGTAATACGGTGTGGCCAAGGGGCTTGTCTTCTTGCACTACCGCGGTATAATTTGAGAGGGAGAACAGCGGCGGGTTGTCATTTGCATCTAGAATCTCGATGTTTACCATCACGAAGCTGGATAGCCTAGGTATGCCGCTGTCACGGGCGTGAACCTCCAACACGTAATTACCGATCTGGAAACATGAAATATCGCGTTGTAGATTGCATTCGAAATGTCTTACAACCGCATTAAGATATATAATGAATGGTGCGTATGATTTATACTGACTTCTTCGCGATCCAATGATGCGGCGACAGTAATTTGTCCTGTTTTCTCATCGATCGAGAATTGCTTCTGCCTGTCACCTCGTTCGATGTAATAAGACACGTTCCCGTTCTCCTCGCTATCCAAGTCGTTTGCGAATACCTGATACATTCATTATAATATGGAATTAGTCTACAGTTAGCGTATAGTTAAGACAATATCTAAATTATTCGAAATTCATCTCGTTATTCGATTCCTTTTTATTTTAAAATTTATTTCTAAAAATATTAAGTTTACTAAAATTTTCGTTTATTTTATTATATGTAAAAGCTGTACAATAAAAGCAATTATTTAATCAATTGTTTTTTTATACATAAGCTGTGTATATATATAAGTCTTACCTGCGTAACTTTTTCTCCAATCTTTGCGTCTTCCCGTATAGAAGCTCTGTATGAAACTTCGCTGAATATCGGCGCGTTGTCATTGCTATCGATCACGGTAATATTCACCGTAGCGTGATTACTCAAAGGAGGAATGCCTCCATCTATAGCTTGAATCGTCAAGAAATAATCTCTGGCACGTTCGAAATCTAATTGCTCCGCAATAGTAATCACGCCACTACGGGCATCTATCTGGAACTTCTTATGTTCATTTCCGCCAACGATCGAATAGTAAACATCAGCATTGACTCCAGTATCCTTAGACGTTGCAAGAACTCGAGCTACTTCCGTTCCAACTGCATAGATCTCAGGAACTTTTGAGAAATACACCTTCGACGCGAATTCCGGTGGATTGTCATTAATATCCTGCACGTTGACAATTAACGAAGTAACACTCATCAATTGAGGGGTGCCCTGATCAACTGCCTGTATAGTTACATTGTACATGGCCTTCGTTTCTCTGTCCAACGGCTTCCCAAGCGTAACGATGCCGCTGTCCGCTGCGACGAGGAAGTGACCATCGGCAGAATCGATGAATTCATATCTGATCTTACGATTAATGCCGATGTCATTGTCCGTGGCATGTACTTTGGTTACTAAGGTACCGACCTCGACGTCTTCGGGCAGTGTAGCGCTATACGTCTGCATAGTAAATTTCGGTGCGTTATCGTTCAAATCTGAGACCAGAATTTCTAGCTGAGAGGAGCATTCCCAAGATGGTTTGTCTCTATCTTGTACATGCGCTGTGAGCGAATATTTCGCTTGAGTTTCCCGGTCCAGTTGACCGACCGTCTTTAATACGCCTGTCTCTTTGTCCAATGAGAATTTGTCGTTATTGTCGCCGGTTAAATAGAAGCGCAACTTGGCATTCGGTTCGTCGTCGTAATCAGTGGCCAGAACAGTGAGCACGTACGTGCCAGGATGCGATCCCTCAGACAGGATCTCTCGATAACGATACCTGAGGCAATATGGTGGATTATCGTTCACGTCGAGTATTTGCACCGTTACACGCGTCTTGAAGACGTATTTGCCGTCGGTGCCGACTATTTCGAGCTCATAACGATCGATCGTTTCCCGGTCCAGAGCCTTTGCCACGTATACTTCGCCAGTTGATCTAATCTGGAACTGAGATCTCGAATCGCCGGACGTTATGTAGAATTCTATGGGTGTATTTACGTCCGAATCTTTGTCCATGGTGATTAACTTGACCACGACCGTTCCTGGTAGAGCGTCTTCGTTCACCGCTGCTTCGTAACGATCGTCTACGAACGCGGGAGGATTGTCGTTGTAATCCTTCAGCTTTACGTGCACAGAAGTTCTTGCGAAGTGCTTTGGATTTCCATTGTCGGTAGCGACCACCTAGACACGACAAAAATGTATATTAAGTATTATAATAAATTTTTTTCTTTTTCTTTTAATTCTGAGAAATCTTAATTTTAATTTTACTTTGAAAATTATAAAAGGAAAAGAGATTCTCGTTATGTTCAGACTATTTTTTTTTATTAAATAACTGAGCTATCAAATATTCTATAGAAAATAGTAAAAACTGTCTATGACAAATTTGTAATTTTTAATTAAACGTACTTGAAACTTATATTCCGGTTGCTTTTCCTTATCAAGTAGAACCAGTGTCGATATCCACCCGGTGTACGTATCTACAGTGAAGACATTTGCCAGTTCGCCAATATCCGAGCCAAAGGAATATCGAACCTCTCCATTGCTACCCAGATCTTCATCGTGCGCGATAATTTTCAAAATTGATGTTCCTTCCTCTATATTCTCCGCCAGACTGATACCATAAGGATTACTTTCGAATTTAGGAGCATGATCATTTTCATCCAACACCTGCAGCGAAATTTCAGCTAGAGCTGTCAATGGAGGACTCGAGTCCGTTTCAGCGAGGACTCCGATCAAATGATTATCCTTCAGCTCTCGATCCAAAGGTTTAACTAAAGTAATTTGTCCGTTAGCATCGATCATAAAAAGTGGAGAATCTTCATCTCCAGAAACTATTCTGTATGTGACTGTAGTGTTGGTCACGGTTTTTAGCCTTGTTATAGGTGTTCCGATAGGAGACGCTTCTGATATGAAGAATTTGTCTTCTTTTCGTTCAAACAGAGGTGGAATATCTTGCGGTCCCATTATGTAAATGCTGAGGGGAACGTCAGCGTGATGTGTTGTCGCCCCGCCCTTGTCTTCCGCCCGAATGAAGAGCTCGAATAGTTGATTTTCTAAAATATTAGATAGATAATAATCCAACATGTTGCGGCACTGTGATCATTATCGGTACGATTCTTTTATAATTCGACCAGAAATTTTAATTATACAAAAATTTCTTATGTTCGGTACAATATTAAAAATGAAGAAATATAATTTTAACGATTAATGTCATATAGTACGCCAATGAAAATAAAATGAGCGATAGAATATAGCGCAGAACTTACCCCATGGCATAGCACTCTTTTGAAGGAACAACGCTCCAGTATCAGGGTTAATCCCAAATAACGCTTTCGCTTCCGAAGTCTGCAGTTCGTATATCGAATAAACAATCCTCGCAGCGTCATCCTCGTCAGCATCCTGAGCTTTCACCTTCAGGAACGGCGTATTAGTAGTCAAATTTCCATGAATGCTGGCTTTGTATTCTCTCAGCAGAAACACGGGCGAATTGTCATTTTCATCTCCAACTTTCACCCTAACAATCACGAAACCTGATCTGCCACCTCCATCAGTAGCCATCACGGGTATTTCATACAACTTCTGCTCTTCTCGATTCAACTTCTTTCTAGTCACGATCTCGCCAGTTTGTCTATTTATGTCAAATATCTCCTTCATCAGATCTGAAGCTATCGTGTAGATCACCGTGCCATATTCCCCGAAATCCTCGTCGGTGGCTATCACACTCGTCACCAATCTGCCAGGCAACTGATTCTCGAAAACTGTCACTTCTACTATAGGGTTTTGGAACGTAGGATTGTGTCTATTAGCAGGCAATATCTCGATCTTGACTCTTGCGAAGCTGGTGTACACATTGTCCGTGACAGAAACGTTTAGCATGCTGAGTTTCTTCTCGCCAAAGTTTTGCATATTGATCAGCGAAATGATGCCGGTGGATTGGTCGATGTTATACGTTTGTTGCTCGTTACCACCGACTATCGTATACGTGAGTTTATCGTCTACGTAGTCCGGGTCACTGGCAGATACCACCGTCACGAACTGACCCCTTTCCGCGTGTTCCGACAACGAGCAAGTGTACGAGGGTTGTTCGAACTTGGGTGGATTGTCATTCATGTCGATCACCGTCACCCAGACGTGGGCTGTGCTCGAGAGACTGGGTACACCGCGATCGATCGCGATCACCGTAAAGTGGTGCGATTCGTGGGTCTCGTGATCTAGAGATCTCTTCAGGAAGATCACACCCTCCTCCGGGTCGATGTGGAACAGGTCAGTGCTGTTTTCCGTGTCGTTTTGAATTGCATAGCGAACCTGTTGGTTGATGTCTGAACACAGAAAAGTTTATGGTATTACGGTTTATGGTATTTAGTGATGTTTACATAGGAATGGATGGTATAATACAGATAAGAGACACGTGTCACATGTGAACATAATACGTAAAGAGTATATATGTTCTGAGGGTGTATTCATTTTTTGAGCTCATCTCGTGGTATATCGGTGATCTGATTTTTTAAAAGACTCGAATTGTTCAGTATTTTATCTATGTGTATTTGTGTACATATAATTAATAAATGGAGCATGCTATGTTAACGAAGGTTTCTACAATAAGTATTAATGTATTTATGTTGTTACAAATTACATGAATGTTATAAAGTTTCCAATAATATCATGGCTGGAAAATTATTTATAGCATGTACACGAGAACGAAGCTTAATTAACATTTCCTGTTGATATCATTTGTGAACAACTGTTTTACTATGGTAGAAAAACATTTTGTACGAAGAATGTTTTAAGAATTCAAATTGATAAACTACGGTCATTAAGATAATAAACGATAGTTACAAGTAACAAACACGAAACAGTTCAGGATTTTATGAGTTTAATATTTCTCCTTTATCAGTTCAACCAATTAAAGCTTCGTTTCAACTTCTGACATAGTTCTGAGTTACCGTGAGCGAATTTCCAAATAAATCACTGGACAAAATCTCTCAACGAGAAACATCAGCTTCTATTTATCCTTTTCTCGTCTTTTTCTCGTCTCATTCTCGTACAATCATGTAACAACTCGGGGTATATTTCATCGCGATAATCCAGCCTCGGTGCCCACTAAGAGCATCCTTCACAATAATTACAATAACATTAATCTTGCTCCAACAGGACTGCCTCGCGTTATTTATGAGACATATACAGACAGAGGGAGTGAATTTCCGTTGCCTCGACATTAATTGCAAATTTAGTCGGGCCTTCAAGCTTCACGAAGCCGATCCGATCTTTCAATGCGTATCTTGCGATATACACTACTATCCATAAGTGTAATCTTGTTGATAAAAATTACGAATATTGCAAATTTTCGAGTAAAGTTATATAGTCGAATATACGATGTTATTGTTAAAAGATATTAGAGAACGTCAATGTTTTCTAGATTAAGAAATGGAGTTAGAAATTTATAAAATATCAGGACGAATTTAGAATTTTAATATTAAATAAATCTACTCGTAATACTATCGTAAAACCATATTTGTAATTAAGGTATTCGTTTCTGCAATATCTCAACCGACCAAAATTATTGAGTTGCCGTAAGACAAAATAAAAATATCGTTTCATAAAATTATAATGTCCAATGAATATATCAAAGAAAACGCAAGTGTATTGCACAATATGCAAATATTATGCAAACCTGTGTTTCAAATTCAAACATAGGCAGATAGAAGAACTAAGAACATTCCACTTCTTGCGCATGATTATATGGACAGCAATATGCATAGCTGAATTTAATAACCGCTTACCGGTGTCGTTATCTCTGGAGCTGACTCTCAACACGGAAGTGCCGAACGGCGCAGCCTCGGAGACCGAGATGTTGTACGAGTCTTGAGTGAATTCGGGCGGGCAATCGTTCACGTCGAGCACCAGGATGCTAACGAGTACCTCCGCGTAGACGCCTGATACGCTGTCCGTCGCGCGGACGGTCAGCTCGTACTGTTTCTTTTGCTCGTAATCCAGCTCGTCCACCACGTAGATTACACCTGATTTATCGAAGAGAAGATTGTAGACCCAAAAGCAGTCTATGCAGCGTAGCGTCCACAAAGCCGAGAAACTTTTCCTTTTTATTCGTGATGCTGACTAATAGCCCGACATTCTTGCGTGTATTTTTTTATTTTTTATTTTTTGTAAATGTGCGCGCGCGCGTGTGTGTGTGTGCCATTTTATACGATATTTTACCAAAGAGCATCTTGAGAAGCAGCATAGTTTATCGATGTGCTTGTACTTAATGCGGAACTTATGCAAATTTTATGTAGAGGTGTCGAAACGTGGTTTAATTATTCGTCTATATGATGGTGACTGGGTAATTCAAGGAGTTGCTCGGTTTCGCGGACACCAAGAAGAGAACATTGGTGAATGCAAGTCACGTGGTAAACACGTTTATACAAGACGCTCGGATACCGTGAATGAATTTGCGGATGCTACCAGAATGTCTGCACCTTCGAACACGACGGCGCGTTGTGCAACTTAACAGGTTGACTCCATTCAACTTGACGTTTTCGATTTTTCTCTCGCAAGCGTTTACCGAGCCTTGGAATGTTATAATGGACGTATATACTCTTGGGAGTTGCAATATTACGTGACTGCTTCTTGAGATCTTTATAAATTTTCTGACAACTCCGGACATTGTCGAATAAAAAAGTAACTGGACGATATTCTTTTTATCTTGAAAGTATTTTTATATTAAATGTACTTTTAAAAAAATTCAAGATATCTCAAGTATTCTCTAACGTATCTTTTACTTCAGCCAATTCTTCTACCAGTCTTTAATCCTTTGATCCCAATCGAAACATTTGCATCGATAAAATTTGCAAGAATTCTCATTTGCCCAATTAAAATAGATCGAAGGAAGAATAAGAATATGTTGCACAAAATGGAAAGCAATTTCTCTACACGTCGTTCTATTCTCGTTGTTTTGCGATCGATCTCAAGAAGCGAACAAGCGAAAAGTGTCACGTATCGTAGTCAACCTGTTACAAACGAGCTGCCTTGTTCCCTTTCTTGCTATTTCCACGCATTGTAGCTCGTTTAAGGTACAAGCACGGTATCTTTCCCAATTCGCACGCGACGTAAGGTGCAGGCACGCCATGCGAAGAACAGAGTGAAAGCCGTAAGAGAATTACGGGAGGCGGGAGGATTAAACGAGAACGAGGGGAAAGGGGGGAGAAAATAGAGAGAGAGAGAAAAATCGTGTGCCGACGATAAGGCAGCGTTGAAACGCGGTTTCGAGATATATCACCGGGCGAATTGCGGCCTCGATGTAACCACGTATCGCGTTTAAAAGCAACATTGTGCTCCAAACCCGTTTTTCACGCAGCTTCGTTGCTTCTGCATGAGATAATGGGACCGGTTGGGTTGAAAACGATGAGTAAAAGTGAGAGCAGAAGTGCAGAGCAGAAGCGTTCTCTACGTCGGGCAAGAGGATCAACATGCCGTTAAATTGTTGCATCGTTGCTGAGTCTCGCTTCTTCGCGATGGCATCTTTTACTTTTGAGAATGTCGTGCATCGATTGACAAGCGGTTAGAAATTGCGAAAGATGCCGGATATTGTGTAAGTGACGTGCAATCATAGAAGCTGTGTATGGCAAGCGGAAGTTTCGGCCGTCCGATGATATGGGTTCCGGCGTGTTTGAGTTGGGATTCGGAGTTTCCGGTATTTTCAGTTCTTGACACTTAACCGTTCCTCGTGTATGCTCGAGCGTAATGGTTTCTTCGAGGTCCTTGTGTTTCTGATATCTTTTCCAACAATTTAAAAAATAAAAAATACTGCAAAAATGATAGATAATAAAACATATATAAAAGATGATTTATATTGGATACGTCTGAAAGCGATTATTCCAAAAATTTGTATTTAAAAAGTTTCCAAGGTGTTCCTAAAAATTATTATTGCTTAAAATTCAGTGAATCGATACGATTGCAAAATATAGATATACGTAAGACTATAATTTGCAGCTAAATTTCTATGTCGTAACGACTCCACCATCGCGACATCCGCTTGAATGACGATCGATACCTCGTATGAAATCCCGATCGGTGTTCGCCGTTATTCTAACTTACTGCATGACGTAGTATGCCGGTCATGAAGTTGGTATTAATTCAGTGCATAACGACAGGGTGGGGATTTATCGTTCGAAGATCGACGCGAGAAACTGGCGGCCGAAAGAAACTCATTGTTACTGTTTGAGTCGTGCATGAAAATCTTAGAATGAAGAAAGATAGAGAGCAGTGCGGTAGCATGGTATAGTGCAACACAGCAGACCGATAGAACTAGTATTTTTTTATACTCACAAGGACCATTGTTACTGTCGGGGGCTGCGAAACAGGGAGATACAATAACACTTTAATTTCTAATTTAATCAAATAAGCATTCGTAAAGAATATATTATAGGAGAGACGGGTAAAGAAAGGAGAATTAATTTAAAAAAATACTACGATAAAATGTAATGGCGAACGTACGTGTTTCAACGTCGAATAGAATTAACTCGAGAAGTATATATAATTATTTATGATTAATTATATACGAATAAATTAATCATACGATTATAACTGCAGCTTGTGTTACGTGCGATACATTCCAACATCCCCAATTTGCTACTGTTTCACCACTACACCGTGACTTGATTAGAATTTAGTCACCGGATACCATGTATAACGGAACCAACACGTTGTTCGTTAAAGTAGAAAGCGCGGTTGTTGAGTACGAGATTACCGAGGTAACCATTTATATTATATTTAACCTCTTCATTACTGTTTCTATTTGGAAATGCATAAATTCGTTCGTCATACTTTATAACGTTAATAAATACATAAAATAATATGAAACTGTTTCATTTACTGCGATGAACGATTTAATGTCACGAAATACACGAAGTAAAAAGTTATTTCATCCATTGCAACGGTTATCACTATAACTGTGTCGTCGGAAATTAGAAACACGTTTCATAAAGCATGAAGCGAACATTTTCAGTAATAAAAAGGTCAAAAGTTATTAGAAGTCCCATAGCCGAATTGGAATGACAATCCTCGGGAGATGTTTTATTTGGGACTGGATTTAGGGCGCAACATTCGCCGATCGCGCGTTTATAATTTCGAATGTAACACACGTTCGCCGCTGTCGTGACGCTATTGGATGAAATTTTCGTCGTAAAAAAAAAAAAGAAAAAAAAAAAGAAAGAAACAGGAAAGTATGGGACGAAAAGAAAAATCTCATTCGTAGGACATATACCTATATACACTACCATTTGACCGTATCATGTTTCGCATGGAACGATGATGCAAGAAATAAAAATATATATGTGAAAGAGCAGAATCGACAGGACCGAAAACGTGGCAGTTTTTTTGAATCTTATCGTCGTGTGTTGTTGAAAGCTACATTGTTCGAGTTGCAACTTCATCGTTCCGTGCATGGGCGCTACGCGTTTAATTCAATCTTCGCTTCATCGTTCATCCACGGTTTTGAAAAACTGTTTCGCCGTGCGACCAACGAACGTTCGCTCACCTGTGTTGAAATCCAGAGCGAATTCCTCGAAATCGTTGCCTTTAGTTATACTATATATGAGCTTGCGATTCAACGGTGACTCAGCTTGTATAGACAAAGATAGGGGCGAATGTATCTCGATACTTTCCAGCACGCTGTCCGTATAGAATTGCTTGTCAAACACTGGCATCGACCGATCTATCACCTTCACGTTCACTGGCACCTCGATAGAGCACGGTGTTATGCCTGAAATAAAGTCGAAACCTTGTCGAAAACTATTTAAACGCCAATTAAAATGTAGATACTGTAAATAGCGAGTTTACCTCCGTCATATGCGGCAATGGTGAGCTGATATTCGCGATTGTGACCCTCCAGATTCTGTTTCAGGGATATCTCGCCCGTTTTCCGACATACCTTGAATAGCTCTCCGTGGCCTTTCTTCAGTTCATACCTGACTTCTCCGTTGTCACCGCTGTCCATATCTACTGCATGTACCTACAAGCCAAGTGGAATGCTCTATTTATAATGTTGCGTTAGAAGAAGAAAATATCTTAAATTTTGAAATAAGAATATCTTTTACCACCATAGTAAAAGGCAATTAAATTAATAATATAATCTTATAAAACGAATAACAGAAAGGGTAGTGGAAACAATATCAAGGAGATTATATTAAATTAGTCAAGTCCCAGTCGTTTTACTTCTACTCTACACCCAACATTTTAGATTGTAAAGTCAAGAATAACCGTAATACACTTGCCTTGGTAATAACGTCGCCCTTTTGCGCGTCTACGGACACAACGGCGTAATAGGGTAAGTTAACAAACATAGGACAGTTGTCGTTAATGTCTAATATAGTGATATTCACAATCACGTGCGCCACCCTTGGCTTCTCTTTGCCCGGCATCTGACTCTTCGCTTCTACTATCAGTTCGTAATGTTCGCAAACCTCCCGGTCGAATCTAATTCCGGTGGTCCGGATCGCGCCGGATGTCGGTCCAATTACGAACATGTCGGTGGGGTTCAGAATGCTGAAGACGATGTGCTCGTTGAGCGCGCTGCCCAAAACGTTCACAACCGCGACGGTCGTGATCCTCGTCGAATTCTCCGGGATCGTACCCTCGTAGACGTCCTTCTGGAACATCAGCCCGGAGTTCTCCGAGTTCTCCACCATCACGTTCACCTGGCAAACGTTCGAATACTTCCCATCGGAGACACGGACCCTTAGCAAATAGCTTTTCTTCATACGTTCTGGATTATAAATCGTGATCACACCGGTCTGGGGGTCTATATCGAACGTATGCGCTTTGTTTCCATCGATGATGTCGTACCTGAACGGGAACAAAAAGAAAAGGTCATTGCTATTTCGACAACACACGATGTTCTACCTTGGTAAAGGTGCAAAGGATCGTTAAACCTTCCGCTTTAGTGCCGACGAAAGAAAAAAAGAAAAAGAAAGAAAGAACAGTGACGCAAGCACCTCTATGCAAATTGGAAGGTTGGTCCCTTCACCGACGGTATACACAAGTGGGCAGTAAGTAATTTTCTTTCTGCGCGGAGGAAAAACGGCCGTGTATCAGAGGGCGATCATACAAATTTCATGCAACAATTATAATAGTAAATGAATGCTAACGAAGCCACGGCGCAGTCTGCATAAATATGAATCAGCCTTTTAAAGTGGCCGTAAATACAGAGGCACGCACGTTTTAATGGTGTTATACGTACCTGAGTGGGACACCCTCGGAACTGTCCGGATCTACGGCCCTCACTTGGATCACAGCGACGTTTTTATACGTGGGTAACAGTACAGTGGTGTTATAGTCGTTTTCGAGGAACTTGGGTGGACAATCGTTTACATCCGTCACTACGATCATGACCTTGGCCGTGGTCTCGGAAGACAATTTCGGTTTCCCTAGATCGGAAACCTTCACGTGGAAGGTGAACTTTGGAATGCTTTCGTGATCTAAAACCATTACGGTTCTAATGGCACCTGTGCTCGAATCTATGTGGAAGTACTTTCGAGGTAAATCTTCGACTATGTCGTAGTTCAAAAGGGCGTTCAATTCAGAGTCAGCATCCTCTGCTTTTATGACCAGTGGGGTGCTAGAATTAGTGAGTACTAAGGAACCAATGCTAGCGCCTTCGCTTATTTCTCCGTTGTACGTAGCTTGCAGGAACCTGGGCGCGTTATCGTTTCGATCCAGAACATGGACAATTACGTTACAGTGTGCCTCTGCGCTGGCCATGTTAGTCGCCGCCACCGTCAGGTTATAAAACTTGGTCTTTTCATAATCTAGCTCGTTCTTAATCACGATGATGCCTGTACTGGGGTTCATGAAGAACGTGTCGTCTTTATTGCCTTGAACAATCTCGAACTGCAACGAGGACGTGCTTCTAGCTTCCACGTGTTTCACGTATGTACCCAGTTGTTGGTTCTCATAGATCTCAGCGGATAATTCTTTCTGGATGAACCTAGGCGGAGCGTTGTCAGCCATGGTGACCATCACGTGTACAGGTACCGTGTTGGACAAAGCTGGAGAACCGTGATCCGTAGCCTTCACCAATAATATATATTCAGAGGAGACACTTAGATCTAGCTCTCGAGCCACGCGAATAACACCTAAGTCTGGATCTATCGCGAACATGTTACCTACGTTGCCAGAGGTAATCGAGTAGGTTATTTTTGCGTTATCTCCTCTGTCCCTGTCTATAGCATAAACTTGTACCACGGCAGCGCCAATCGGAGAAGTTTCGTAAACTTTTCCTTGGATGATCTCGCTGATGAATTCTGGAGCATGATCGTTGTGATCGTGTACCGTTATTATAACCCTGGCGTAGTTTCGTTTTGCGGGCGTTCCTTGGTCTTTTACCATCACGGTAAGTACGTGTTCTTCGATGGTCTCCCGATCCAGGACTTCGTTCAATGTAACGGCTCCCGTCACGGAATCTACGTGGAAGATTTCCAAGGAAGCTTGATTCTGGGCAGCGTGAAGGCTGTAGAATACTTTCTTGTCTTCATCTTCATCGGTTGCATGCAGCTGTAGAATCTTCTCGCCTTTTTCAACGTTTTCTGAAATGTCTACGTGATAAATGTTCTCGGTAAATTCCGGTCGGTGATCATTGATGTCGATCACCGTGACCAGCAGTTGAGTCTCAGCAGTGTGCACGCTATCCGTAACACGGATTGTCAGGTTGTAGAAGTTCTGTGTTTCCCAATCGAGCTTCTTCGCTAGCAGCACGTTTCCGTTGTCCCGACCGATGAAGAATTCATCTCGTTTGTCACCGTCTGCAAGTAGATTCGTCGTTCTCTCGTTCGTTACTTTTGCTTTCACGTTTAGGCGAAGGAATATTAATTACTTAAGACTCTATTCATTGTGTCAGCCATCATTCGATGATGATTATATGAATTTCTGTAGAGTTGTGTCAAAAAGTATTTTTATCAATTATATTAGAGTAAAACTGGATAAAATTCAGATTCAGAAGATACATTGTTACGATAACGTTACACACGCTACACAAGCGTGTGTGAATTTTGAAATATAGCTATGCTATATGTAGATATTATAAGAAGGATAAAATACAAAGAAAGACAACAAATTGTTTTATTGTTTCTACTTTAGGATCTTAATAGATCTCTAAATGTCTTATAATTTAAATGTGACATAGATGTGTCTCTAACTAGTTTAGCCATTTGGTGGCGCGAAGTTTAACTGTTACCTATGCGATCCAGCTGTGGAACTTTCCAACTTCGATCCTCCCAACTTTGAAAATGTTATTCAGGCCCCGAGCTATTCCAACCACTCGAATGTATTCCAACGAAATCACTCGATATTTCGCCAATTAACAAGATATCGTGACCGACTGAATTCTAACGAGTTTTCAAACTCCGCTAACACGGATACAGCACTCAAATTAATTACCCAGCAATACGAGAAAATAAAATTGCTATCAGCCATAAAATACATATTAAGAATAGATTATTCTTTTATCGCTCAGGGAGATAGATTTAAAAAATTCATTCAATTGTAAATTACTTTCTTTTCTGACTTAGTCTTTGTTAACAAAAAGATATTAGATATATTTATTTGTAAAAACGTTTCGTACGTATCTAACACATTCTGACTACAAAACTGACTACAAATGATCGACTGAAACTTATAACCACCAATACGCTCTCATGCTATTATTTTATTCCATCCAATTTAATTCCTTGAATACAATATGAAATAACTAATTTTCTCAACAATAACGTAAAATAGTAAAACTCACCAACAATATCATACCACAGGGAATCGCCATCTTTGTCCGCGGCCTGAACCAATGCCACGAGGAAGCCCACCTCGTCGCTTTCTGTAACCTCGACGGTCTGATTGTTCGTCTTGAAGACTGGCGGATTCTCGGATTCCTTCGGAACCTCGACAACTTGCACGGATACCCGTGTTTGATGACTGCGCTGCGGTTCTCCGCTATCGGCGGCCCTTATCTGGCAAACAGAAGCGTGCGCGGTCAAGTTAAGCTCAAACTTAAATTGTATTAAGGGAACGTTGTTTCCCGATCGACCATGAATTATGACTTCTGAACAGACCGCGTTGGATTTACAGGGTGCTTCGTTCAAAATACGCTCGAAACCCTTTGCGGCGAAACGGTTCTACATCGTAGAGTTAATGTTTCTGTTTAATTTTTTGACTAAGAATTGTTCAATTATTCTACGCGATTCATCGTCCCTCTGAAACGTTTTGATCGATCGTAACAAGCGTTTAATTCAGACTTTAACTATAAGTCGAACTCATTTTAAATGCTGGTATTTTAATTAACAGAGAAATCGCGAAAAATTAAGGTAAATTTTGTAGCAAGTATTAAATCAAACGTGATTTCAATTTAGATTCATTTAGGATTGAAATTATTTATAGTAATCCAAACAACGAAGAATAAATTGATGGGTTTCTATTTATTTTCTTTATTCGCGTAGATTATATATATTCATATATTGTCATATTTTATTTATTTTTCTGTTTAAATTTAACGTTTAATTTTTAATATTCATCTGTTTCATATTTAGGCCACAATCGATCGTTTAATTCTTCCCGAGTCTATCCATATTTAATTAGTATATTTCATAATATTAATTGTTCGAAAAGTCAGGAATATTTCTATGTATAATAATAATAAATAAATATGTAATTTTCTCTATCATCCCACTTACCATCATCTCGTATTCCTGTCCAGCTTCAAATCCACGTTGCGAGTACACCATTCCCGTAGTTGGATGTATTTTGAACTTGCCTTTACCGCGACCACCTTTGATACTGTACTGGATTTTCCCGTTATCACCAATGTCTTTATCGTTCGCGAGTACCTATCGTACAGGAACACAAACGAAAAATGAGAACCAACCTTTTCAAGCCTGCTTCCTTCGTTTTCTCATTCTCTACTAACATAGCTGTACACGACATAAAAGAGAACATTAGTATCGGCCATCGGCTGTATCAAAAGAAAGAGAAAAGGAATCTCGAACGATTCGCAAGTATCAAGCTGCTTCTAATTCATAATGCTATTCCGGAAATGCGGCCGCAAATTGTCCGGAAAGAAAAGCCTCGATATACCCTGTGTGTGTACGATTACACACCTCCATACTCGCATTCGTAAACGGACAAACAAACAGACAGACAGACAGACAGACACACACACACACACACACACACACACAGGGTGCAAACGCCGAGTGTGAACGTCAGAAAAAAATGAAAGAGAAAAAGCGGAACGCGTCTGCATTCGTCGACGAATGAAATCTACGTATGTAAGTAGATACGCAAATCTAGCACGAGAAAGAAAAGAAGAATTTTAAAATAAGAAAACAACTCATTCTGTCTAAAACATTTCGTTCACGCTCTAAAATTTTTCAATTCACCTTCCTCACACCCTCTCTCATACTTTTATTTTCTCTTTCCTTCTTTCATTCAGTCTTGCTCCCTCTGGATCCATCGTGAAACATTGCGCTCGTGACCTCGAAGCGTAGCATTCACACAGTCGACAGCATGCGGTACACGAAATGAATAAAGAAAAAAAAAGAGCGGGGAGAAATAAAACATACAGAAAGAAAGAACACAGGGGAGGCGGAACAGACGGAGACGCCGGAAACCTCCGCCTCCCCGTATTGCCAAATATCGATCTGCATTAAAGCGTATTAAAACACAGGCCGCGCGCTCTTTCCGCGGGCAGGCACGGATCGAACGCGATGTTTTGAGCTGATGCTACGAGCTGATGCACGCGGAACCGCGCGGAAAAATGTATCGTCGCCGGTTCATTAAATGGCGGGCTGAGTCTTCATGCCGGGCTTGCCTTTTCTTCCGCAACGAACATGTTTCCCCCGTGTGCCAGAGCTTATTATCGGCTGCCGGTTTTCTAACCCACGATTTTTTCCTCTTGATCCGCGAGGCCTTCCTTTGATGGCGGCTCTCGTTTGACGTTCGATTTCATTTTAAAGGATTTTTATAGATCACTCGGTAAGCAGAGTGACCTTTTCGATTGATAAATCGAATTAAAAATTAAATTATTTAGTTGGAAATTTAAGATAAGAGAATTTACTTTTTTTGATGGAGTTTTGGCACTGTTTCTCAGGCGATAACGAGTTTGAATGACACGAATGGCATTTAATTACTCAATTGAAAAAATAAATAGCATTGTAATGGAAGATCTGAGTGAATACCGTAAAGAATGCTTGAAACTTCCAGTCATGGAAATAAAACAAATAATAAACAGATCGGTGCAAGGTATTGGTGATTCGTACGCCGTATTAACATTCCTAGTTTAAATTTATTAGTTAATAGATTAGAAGCAACGATGCACTTAAAGAAGCTCGAGTTACGACACCTAACAAGACATTCTGTATAGTTTCCCAGTAATTAATATAGCTGCAATGGCCTAAAGCAATTTTCATTCTCGAAGTAACACCGTTCAATACGTGGGAAAGAAAACTGGTCCGCTACGAGCATTCCCTTTCATTCCATTCTTTTTCATTTCCGCGTCATGCGTTCGTACTTAGCGGCTTGCCCCGATGCCATGATTTTTATTAATTACGACAAAAGGAAAAAAAAAAGAAGAAAGAAAAGACGGAAAAATGATCAGGCGACAGCCTCGAACAGACAAATGCAAAAATTCAAGAACATAATATACATACGTATATATATATATATACATACAAAGAAACGAGCAAAACGGGCAAGACGCGACGAAGAGTTCGAGATGGACGCATACAAAGAGCTGATGGAGAAAGGGGCCACGCATGATGCGATTCTGAGCGAACGTCTCGTTTCATATTCATAAAAGATCTCATTCTAAATAATATTTTGGGATAACGTTTAGAATTTGAATTGGCAGGGAATTAAAAAGACATTTTGGCAAGTTTTGACATGTTGCTGAAATGGTAATCGTATTAAATATATCCTTTAATATTCCTATGGATTTTAAAATTAATTTTCGAAATTAGCGCAAGTCGTTTAAAGCTATTTCGAGTATTTTATGATTAATATCGTAACGATAAACGCATTTAGAGAACCGCGTTAATTCGTAAAGGATAAAAAAAGCAAGTTGAAGTTTTACACCCGGAACAACGGTTCGGTTAAAAGGCACTCGAGGTATAATTAAGTCCTCGAGTTTTCCTTCGAACGCATTAGAAATACCGAAGGCATATCGAATTCTTTTAGTCTCCCCCCTGAGTAAAAGAGAGCAATGAACTCTGAATGCAATTAAGAAGCCGGTGAGCACTTGATACTTAATAACTCGGGGAGATAAATTCCACTCTCGACCCAAATCCCCGGACAGCTACGAATGAGCCTCAATTACCCGGGGTTCAGCGTACGAAGTAGCAGCAGCAGTGGTTTGCGTTCATTGAAAATCAACTTTTTCTCCCCCGCCATACCGATATCTTTCGGTTCTACGTTCAAAGTTTCGCTCAGAGTCGCATGATGCGCGAGATTCAAGAGACTCTTCGTGTGTACAAAAAGAAGGGTTGCATCGGGCAAAAAGGACAAAAGACGATCGATCAAGTAGTAGACGGAATGCATGGCGGCTCCTATTTATAAAAAAACGGGCACAGAGCGGGGTTGCATGAAAATGCAGTATCATAATTAGAACGAACGTTACAGTCGATATACATATAATATATGTATAAAATATATATATATATACATAAAAGCGGGTCATAAATCAATGCACAAGAGCTCGTGTAAACTACCCGAGACCAATTTCACGTTTTTACGCAGAAATTATTTATGCTCCCGTGCCACGAGACGGCGTTTTTAGTTTCTTTTTTTTTTTTTTTACGTGCCAACGGTGTCCTTACCCTGAAGATAGGATCTCCTGACAAGCTGTCGGGGCTAAATGTCTCCCAAGTTCCATTCTCTAGTAACGTATCGATCGAAAGGTCGAACTCCCGCGAGCGGTTCCTCGATTTCTGTCGAGAACGAGAGAAGGAAGCCTTTTAACTTTCGCATTATCTCCGCTAATTCGCTTTCATCCCTCTCCTCCGCGTGTTTTTCTTTTTTTTCCCCTGCCACGTCGATCGAAAGTAGTTGCTGGCTTTGACCAGTTGATCTTTTTCCAATCACTAAACCGCTCGAAACGTACTACTGGCGAATACGGTGGAGAATATTTTCTTCAGTAAATGCGAAAGACAATTTATCGAAATTGCGGTTAACGATGTTTTAAACGGCGCGAGTGAAATAGATGGTATTTTTATTTGATCCATGACCTACGCTTTAAATCCTCTTCCTTCAATGATGCGATTTTTTGACGACTCAAGTACGCTACTGCGCGTAAGAATTAGGGTATTTCTAATTTATTGCAAATTTATTGCATAAAATTTATATCAAATGTAGCTCTTTTCTTTGTTGGAAGAATTTTAATTTAATTAATCGTATATCCTGTAACGAGAATAGGCATAACGTATGCGGTATGTAAAACGCGTTTTCCCGGGTAGAAGTTGAAACTCGATCGTAGTACACGATGACCGACCGAAATTACGAAAACGAGCAATCGTAACTTTATATCCGTCGAAATCAAATCTGGCCTCGACAAAATTCGACGTTGGTGGAAAACTATATTGAATATTCCTGGTATATTGTGAAAGCTATTGTCACTGTTGACATCGGATTAATCAGATTCCTCCCTCTACTGCCTTCGATAACAGCATTTATTATCTTATTTCCCCTAGCGAAATTTCGAATTACGCAAATATTTAACAAGCTTCGAACGTACACGTAGTAACGTAATACTACCAGCAATTAATAACGTCTCTATGTGAACGAAGTGAATTACGTTTGTTTGAAAATGATTAAAAACAACGTGAAATATTTCGATTTTAATGTGACGTATGCGGTGTTTAACGTAAGAATGTCGTCGAAATTTACATTCTGAGAAGCTTTAAACTCTTATGAAATGCATTACAATACTATGCAAACATTGTAGTAAAATCCCCTGAATAACATGGAATATTTCACAATTATACTCAACATTATTATAAAACGTCAGGAACTTGTAGCATACTGCAAAAGGTCAGAGAACATTTTTTAACATTGCAAAACACTGTTACTAAATTCTCGCAGCTCATGGAATGTTTCGTAATAGCCACGCTGCAAAGGTTAGAATAATACTGTACTGCACACGGCGACAGATTTCTCTCAAATATGTTGATAATCCTAAACTGAAATATTTCGCATCTTTCCTGCAAAATAAATTAAATAATAATAATTTATGCAACTACAGTCCGCTTAATTTCTGTACAAACTTAATCTCCTTCGATCCTAATGTGACCCAAATACAATTTTAGTTACTTCAATTTTACTATTCAATAAGTGTCTGACTGAAACTTCATTCGACACAAACATATCGTAACCATTGAAGCGATTAAAGACATAAAACTGAACGTGACGTATTATTTACGGTTAATATCTCAATAAATCGGCCAACGTCCATTCTATATGTTTTTAAACAAATAGTAACGCGCAAAATTGAAAGCAGTAGAGGCCAGGATCGATCGCTAGTTCTCAGAACAGCGGTGGACCAAAGGTCGTCACAAAGGGAACTCGTTAACCGCGATTTCCGTCCTCAGGATCCCAAAGTTGCCGACGCGTGAAAAGCGCCACCGCGTAACCAGGAGTGTGTCTTCTCGCCGTAAATTCGAAGAACGACAAGTCTGCGGGAGAATTCCGTGCGAGGGTGTCCGTGTGCTAAATCTCTCAACTCTTTCACGCTATGATAGTCACCGGTGGGTTGCTTTGATCACATCGAAAACAAGTCTCCAAGAAAGAACACTTTCGATAACGAGCGACCGACCCATTCTTCATTCCTTCTTCCTATTTTCTCATGAGCTTTATATCAGAATTTTTCTACATTTCGGTATCGTGTTGAGTACGTCGTGCGATATATGCGTACAAAATTAAGACAGGTTCCAAGCAATCGCCAACAAATAGGTGGGTTTGGGAAGCGACGTTTCGGTATCGATACAGTTGGTTCTGTTGGAAGATTTTGGCTTTCATTACAGAAAAGCGTGAGGTTCTGACACTATTTTCAGACGGTTTGATTGGGTGACCGAAGCCGACAGCGAAACTGGTCTGTTCGAAGTGAACGCTACTGATTTGCAGGGAAGTGGTAATCGTAAATTAATGTTAATTTTCAGCAACATAATCCTCGAGTGATTTAATTTTAATAATTCTAGAAATAGAGATAGCGCTCTTTAAAAACAATGTGCAATAATTATAAAAAGTAGAATAATAATTCTTTTAGGTAAGAGAAGCATAGCCAATAACAGATACCTTACGTTCAACAAACTTTAACATCACACTACATACTATAATATCAAACTTCGATAACTATCAAACTAGAATCCATACTCTCAAGCCCATAGATTTGTCGATACTATTAAAAGATTAGCTTGTGTTAAATTTCACTCGGTAACGTTCACTTCCGATCGGTTTGCGCTCGGCTCAAGGGAAGCACGTGAGTCGAAACTTGCACTTCGAAAAGAGAACAGTTCCTCGAATTGGAATCAAAATTTTCGAATTTACTGAAAATTCCCGAATCCTTTACAACTCTTTAATTGTCCATTCCAACTCTCGCGGCTCCCTTCGGTTTGGCATACGTACATTTGGACGAGTGGTACACCTGTCGCGGGACGGGGGATGATTCTTCACGAGCGAACGGATAATATGTATATACAACAAGATACGGGGGATTACTTCTACTTGGTGTACAAAGAGACAAAGAGAAAAACGAAACGGGACAGAATACAGACGACTGTCTGTTTCTTCGATTACATCGAGACTCGGAGAAAATGGTGCGATGCCAGTTCCTAATTGTCAACTAGAAGGTCGGATAGAATTACGAAGATCGATTTTAGGGTAATTCCGGAGGTGGTAGCTTACCTGGAACAGTGGTTTGTCGGTAGATGGTGATGCTGGGATCTGAACGGTGTAGAACTTTTGCTCGAATTCTGGACCGTGGTCGTTTATGTCTGCCACCGCGATCACGACGCGGGTCGTCGAGGACAAAGATGGCCTTCCATCGTCCCTGACTGTCACCTAAAACAGAGAATAGTAGTTTTAATAAGAGAGTATCGATTGTAATCGTGTATTCTATGTATTTTACGTACAGAGTTTATATCGATCGAAGTTGACAATATTATTAGAAATATCTGAATTTATAAGGATTATGATAAATTTTTGTACGAAAGCTGTAGACGGATGTTCTTCTATCGGGTCTCTCGAGATAGATGCGAATAAAGGTCAATCTTTGGGAATGTAGGTCGATCTTTACAACTCAACCATTGCCAATCAGTATTCAGGAAGTTTGCTCAAACTAAATTCCACTAATTCCTAGATACGGACAAGTTACGGTAACGTGCATTTGCATATATTAAACACGGTTTAACGTTCATGTATAATGCCGATCTGTCTTAACGTGTTTATCGTTGATGCTGTAAGTTCCATTTCCCCTGTAATAATCATTTTATGTAAATAAAAAAGAAAAGAGGTATATTATCGTCATTTGAAAAAAACTAGACCTGTAATTTTATATATATTTGATAAATCTAATTTTTTTTAATTATAAATGCATCTGTACTGTGTTACATCAAAAGATTGAAATAAGAACTTTGTTAAATTAACATCTATGTCATCGAGATAGCACTGAAATTACGATTATAGTGTTAATTAATTAAACGCCTGCAATCTCAATCAATCGTAAGATGAAACATAAAAGCAACCATTCTAATTGTAATATCTCAAAATGTTTGCCGTCAGGATTAGTTTCCCCGTACAGTTTATCAGGAATTTCCTTTTTCTTTTATCCCACTTATCGCTGCCGTTACCCTTATTCCGCCCACTTTCTACTTCTTTCGCTGTGGTACCGCGGAATCCCGGCTTTTCATTCGTGAATATCGGGTGCTACGATCTGCACAATCGGCACGGCTGACCGGTTCCGTCCCACAATCGTAAATGTAAAAGGCCGACGAAATCTCGTGGCGAGCAAAAGGAAAACTTATTTCTTCGACATAGAAAGGTTCCTGCGAAGATAAGATCCTCCGCAGTTTCTATCTAACCGAACGTACTTGCGTACAGAATCGATTAGACATTTTATTTCAGAAGTGAATTCTCAGTAGGAACAATTTTCTATAATTATCCTTCGACGAGTAAAGAAATTTCTTCTGTATTAAATACTTTCATGTAATTTTTCGAAGTGCTATTTAATTATGGTCACATTTTCATTTCATTGAATGGTCTGAAATTTTATAGAAGTAGAAATTACTGTACCGATAATGCGGTCAATTTTATCCTTCATCGATATAACTTTGAATATATAGAATTGTAGTAAAACTCAAAGAGATCTATTTCAAAAACAAATTTCTTTATCTGACCACACTGACATCTCGTCATGTCAAAAACATTTTATGTTTCTGTGATAATCCGCTCGAAAATTAAAATTGCTGTCATCAATCTCCATTAATTCCCTTAAATCAAAGTTGTATATGTGCTTTCCAAAACCTTGAGAAAAATTCGTCGTACACCTTCCTGCGTGCCTCCGCGCTATCGCAGCGATTTTTACGGGAACCAGATGGTTTTATTGTCGCGTTATTGAAAGCTGGCGCGAGAACGATCCGAGCGAGCACAAAAGAGAATACGAGGTTGAGACAGGAAGAAAACGAACGCGTATCAATAGAGTTGATTCCGTGTGCACGAAGAAGCAAAAGTTTTATTGAATTTAGCAAAATGCTCAATCGGAAGCTGTCATAGCCAGAGCGGCGACGATCGACGATATAGTTTAATTACTTTGGACCGCTTGTTTCGTTCGCCGTGGATACGTGACTGTTTTGCCTTATCCAATGGCAGGATTTTACATGTTGGCGTGTCTCTGTAAAAAATAGCCGGTGTGCAATATATCAACGGAGAGTCGATCGTTCCCCAGACTGTGTATCAGCTACGGTGAGCATCGTCCCTGGTATTGATTAACCGATATCGAATTATCAATTATTCTTAGCGTATATTGATCGAAACTTAAAGAACGTATTCATTTATCATTACGTTCGTTCACGGTGTTGATGTGAATTTTTTTTCAGTCCCTGGTAATATATTTCTCTTTCCTCGTTACTTTGATTGCGTCTCTTTTTATTCTTCCTTTTGTTTTCCGCGTTTTATTTTCCATTTATTCTCTACCGTGGCTGGACGCGTTTCAATTATGCCTACGATATGAAGCACTTTCAGCGAAATTATTTACACGGCCAGTCTTATTCTCCTGACATAGCAGCCGATCGATATTTAATCACATCCACCGGTCAGGAATGCACAAAGCCAACGATGCTCGATGCTTGTAAGCTCGAATTCGAGACATCTAGAATCCTCGCGTTCCATTCGATTACTCTTCCATTCCTCCCTCGTCCTCTTCGATAACGCGAGAAGTGACTTTTCTAAATCAGAAAAACTGCTATCTCGGTATCTTGGTTAAAAAAGAAAAAGAGAAAAGCAAAAAAGAAAAATACATAACGAAAGACGTCGCTGTGGTTCGTTCTAAATAGGATTTTTAAGACGGGCATCGGCTAGGCGATTGTTACTTTTCGAAATAAAGAGAGAGGTCTTTCTAAGCGTAAATTGGTCGGAGAATCTCTCGGACAAGTCCATTTAATTCGACGCGGAAGCCTCGAAAAATCCCTCAAATAACGATTGTGGAATTAGAACGTTTCCCACGACGGGCGATGCGACACAACAATTTTCATTAATTTAGCTCGGAAAGACAGGGTCGTTTTGAGAAAACGAGTAAATTGGCCGAGTATCGCGAATGCCCACTCGGTTTCTCCCAAGTACAGGAGTTATTGAGTCTTAATTAAAGCATCAAGTCTTTCGAAATGTCTCTGCCAGTTAAACTGTTAAGGAGGAAACGAGTTTCATAGAAAGATAGAACTGTCTCGAAAATTATGATTTTCTTGAAACCTTTCTGTGTATTATGTTGAATCGTGAAATTTTATTACGAATTAAATTTAATTCTCTATTTATAATTTCAATTTCATCACAGTCCGTCTTCTCTCATTTTGTCATGCTTTTCTCATTATCATTTTGTGAAATATTTTAGATTAGTTGCACATTTGAGAAACTTGCATCATTACTCTATTCATTCTATTCACCGAGTGAAAGTTTTCAATGGTCCCTACTCGTTTGCCTTCAACGAAATATAAGCCGACTAAAAGCGACCTTTACGGTACTCTACAGCAATGAATAAACAACGGAACGTTATCGTTCAACGCAAAAATAATCCGATATCCGGGAATGTAATTTCCGTGGATAGACGGATGATCGAGCAGCCATTTCCAGTGTAAATCCGCCGTCCCGATGGACACTTCGCGAAGGCTACGCGTCACATCCGTTTGGTAACACCTGCACTAAATTAGCACTACGAAACTCTTGTTTTATCCAGCGAACAGAGGATAGGTTCGGTGGTTACAATGTCTCCCTCACCACGATACAGTGGATTGGAGAGTTTCGTGTGTCCAGGAAACTCTAACCAACGAGAAACGATGTTCCATTGGCTGTAGTAGCTAGGTATAGTTTTAACGTTGCTATATGTGGTAACGTAACGCGTGTATACATCGTTGGCGTGCGTGACGAGGGTAGTTAAGTGTAAATTGGAACGAATCCTCCTCTAAATTTGAATATACGATTTAAGTAGCTCGTGATAGTGATGTTAATTCGACGCTATGGCTGGGATACTTTTGACGATGTAGAGATGAATTAATTGGCGGAATATTTAATATTGGAAATACCGACGATTGAAACGCGAAGTGGATGGCGAAAAAAGATAGAAGTGGAAGATTTATTAGAAAATATGTTATGAAACGAGGAAAACAAATTTCTTTTCATGCACTTCATGAAAAATTGATTTAATCGCTAAGAATTCATCGTTGTAAATCCGTAAACTCTCTATGAAAAATTACGAATTGGTCAGTTTCGTCTGGTAGTTTTTAATATATATCCAATTGGTATAAAGTGATTGGTTGATTTTGAAAAATATCATCATCTGTTCAATAACGTTTTGATAAAACTATCAACCGATTTCTATACGAATTACAAGACACAAATAATTTAATGGCACAATGGAACAACATCTCTCGTTCCAAACTCGCTCGATTCCATCTTCGAGGACGTGTCCTGTTTGAAGGGCCTCTGTCTTCCCCACGATTACCGGTAACAACGCAACGGTAATTGTGCACTCTTCAGCGTCTTCTCCCTTTGATTTAGTATCCTTCTAGCAATTACGAGAATAGCCTCTAATGATTTCATCGGATTTAACGCTCAATTGATATAGTTAGGTACATACAAATTTCGACCAATGTATTTAACTTCGGGACACATAAATCTTATTTAGTATTCTGTATTTCATATGATGAAAATTATCTTTGTTACGAAATGTAGTCACTAAATAGAATTAAATGATCTAAAATTAAATATTTTAATTTCTAAGCTAACAATATCAGTTGAATGTTAAGATCACGTTGATAGCAAAATCGGCAAGTAAAATATCGCGATGATAAAGTTCGATCTCAGGAATGTCGTTCATCTGAGACACGCAATCGACGTTGTTCTTGGTTTCTCCAAGCTGGAACGATTCTCGAATCTGATGAAACATAGACGAAACGAGAACGCGCAATTGCGGCCGCAATTTACTGCATGGCCGTGTTTGCAGGTAACCTTTTACCTATGCGCATCTCTACATGTTCGTCAACGAAACGTTTTCTATCATTTTCTTTAATGGAAGAGACAACCTCTGTGTCATTTTGTTCTTGGTTAAAATAAAGAGACACGGGGCATACTGGAACGAATTCGGAAGGTAAATGTAACTAAAACTTTGATGGGCTTTCTTTGTTGAATTGTGGAAAAGGCTTGATGGAAATTAGGTAATTACGCGAGAGTTTGTAGCTCT
Organism: Bombus impatiens; assembly: GCF_000188095.3. Taxonomy (NCBI): domain Eukaryota; kingdom Metazoa; phylum Arthropoda; class Insecta; order Hymenoptera; family Apidae; genus Bombus; species Bombus impatiens. The sequence goes on from NT_176962.1 coordinate 307,488, forward strand.
AGTTTGTAGAAGAGCAGAGATCCGCGTAATATTTCCTTCAGGCTGCGATTATTCCAAATTCAGAATGAGTTCTTCCTTTTCAAGGTCAAGTACTCCTACTTATTAAATATAAAGTAAAAATAATATTTATCCAGACAATTGGTCTTAAATAAAATATAAGAGATGCTCATAAATAAAAATATAAGAGATGTCTATCATCTTTGAATGTATCATTACTTGAACTTATCATTTCCTTTAACACTGCAGAGCACTTAGAAACAAATTAAATGGATCAAGCAGCTTATCGTACTTTATTACGTACGTATATATAAAATATATTTTAAAAAATAATCAGAAGACAAATAAGAGAGCCCATAAAATTTCCATCGTCCTTTACAAGCTTATCGCTAGCCCGTCTCGTATCGTTCCCTTAATTTCCTCATGCACTTTGCGTCTCAACCTTGCGCAAATCCGACCAATATACCACTCTATAATGTTGCCAGATACTGTCGCAGAACTCAACGCAGATAAGATTTCTTTTGAAGCCACGTTGAAAGACGTAGCGACCTGTCCAAGAAAGATGTCGAGATTTCTGCGGACGAAAGAAAGCGGCACTCCAGGGCGGCAAAACCTGCTTCAAGGACTGTGTAAATCGTGAATGGCGCCCGGTAGGCGCCATTACCTGCGCTTTTCGAAATTGTCTTGCTCGGTGAACCGCTGTCCGTACTTTTACGGCCCTTTTTATAGAGGAGGAACACACTCGTATCGCCGTATAGCTGATGCCGAAGTTACTGCGACGTAGAGACAGAAAAATCTTCATTTTTATTGTGGAAACAAGAGCCAGGCTTTTATCGAACTCGAATCGGCTTGAAGCAGATGATCATGTTTTAGTCACAATGGATGGTTCGATAAAAATCATGGCACAGAATATTCAAAATTTAAATTAGGTATACATACCTGCTGAAAAATTCCAGGACACATGCCATTTTTCATTTCAAATTATAATAATTTTGAAATTTTGAGAATTTTGGTGGTAAATTACGAATTTTAATCTACATCCATTTTAAACAAAATTGTTAACGTATAGTATAAGATATCAAACTAAATGACCTACTACGATATAATAGGTTTGTAACATTTTCCAATTTTCAAGCGAATACAATAACTGTCCGAAGAAAATTTAGTGTATATTGAAAATAAATATCAGATAATTACGAATAAAATTGAAATAAGCAAATTAAAGATGAAAGAGATTGAGAAAGTTTCTTTATGCACGTATTAGTCATCGGAATAAAGTCAATAGCTTTTAATTTTCCATAACTTGCGCAATTTACTTGCGTTTGGAATTTGCGATAGAATTGTAGTGAATTTTGAAAGGAACTGCCTCGATGAATTTCTGTTACAGACAGCATGCTTTGCAACGACTTCCTTACAAACTTTCTAACTTATCAATGGGCACAAAAGCGACGCGATACCACCGCAAGAACCAGTTTATTTAAAAGGTTTCCCGAATGCAATTACCGTTACCATTGATTCTACTTCTAGAAATTTCTCTCAAGATAAACAAAATTTTACCGTATTTCTATTTCTCTCGCTTTTCCTTTTGTAAGTCTTGTATTCGCCTTTTATACGTCGATCATTCGATATTCATAGATATTGCTGTTATTTCTTTTGAACATTTCTCTATTTCATCGCGTTAATGCTCGTTGTAGTTCATGACAGGTAGATTTTATCCGGCAAATTTAATTTTTGAATTTAAATTTTATAGGAAGTTTATGCGCAGTTTCATTTTCTCGAATTCATGGGAATTGTCCCAGGGAGTCTATCAGAATTTTATCTGATTGTACGTTTTAGAATGCTTCACCTGCTTCATTCATTTGTAGAAAATTCCAATGCCACAAAGCTTTGTGAAACTCGGCGGTAAATTCCGGATAACTAATCGCGAACATATTCCATCATGGACATTCCTGCTATATCATTTGCCTTTGTGTAACTTCGAAGTAAAATTTTTTATTACGATTTTTATTCCTTTCACAAATAAAACATTTCCAAACGTTTCTTCAATGAATATTATCGTTATTTTATTCCAACGTTTCGAGTTTAAATAATTTTGAATGATGTAAAATATAAAAATATAATTTCCAATTTCATCTTGATTAACAAAACATATATTTGTAAAATTCGACAGAAAGCTCTGGAAAGATTAAATTTTAATAAAAGAAACTTTTTTTATTGATTTGACTCGAGGAAGTTTATGTTTTTCCATAAACTATAGAGAGCATAAAATATTTGATTAGAACAGAGAAGTCTTTAGATTCGTGAAAAACCGAAGTGTCGGAAAATCGTTGGTCCAAGCTTTCCTGTTTTATTTAACGAAACGTTTCATTTAGATTTTGTTGTCGTCTTTGTTTTCGTTCCACCTACACCGATAAATCATTAGTAGAGTTATCACTTGTTTGTTTCAGTAAAAAAATGTACATAATTTTGGAGCTGTTCACTGTCACGTTTATTTGTTCTATTCTTCGTTGAACAAACCCATTTCCCGCGAACGACAAACTCTCATACGAAAATCATTCTTCGTGTAAGAAGCAAAGGTAAAGCACGTAGTTCCAGCTTGGAACTATGTTAAGTGTAGTTCCAAGGTGACTAATGGACGATTCATTTTCAAACTTCAATTGAATTAATCCTTTTCTACTATTTTCCCGCTGACCAACTTATTTATAATTCTTTTTGGCAACTGTAGAAAAGCGGTTGAAAAATTCTCTCTCGCTTTTATACGACAAGATATCGTATTTTTATTCCATTACATTTGAGCAAGGGTACCGGGTCACGATGAATTATTTTCACCGGCGGAAGCTCGAGAAAGAGCATTGGAAAGTGGCTGTCCACGAATGCAAAATTTCATAGTGCACCGTTAAAATTCGAAGTATAATTCGAGCTTGTTCATCCACTTGTTTTCTATCACTCATAGCTTCCCATCACAATTTCATTAGAATCTTTTCATCTTATTAGCGTTACGAACTCGAACTAGCGAAAATCACTATTTAAAGGGGTATCCTATTATACAATTTTGGAAAAGTAGAGCAGAGTTTTTCGAAAAGCATGATTTCAAAAATATGTACAATAGACTTTTTATTAAAAAATTTTATTAAAAAATGCCATCATAAGGGTCTAAGAAAACGCGTCTCTCGATAGAATACGCGCTCAATTCGATCAACCGCTGTGGTCTATCAATTTTCATCAATTTTTTGTATAATTATGCTAATGAAACACGAGAATATGTTTAGTGGAAGACAAATGGAGGATCGACGGTCGCTCCGATTCGATCATCGACAGACTTTTTGCGGGCGTGGATCGAAATAGGGTTAAAGGATTGGAAGGATACGTCTCGTTTAGCTCGCAGCTATGCATTGGAAAACGCTTAAGGTCCCGCACAAGACGGTTAAGTGGCTAGATAAACGTTATCCTTTCGGGCAACGTGTCTTTGGTTTCGAAATAAAACCGAGCTTCTGCGTGGGACGTTTGAAAATGTGCACGACTAATACGATATTTTATGGATGCGATAGCGAAATTCTGCTGTTCTACGATTCTTCGGTTTTATCCAATAAGAAGCCATTCTTACGTAGATGTTTGTTCTCTTCTAAAGGAAAGTTCCCTTAAAATCGCGATATCTCTGTTCGTTATTTCAAGAAAAGCTCGTGTACCTTTTAAGCATTGCTGAGACAATTTATAAAACGAGTGCAAAAACTTGTATTTTAATAGTTTTTGAAATTAAAATTCTTAGTAGAATTTATAGTCGTGCAGTAGAATAGAGCAAATAAATGATAAATAACTAACTTAAAGGTTAAATAAAATTTGTTAGAAGTAACAAAGATATTTTTGATAAAAGTGGTCTTAGAGATATCCATGTAATTTGCAAGTTGACAGTCGTTTTATTACCTTTTTAGCTTAACATAGTTTCTTTTTAGTTCATATCTTTAGAATCGAGCGCGACAAAAACTGATAAGAACATCTGCAAGGAATATACTCCTGGCTTACTTTCGCTGAGACTCTTGATAGCACGTATCAAGATTGAATCTCATCTAACTCCTGATATATCATCATAAACTTTATAGCTGCAACTTATTTACACCTCATATAACCTAGAAAATAAAGCTGCGCAAAAAAGCATATAAAAGGCTTGTTGAAGCTTCCTCGAGTTCTGCACTTTGATACCAGGCAAACTAAAACGACATGCATTTACACAGATAGTTGGAAAAACAACACATTACGCTCGGTATATTTTGGCAACAATAACTGAACATCAGATTAACTTTCTCAAAATTATTTTTACTTCGTTATAAAGAAATTCAGAAAGAATTAAGCAATGGAATCTAAACTTCTGTATTACATCAATGATATCAATTGAGATATAAAATTGTACATATACAATGCTTGGTATCCTTAGATATTTAAAGAATTGTTTTACTCTTAAAAGCAATTACTCTAAACATGAAAATCTTTTATCTATCATTACCAATACATTCCTCCAAGTATATCAACATCTCTATAGTACAGTCACCAAAATTACCGCTATATCGTCACTCGATGAACCATATTAGATTCCTAGATACATACTCCCATTGTCTCTTGATACGTGATAGCTCCCTGACTCCCCGCGTACGAAGTTACAACAGGGCTGAAAGATATTATCACAGGAAACACCGTAGTAATTGCGGTCGTTAATAATTAGAACTGGCTCGAGAGGGCAGACGGTATCGAAGATCCGCTGACTACGACCGTCGCCGACGCTCCGGTATTTCTCTTAATTGTCTACTTGTTTTTGCCCGCGGAGGAAGTTTGTCTTCAATTAACGAGCAGCCAGATCGTGTAATTAATAACCATAGCCCCGAAGGCGGTGTTCGAGAACCATGGCTCTTACGAGATTGACTGCCGCGAAGTTTGCGTTCTGCGGAACGATTTATCGAGATACGCGGATCCCGATATCTCTCTGCCTTCCTCGGTTTGCTTGGCCGCGAAGACGCTTTTAAATGGGACAACGTTGATGAAGTTTCAGTGAAACCGTCGGCGAGCCGACTAGCCTCGAGCATACTCCCGTTTTCTGCCTGAAATACCAAAGTCGAGTTGGAATTCCTATATCTGCTGGCTATTTTTGACGTTTCTGGCAATAAAGTATATAGTCAGATTCCAAGATATCAGAGCCTTTCGATTTCTGTCTGGAAATTCTTACCTCCTCAGTGTACCCGTGCGATATCATGGCAAATAACTCGGATTTTTACCGAGGGAATACATTCTTCGTACGGGTGAAATTGGATTTTTATGCGCTTTATATTGCACCGCTTGCGTTTTAGTTTGGATAAGGGATTCTATATTAGGATTTGCAGTTACGCGATTGATAAAATGAGAGTTGATGCTCGATGCTTTCAGTTTGTATCATTAGAACTCGCAGGTAATCAAAATTATTTATCTAATTTTAAGTTCTAAAGATCGATAATGTTTGCCGCGTGAAATATAAAATACCAAGTAATATTAAATGCTCTAAAATTAACAGTAATTTAATCTAAATTGTTATGGACCGTGTGATGTCATTATGACTCAGCGATACAAACTACAATCTAAATTAGAACCGATTCTCTCACTCCACGTACATATGTATTGAATACAAACACGAAGGAAGATATTTACATCAGGCAATCGAACAGCCTTTATAAAATATAAAACATACAAATGTGCAATACATGCGAAGTATAGAAGAAATATAGCAATCGTACTGAAATATTTAATTAAACAAAAATCTATATTCAAAAACGCTGCTGTACAAAAAAGAAAGGCGAGTAGTTTAACGAGTGATACGTGTTGTACATATGGCGATACAAGGGAGTGAATGGGCACGAGGTCAAATCATCGCCGAATAGGCTCCGTGGAAATCAAGGCAGCCATGAAAATCGCGGATACATAGCCGCTTTAGAATTCGAGACAATGGTACGTTGAAGCGGGTGGGTTCACGCATTCCCGTATTCTCTTTGTGTCGGATTTTTTTTCCGCGGCTGCTTCGCATTTTCTCCCGATGATCGTCCGACCGTACCACGCAGAACGCTCGCGGCCAGGCGTTTTCCATCGTCAAGATTTTTGAATAACCATTCTGATTAGTTCCTCCCCTTATACTCCTCGCTTCCTTGCCTTTCCCAACTTTTCCTCTGATCCGCTATTTCTTCCCTATCACCGCTTAACCGTCTGTGCTCCTTCATTTTTGGAAACCGTTGCCAGCTATTCTTCTGTTTTTGCTACCGTTTATTGCCGTACCTATGTTTCTTCATCATTATGATTCTTCGTGCTTGTAGTCTGCTATTTTTCACCCACGCGTCGGTCTTTCTCTATTTTTCCATTTTCCTCGATGTCCGTATTACGCGTATTCTACTATTTGTGCTACTTTATGTCAACCTTTATGGTTCTCTGTTCTTCCTCCGTGCTTCCTCATTCCTATAACGCTCTGGTATTATATTTTTTGGACATTCTTGTGGTTCTTGTTTAGGAGCTTCTTTTATCAGCGATACTTTCTATTTTTTTATTTTCTACTGTTGTTGTTAGTATTCTTTGAAACATTGCCCTTGCGCTGATGATTTTAAACTCTTGCAAGCTTTTAATTTTTTACTTTTTCACGTAACTTCCAAATCTTTCGATTATGTAGAGATCTTTTTACGCACCATTCTTTCCATTCTGTTTACCGTGTTTTTAAGTACCTTCTTTCGACTTATTTTTCTAGGTACACTACTCATTCTCTATTTAAATATCTTCGATTCCATTAATTTTTCTATTCTTCTCCTATGCCAAACCTTCTAACTTACTTGGGTAACTCAAGCAATAAAATTTGTCTATAAAATTCAGTTCCTATCATTCCATCTTCTTTTTCTTTTCCACCATCAAAAGTTACTTTCCAGCAGAAAAAAGAAAAGAAACGCTTTCACGCCGAGTCATAACAGAGAACAGAAAAGAGAGAAGAGAAAAGAACAGAATAACAAACGTATTGTCAGAACATCAATTTACACCGCCACTGTGCAAGCTTCTCGAGAAAGAAGCGCTTTCTTCCATCTCTTATTTCGAAGCTCGAGCAAAAGAGAAACGTGTAATGAGACGAAAATCAAGCGAGCCGTATATATGTACACGTACATATATTATATCCTCTGGCGACGAAGCACGTACGTCGTTCTTGATGACTAAGCGACCGAGTGGTTTCACGAAAAAATACCTGGGTAGACAGTTCAATATCTAGGCTCATGGTTCGTTGTCACGAAAAAGAACACTAACATAACGTAAAAGACAGCATTCTAGTACTTTAAACGTACTTTTCGCGGAAACAATTTAAAGACATTCATATGCACGCGACATAATTGACGTTTCGTTAGAGCGACGGGAGCTTTACACTTTCGTAGTTTTCTGCGTCAGCGCGATGATATCAGTGTATCATCGTTCGTAAGATCTCGAAATGCAGAATTTTTCTCTTAGAAAAAAGATGTCTTTTTTGTGTACTCCTGATGAAAGGCGTTGCGGTATTTCATTTTATTTCTACTTCGACGATGCAAGCAGCAGAAATCAGTTGGCATCGAGTATATTTCCTTAATAAAATAAAAAATTTCCATTAACCGGTTAAAAATAAAATCTAGTAAAAATTCAATATTAACTACAAGAGAGTCAATAGTAAAACCTAGAGAACTCATAAAAATATACTGTTTCAACAACTACATTTCGAATACCATTTATCATACAAGTTCAAACAAGAACACGTAAATACTAAACAATAGAATTACTTAAAGACAGAATCTTTTTACACGTTCATTTTCCTCCACGCACTTCAATCCCTCACCCGTGTATTCTTCAATTAAGAACGGTGTTTCACGCGTTCCCGTTCATCAGTCGCCATTTCAAAAGAATCCGACTTGTCGCGACTCAAAGCCGAATAAAGACCAAGCACATTCGAGACCCCTGTGTGTTCAGTACTCCCTTAAAAATCGTCTGAGTGTTCTCCGCCCGTGTATCCTTCTTCTTTCGCAGCTTCCTCTTCTCTTCTTCAAACCGTCATGTGCACGAAAGCGGAGCTTTTCATTACAATGCGAGAGGAGTTCAGAAATATAGCCGGTTGTCGTCATAACCGGTGTGTAAAGGGGAAAGAAGAATGTCAATTAAGCGACTTTACCGGCCAGTTCGAGTGTTCATAGCGCGTAAGGGTTCTTCGAGAAGCTGAGTGCCATGAAAGAAGAAAGACGGAAGAGAAAGAAGTCGATGAAAAATAGGGGTGGAGGAAAAGGAACTCGCCGTTGCTGAACGAGCCTTTTTCGCCGCGCTCTACGATCGGTTCTTTCCCTTTTTTTTCCCTCCGCTCCTCTTTTTGCCTGTCGTCGTAATACGTGACCCTCCTTTTGGTTAACCATCTTAGAAAGACGCTGAATACGCGCGATATTTTTCCGTCATGGTGCAGCAGCACCTTGCGACCGGAAATTGGCGGGCTCCATCTAAGCAGCTGAAAGCCATCGTACGCTATACGAGACACAAGGAATCGTGGTAATGAGAGAAAGCTGTAAATGAGCTTCTTGGTCGATTTACGCGAATAGCTTGTCAGATGTCATTGCTACGAAGCCGTTGAGTATGGTACACTGGAAGGCGTTTTCTTCGTCGATGTCCAGATAACGCTCTTGAATAAGTAGAGTAGGAAGATATTGGTCAGACGTGCGTAGCGTTTCTGGATTTACGACAGTGACAGAAGTTTCATGATTTTGAAAGGTATCGTACATTATCATCTTTGCTTCCTAAACAAGTTTTCAATAATTTCTAAACGCGTTTTCCGGTTTTGCTTGCCTCCCTATCCTCCCTTCTTTCTTTACTTTAAATCTTCTTACTTGCATACTTTTCTCTCTTCCATATCATCCTTCTTCTTCCTTTATACTATTCCTTCCCTCACAAAAATTGATATTTCTACAGACATACTTCTCAATATCTTTAGCAGTGAAAAACTGATTGCGCGTTTTTTCATATATGCAAATAACCACAGTAATAATACCTCCTACAAGCATACGATCTTAGTTTCAATGACAATTAGCCACAAGCATCACGTAATCGACAGGCATTTTATCATCCTGGAGGCAATCTCGAAGGACGTTCGCCGCTTGTATCGTTAATTATGTCGCTAATTGAGTTTACAGGTGGAGGACGTAACGCGTAAAACCGGGTGTAAAAACACAGGCGAAGGATAGCAGAACTGGCTAGACGGCGAGCGTCCTTATTAATGCACTTGCTACACGTCGGAAAGGTTCAGCTGCAATGGCGCTGAAATATTTTAGCGCGTGTCGCGCGACTCGCGCGAGAAACTGTCAGCGAGGCGGGGACGGGACAGAACGAGATGAGGAAAAAGCATGAAAAATCGGGGCTATTAATAAAGCCGTGGCAAAAAGCTTTCGGCGTGCTTGGCCGAGTTGCACGCCGTAGCTAAGCTGGATAGCTTTCACAGTTATGCGTTTCTACGATGCAATAACTCGGATGTTGGCTGTTGTGCTACAAGTAATTTTCCGGTGAGATACATCCGTTTTGTCGAGACGTAAATCTTCTTTGTTAGGAGTATTTATTTATCAAGAAGATCGTGCTTTTCTGTATCTCGTGGTATCCATAAAGATAGAACTCGGTTTTCAAAGGTACCCGATTGATTGGTTCTACGACTTTCCCTCAAAGGAGAAATGTGTTTTCGTGGTACACTCGAAATACGTTACGTCGATGAAAACGTTTTGTATGAAATATACGACGGAGATTTGTTTCCGAGATCGTCTGATTGAACACAATCCACGGTTTTACATTGGCTAGGTGTATGTAAATATATGTAGCTTTGCGATATCCTTTCTGGTCTTATAGCCATTGGCCTTAGAATTTTGAATGCATGATGTGGTTTAAAAGATTCAACAAATTCAGGCTTTACGTCTTTGTATCGAAGCTTTATTTTCACTCCAATTTTAATATTTAAATTTAAAGCGAGACTGTCGTTCACTATGTGAACATGTATAAAAGATTATATTATGACGTCATACATCCTGAGAATATCAGCATCTCAATGCAATTCACCAACCTGTCACAAACGCAAAACACTCTGTTTACTCCGTTCCTCTATGATTTCCAATTTTTGCTGTAAAATCTCGCAATAACAGTCTGTGTACACGGGAAAAACAAAATTCTGTAAATATTTGTCTATCTCCTCGACATCCCGGAATGAAAGTCTGCAAAAATCTCTATAGATAAAATCACAATTTGCCAATTAATTCCGCGAGAACAATCAGCGTTTACGCCGTCCAATTCCTATCAGCGCGACACCAAAACAGCGACAAACGTCTGTCAATGGCTGTTCATTATCCGTTTCAATAATCGTCATCAACTTCAATTTATCGACAAAAGGGAAGGGCTTTACGGTATCTTGCGCGTACTGTGCTGGCGATATTGCAACGTTTAAATATTTTCACTGGCAGCAGGTGGATATTACGCGTAATGCGTTCTCGATCGAAGTATATCGCGGTGGGAACGTCGTTGCATCGATGAAATTCCCTACGAAATACGCGGCAATATATGATACCAGTGCACAAAGTTGGAGAGATAGATAGATAGATAGATAGATAGATAGATAGATAGATAGATAGATAGATAGATAGATAGATAGATAGATAGATAGATAGATAGATAGATAGATAGATAGATAGATAGATAGATAGATAGATAGATAGATAGATAGATAGATAGATAGATAGATAGATAGATAGATAGATAGATAGATAGATAGATAGATAGATAGATAGATAGATAGATAGATAGATAGATAGATAGATAGATAGATAGATAGATAGATAGATAGATAGATAGATAGATAGATAGATAGATAGATAGATAGATAGATAGATAGATAGATAGATAGATAGATAGATAGATAGATAGATAGATAGATAGATAGATAGATAGATAGATAGATAGATAGATAGATAGATAGATAGATAGATAGATAGATAGATAGATAGATAGATAGATAGATAGATAGATAGATAGATAGATAGATAGATAGATAGATAGATAGATAGATAGATAGATAGATAGATAGATAGATAGATAGATAGATAGATAGATAGATAGATACATAGATAGATAGATAGATAGATAGATAGATAGATAGATAGAGAGAGAGAGAGAGAGAGAGAGAGAGAGAGAGAGAAAGAGAGAGAGAGAGAGAGAGAGAGCGAGGTGCCTGATATTCGTTCAATTAACGAAGAATCTGCAATGAGAGAGTTTAAGCCCATCCGTCGATCATAAATTTCAACAGTCTATAGCGTGAGTAGATGCTCGAAACTGTATCCGGCAGACACTTGGCGTCCTATGCCGTTGGTAAGCAAGTTTCAAGTCTACTTCGAATACCGTCGGTCGAGTATCTGGAAGCGTGCCTCGTGAATAAGATCACTGAACCGACCCCCGAAAACCTGCAGCCATCAAAACTCAGCGAGCCTTTCTTCGATCTACGGAAACGGGAAATTTTGCTGCCAGAATTCGCGGTTCGTCCTTCATTTTCTTTCCGCGTTATTTCGTTAATGTTCGAGCTCGAAATATGAGAACTTCGATGGGAAAAAGAAGCGAATGGAACGGATAAGATGAAAATTGACGAAGGTTGTGATATGGATGAATAGGATGTAATTACGTGAGATAGTTTTCTATAGCGATTCTTTATTTCGTGGATGATTTGCTTGTATTCTTGTTAAAATGTGGAGATCTCGTGTTTATAGATTCGGATGAAAATTTCAAACAGAGTGAAACATGATATATGTTAGTTGTTTTCGAAAATTAATCGAAATAAATAGAAAACGAATCGTTTCAAGAAAGATAATCATGAATTAAAATATTTCTTCAATAAAGCTTATTTTTAAGTTATTAAGCGACTTAGAAGAATATTAAAAATAAGAGAATTTCGTTTCCGGGATTTTAATCTCCAACAGTTTTAATTACGAAATGGGACGAATAACTATCAATCTCCTTTCCTTGTTATCAAAGGATCCTCTGAAAAGCTTTATAAAATGAAATTTATTCCCTGTCTCAAAGAGAGTTTTGACTTTTTAATCTCTAGATACAAAGTGCACGATATTATACATTTGATTTTTTCCTTTTATTAAAAGTTTCTCAACTATATCAATTTATAAATTACCCGAATATGGTTTAAAAGGAAACTTTCATATGATCCCTTAACGTTAATTGCCTGTAAGCAGTAAACTCCTAGCGCAGAGGTATTCAGGATCATGGTTCCCTTATTGTTCTAGGCAATAACCGTGCAACAAAGCTTTTGAACGACCTAATTTTCAATAGAAGAGGTATTTACAGGAGTTCATAGTCTCTTATCGCTGTAACGGCGAGTTGTAGCACGTTTAATACCAAGATGAAGAATCTAGTTTTTCGAGTGGCCTATAATAAGATGAATAAGTACTATAATAAGATGACTGAGCAGGAAGTTGCTAGAATAGAAACTGATGAGATTCTCTCACTCTTCTTGCACACCAACGTTGTGCAAGTCAAATTTTAGAAATCCTTTGCGACTGTACGTTGGTTAAAAATGTGGCGCTTTAACTTCCATGCAAAATTGCAGGATTTAGAACCGGGAATAAACAGTTCTTTCGACCATACCCGTATTTTAAAACGGATTCGGCCCTTTTGAAAGAAAAGGTGGTTGCACGGGGCTTTAGTTGCGCTTTGAATAAAACGCGTCGAGATTTCCCTTGACATATTTTTATTTGGTTACGGGCATGTTTATATTTAAATTTTCAATGGAAAAAGATTATTGTAATGCACGGGTAATTCCAATGGTGACCTAAGGGTGTCTGTTCGTTTCTCGTATAGTAGGTAATTTTGATTCGTTTGCTACTATGTAGAAGCGATATCATTAACCGACGTTGTATGAATAAATGTGATTGAATTCCAAAATGATATATATGACCTGCCCAAAAAATAATCCTTCCAATCCTTCAATCTTCTTAGAAGTACAATTTTTCTTAGGTCTTTGCACACTGGTCCTGGTATTCCTTCTGTTATCTTTCAAAACAACTTGCGGAGTACTTTCTTCGAATCGCTGTACTACCGTGTCCTCGCTAAAGAATTTAACGAATTTGAACACAATTTCAAGTTATCCTTTCAAAATTTAAATTTCCTTGCAACAATCGAAGTAATTCGAGGATTAACGTTAGCAAAATTATAGACAAATATGTATGTTTTATCCAATGATGAAACGACAATTGCATTTGCGAAACAGAATGCAGTTATTGCGATTACTATTATCAATGATTATCCTAATAGACTTTGGGAGCAAGAAGCGAATATTAACTTGAATCGTGTAACCGTGACTCGACAAATTTTCGACGTGAACTAATTGCCGTTGCCATAATTTAATATTACCGGTGCAAGTTTTGGAAGTGTACATTTGTTCCCTAGGTCGAAGAGTAACCTTAATTCGTAGTCATTAGATGAGCAAAACAGAAATTATATGAATGTACAGCTTAAAATAAAAAAATTATCGGGAATAATTCCTGCTTTTGAATATCAACTGATAAAATGCGATTATTAGATTAGAAAATTGAGCGATGCGCGATTTATGGTTCAATAACGTGTTTGATTTATTAACCAACCAGTCAAACGTCAAATATCACCACTCAACATCAAAACTGAATATTTGTTAATCAAACCTTTCGAATGATATCATTATAAGAGATTCCATTTAAATCACACATCTTCATATGTCATAAATCTGTAATTAATTATGCACGATCGAAATAATTCCATGTTGTTATGTATTGAACATACCGATTATTTGCATAGATAAGCATATAGATAAAATTTGATACGATTTGATTGATATTGATTACCTGTAAATACATTTTACCTCCTTTTCCTTTTCTTCGAAATATAAATAAAGTAATAAATAAGTCTATGAGTAATATCGATATTTTAGAATCGAATCATGTCGATTTTTGCGAAACGGCGAACGATTCCAGGATTTATCGTGTTCAAAAAGCAGCGGACAGCACGAGTCGAGTTTCCGTTGCGGAGGAAAAGCGGTTTCTAGTTTCCTGCATGCCTACGAATGCGGTAGTCGAGGCTCGTAAATTATGAAGCGGAATTATGAAAAAAGGCACGAACTTCGCCGACGTTTCTGCGAAAATGCAGCAACGCACGAATCTACGTACGACTACCATGTATTCTGGTCGAATAAACGAATTTCAGAGGTGCAGCAGAATAGGGATGAAGCCAAAATATTAAGTCACCCCATAAGCGATTTTCTTTCCTAACTTATCCACGAGAATTTGGATTGTATAAACAATTACCTATTAATATAAAATGTCACTTTAACTATTTAACCTTCCTAATCATCGATACCGGTCCAGTTGCAGAGATATCGAGATTTATCACTTCAGTGACAATTAATATCCTCCTATTATAGTAATTCAATTAAGAAGACCCGTGTCTCTTCCTGCAGCATGTTCGATTAATTATCACGGGTCGCTTATGGAAAACATAGACTGCGACGATAATTGGGTTAATTTTATAGGAATAACGCCGAGTCACCTGTACGATAATTAATTATTGCTTCAACGAGAATCGCTCGTTCTTTCTCTCCCTTTTCTCCTCTTTTTCTCCCTGATTTTCTTCGCGCGATTTATTAACGTCGGCCATTACGATCAACTAACGATGCTAATACAAATTTGTATTTCAAATATTAAATATCGTTCTGGATCATTATTTCGCCTGGCAGATTAATCTCGGATATATTCAGGAAGAGACCGGGCTATTTGCATTGCAAAGTTCCGCGCAATATGAAATGTAACTCGAACGAATCTCGATGACGTTCTCCACTGGATATCCTATTTCCACTAAATTAATGTGATTTCAGTGTGGCGACCGTGTGTCCCCTTAAGCTGTAATTATTCGTTTCACAGGGTTTTAACACGATGGTAGAATTTGATAATCGTAATTTATTAGATCGTCCGGAAAGTTTTACGTGAAAACTTCGTTGACGCTAAGTACTTGTAGTTTTATGTGCGTTTGATTGAATCTCTGATATATTGCTATAATCGCTGGCGAACACGCAACTTCTTTGTTCTAAACCCTTCTCCTCTTTAATGTTGATTTTAGTCTATAGATATTATTGATTATTATAGCCATTATTAGACTGCGGATGTGTATGCAAATTTATATTTTTATGAATACAATTAGATAAACATGCACATTTCAATATATTGTATATCTCTGCCTGTTACATACATATTTATTTATCATACGTATTTATCTACTTGAGAAAATATTTCCAGCATGATGTTGACAAAAAAAGCTGCATATTTTAAATTTAGAAAGTTTTGGTATGAAAAAGTTCACAAGTCACACTGAATATGCGCATACTATTATATGTACATGTGCCCACCAAGTGGTTACAGTAGTGGTAACAGTGGTTTTAGAGGAAATGCTTCATAGAGCAGAAGTTTGAGAGATCCTATGGACCGTAGATATTCCAGACCGCTTTTGAAAGTATCTGGAGGGTGTTTGAATCTGAATTTCATTTAGGGAATACAAGCAAGAAGTGGTTTAATTTATTTAAATTTTTTCATGAATATTATACGAAAGAAACAGGCAAGTTAAATTTTAACATTCAATAATTAATTCCATGCTGCCAAAACTATGCATACACGATGATACCAGCCACTTTGAATTTCTTCCACAAACATCATTTTCAAAACTTTCTCCCAAAAACATGCATTTACCATGTCGCTGCAGACCCATTTCAGCTTCGACTTTCTTATCGATTGATACTTGCTACGTATCATGCTACCTTTGATCGTTCCGTTCAACAGAGAAGTAACTTGCATCTCGATGAAAGAAAATTTTCTGATTAAAGTAGACCTGGAAGCTAGAGACTTATCCTCTTTGTACGAGCTGTTCAATCTCAATTCTATTACGAACGTACGATCTTGAAATATCTATGCACCCGCGAGACGATGACACTAACAGATAGCCAGTTTCGAGAGGCGGAACTTCAACCTTGGATCGACGACGACAGACTAAACAAATTTCATCGAACAACTTTCTAGTTGACACTGATGTTTCTTTTGCTAGACAACGTATAATCAAGTATCGTAACTTTTACGCGGACACTGTGTAAAGCATAGCATAAGCATTCGTCCAATATTTCTCAAATAATTTCTATGCTGAAATGGGGAAGAATATTTAAAGGTGAAATGTTTGAAGACCAACTTAGAGTTGGTTATTGTTGTGGCAATACAGCATAGACGAAGATTACAAGGAGTTTCTATGATTTTTTAGCGACAACATCAACATCTGGTAGAGACGCGAGTATTTTTAGAAAATAACCCACTTGTTAAATATCTTAACGCAATATCAAACATCAAAACTAAATTCTCAAATTCCACAACTCGAACAATACCGTCATTCGTTCGATTCACTCCCCAACTTGATGAACTACTACAAATTAATGAAATAAGAATCCCAAATAGACTGATATGTAAGCAACGCGTCCCACCAACTCAATTCCGTTACGCGTAAATCGAACATATCGTAACCGCGTGACTTAATAAATTTTATCCTCTCTTGAAGAT
Organism: Bombus impatiens; assembly: GCF_000188095.3. Classification (NCBI taxonomy): domain Eukaryota; kingdom Metazoa; phylum Arthropoda; class Insecta; order Hymenoptera; family Apidae; genus Bombus; species Bombus impatiens. The sequence goes on from NT_176962.1 coordinate 324,122, forward strand.
CTGCTGTATCGGAAACCGATGTGGTTGTCCACGCAATCCCGATCTATTGACACGTAAAAACTCGTTATCGGGGCTGGAAAGCATTCGTCGTCTCTAGCAGCGTCTATTTATCTGTAGCCCTCGGTGCGGCCGGGAAAGCTTTTTCCAAGATTGCTATACCACTCCTTTGCTCTTTCCATTGTAACGAAATTCCGGTGTTTCACGACACACAGACGCACACATATACAAATATACGAAGCCTTATAGAAAGACACACGGCAGGGGAACCAGGCCGGTGCTCTTCCTTTAATCCGAACGCGAAGAGAAATCCCTGAGAGCCCCGGATGACGAGAGAGCCGCAGAGAAATGCCTCACCTTGTCCCGTCCTTGATTTTCTATCCACTCACTGTCCGACAGTTTGCTTTTCTTTCCTTCATCCGTCCATTTTAGTATCACTTCCTTTTTCCTCCCTTTTCTAACACAATCTCTCTCATTCATCCCTCCGAGAGGAGAGAAGCTCTCTTTCGGTGTTTCTCCGAGGGAATGACACCCTTAAAGCTGGTCCTCTCGCTTTCACCGTGCGAGACAGGAGATTCTCTCCTCATTTTACTTTTCAATCTTCGGGAGGATGCGATTTTCTTCCTCATTTCCAGTCTGACAATATTAGGGGATGAAGCGAGCGAATGGGTACCAAAGAGGGGGTAAGATCGAAGGGTGGAACGGTTTGAGAGATTCGCTAGGAGGTGAAGAGGGTGAAACTAAAGAGATAGAAAGGGTGCATCGGTAATCGACCTATCACCTGTTTGCGTTAGCACGCTGTTAGGAAATTCGATTTACCTTAATGACTTGCTACCATTCAACACTTTCAAGATACCTCCCCCTGAATCGCTTTAAACCTCTGGACTATGTTTTCTAGTGTTTTGTATCTTTTTTAGCGATTTCATTTGGGTGCGTAGAACGCTGCTTCGCCAGAGGCTATTTGAGAATGCGAGAACGTTTTAAACTCGGGGGATGAAATGAGCCGCTATCGTGTTTTGGATAAGGATTCGATGAGTTTTCCATGCTTAACTGTTACATTATGGAAAGTGATATTGCTTAATAGAATGGAGGAAATCTAACTTCTTATACCGTTTTATACAGAACTTTCGCTTTGTAAACATTTTTCTTTATTTTCATTGTGAGCGTACCAAAGAAAGTTTGAGAATTTTCTATCTCAGGTATCCCAGAATTCTGCATAACAATCAGCATACGAAAATATGTAGCAATGTTTGTAGTTATACTGGGTGTTACAGAATACATTTTCCAGCCTCGCAGCATACACTCATGCACATATTACGTTTTACGTTGCCAAATGATGAAAGGGATTAAAAGCAATTAGTCACTACGTCCTGCAGTAAATTACTAAATTATGAAAATATGCGAATAGTCTCCTAATAATGTACTCAGAGCACGTTACAAGAAGCCATGTACGATACTTAATTAAACATTTTTCCCCTTAAATAGTATTTTCTAGTCGTAATTGAAATATCAACATTCTACACATAGCATATAATCATTTCAATTATACTTTCCAAATATTCGCAGATTCACTATGGTAAATTAAATTTGTACATTCGTTAATCCACTTCCTCACATTAAGCTATATCTCAGTCCTATTAGCTTCCCCTTCCGCCATTTCGATTAACAACCAGGAATTATTAGAAAGTAACGAAAAAAGTAGTTTGGTTGGAGCAATTAACGAAGAACCTCTAAGCCCGAGCAAAAAGGATTTAGAATCTACATTATGGCGTTTCATCGCGATCTGAGAAATTCGGCGTCGCCTCGTCATGACCTGACTTGCGTGAATCCAGCTTAACCCGACCACGGTTCGTGTGCAAAGAGCCAACTACGCGACCACGTACACATCGACGCATGATTATACTTAGCGTAAGGTGATTATTTTGCTGAAGCTACTTGGGAGTCGGACAACTAGTATTAAGCCGGGTACGGTATCGCGTCAAAACTTTCCGGGATCTGCTGGTAATCGCGTCAGAAAATAAACGATTAAGGGGATACAGAACTTGTGTTGCATACGAATGCACCGTGAAAAGGACCTGATTGTAATTTTCAAAGCGTAATTTATGAATTTTGTGAGGCACGGCTTAGAATTCGAGACATAGAAATTAAATAAGGGTTGCTTACTACGTGAAGATGAATTTCTATTATACGATTGGGAATTAATGAATTTTGTAGCTATTGGATCCAAATAAATTTAGTTTATGTGTTTAGCGCAGTATAATTTAGATTTTCATATAGGAATTAAATAAGATTGAGTTTCAAGGAATTATACACGATTGAATTTTCTAGATGTTGCATATAAAGAACCAGAAAAAATTTATGAAGAGTATGTTTAATTGAAAATACGTACATGTCACGGAGAAAATTTAGCGGAATGCAATGAAGATGTAAATTTGCATTTTGATATCGTTTGCATATTACGTGCATACGATTAAATATACGTTCGAATTTATTTCCAAAAAACAAATCCTGACAAAAATTAATTTCAAATAACAAGTTTGCATACAGGTTAAATACGTGGAATGCTATCAACCTGCAATTTATGTATCATTCCGTATTCAATGTAACATGACCCGTTCGATTAATCGCAAGACAACGACGCGTCACCCAAAAAATCCAGGACTCTCACAAATAACGGCTGATTCATGGTCCCGAATCAAATTTCAATGTATACATTTTCTTTTTCTCCGTTTACGAATAATAATTCGTATGCAAACTCACCTCGAGAACATGTTCCGCTTGGTTTTCTCGATCGAGTTTCCGGCCGCTGGTCGTGATCAAACCTGAAACATAATTAAATAGAGAATTAGATCAGCAACCTTAATAAATCCCGATTAAACGGTGTTTCAATTAAGGTTTCTGGGCTGACGTTTTATCGTCGAGTACCGACCGGTAAACCGACGCCACCGAGCAAACCGGAGGACAATTCTCCGTGGCAATTTACGGTGAAATGAAAAGGCCTCAATTAGCGGGACAAAGATTAGCTCGATGCCCACGGTTTCCACGAAATTATAGCGTTCAGATTTCACCGGAATCCCGTCGAACTCGTCTCTCTATTCTTTCCCTCGTTGTTCACATTTTCTCCCTTCACCTCTTTTCTCTCGTCTCTTTTTCATTTTCTATGCAATTACGCATAGATATACATACTGTAGCTGCCGAATGTATTCGTGCATTTATCGTAGAAAATTTGTATGAATATATCATGTGTGTTGTACAAGATTTTCTGAAACTTCTGAAATTTATTGGTAACAAAGTATATATTGCAAGTATATATACATTTAGTAAAAAGCTGATATGACACGGATAGAGGTCTTAAATATATAATTAGTGCTAAAGATGGCCTCGTTAAATATTATAGCTTCCCATAATGTATATATGACTGCATAAATACTTTATTGACTTTTTCAAACTTTGCGAACGTAATTATGATAGCCACATCTCATTATAGTGCTAGTGAAATTTCAAAATGTTTCTTGTAGCACACATAATATTACAATATTTTCATAAAGAGATTCCATGTGTGTTTAAATACTCTCGAGTATCATTGTATATTTACGCACATACAGTATATTTTATTTCACACCCACGATTCAATGCACGATATTCAGGGATTCGTTTGTGGTTTCACTTGGCGAAAATTCGAGGACTAACGATGACCGACGATGGATATGCCGTTCCGTTCGTTCAATTCGCAGCGAAGAACGAACGGTTTTCCGTCACAGCGTGGAATCGAAAAGGCTCGAATGCCTCGCGGACACCGGGCGTTTCGCGCATCCGTCTGCTTTCGACGAGTGTCGTCGAAAAATAATTGAGGGAAGGGGAAAAAAAATGAGAGTTTCGGGTCTGGCATTGTCTGTAGCCGAGCTTCGAACGTCGGCGATCGAGAAACGTCGACGTGGTAATTGGGTTTCGGCCTTCTATTCGTCGCGGAGACCGTAACAATTTCGCGGCAAATTGTTCTCCGCGACGCGTCCCTTCTCGTTTTTCCGCCGATGTTCGTCGCCAGAAACGAAAGAAATTCGATCCGGAGAAAGACTGAAAAGGGGAAACGTTTCTTACGATTGATTTGATGCTGCACAGATGGGAGAGAAGATTAATTATTTATAAGAAGAATGGATGATCGAAATGAGACTGAAGCGTTGATATTATCGTTTAAATGGGTTAAATTAAAATTTGCCCGTCGATGAATAAAATTAAAAATATATTTTTGACGAAGAAAGTGTAGAACGAATGTTCTCTTGTCGAATAAGTCGAAATAAAAATTAATTTGAACTGTACTAACTGCAATGATTTTTGTGACGACTTCTTTTGAAAGTTAGAAAGAATCTTCCATTTCGTTAAGCTACACCTACAACGTAATAATTTTAACTATGTTTCAGTATGTAGTATCTACCAGAGCAACTTTTTGACAGGATGACAGAAGATTTAACCGGATGCAGACAGTTTCCGGACTCTGAGAACGTTTCTAAAAGCAACATTGCAGAACAAAAACGAAGCCCCTGAAAATATTTCCAGAGTACATTGTCCCGCGGTCGCATTCCTTTTTTTCTGCACATTCTGCACGATTTCTCCGGCTTCCGGCAATGGTAGCAAATGACACAGATTTTATATTTCAACCGGAAATACTAATCAGGTTAAGAAGCCGCATGTTTCTATTTTGCGAAGAAGCGAGATGTTTGGCACGCGTGCGCGAAATTTACCAAACCTCTGATTCTGTGCATTCCATTACACTTCAAGTGGGGAACGCTTGAATTTCGTGGATGCGAAATATATTGAACGCGGCTGTGTTCACGAAGCTAATTATCGACCAAATTCATGCGCTAATTAGAAAGCTTTATCTAGCTCCTTGAGGTCTGATTTATTCAATAGGGAATATTATCAAAAATTGCGTAAAAATGAATTGTTGGTTAAATTTCTGTAATTCAATCGCAATTTATTTTCAAATATTCCCTTCTTCTGTTGACGTATCTTTTGTCTACTACTTTCAGAGATAAAAAACAATTTACAGATACATTCGTCCAATAATATCCACATATAAATTTAAATTACGTAGCGAGGCTGTTAAAGAAAGAAATTAATTACAACATTGAACATAATTGACGAAACGAGGATGAATACCCAATTAGCTTTTGGTATGGTAAAGAATCAATTACAATTGCAAATGAAATTTTCAGTAGGTAAATGAAGATTTGTATACATTAAAATTCGAATAGATGCTAACAAAGTTCGACCGTTTCGATATTCTTCAACTGTATAATTCAGTTTGGTTACTGTTGGACAACATCAGGATCATATAATCTATTTTTTATAACGAAATCAAACATGTCATTTATGACGCATTTCAACTAATATTCAATAGCTGCTTGCACTCCCAAATTTTCTGTAAATTACATAAAAAATGCGCAGTTTACTAATAACAAAAGCTCGTGCTTGTGTGTATTATATAATTAGAAATACAAAGCTGTCGGATCATACAGGGCCATCAACACAAAATGACGATACGCGTCATTTGATCGAGTCGAGCCTCAGATCACAATCACGGGTCGACATAAAAAATTGACAAGAAACTACAGTACGGTCGTCAAATGCAATATCGTTGCTCGAATACGATGCCGGTACGACGTACACTTTTCTGGCCAAAAGATTCGACGTGGTAATAAAGGTCGACGTTCTGCCAACGTGCGCTTTTCTCGTTGGAATCACTGGTGAAACGAGAAAAAGGGGAAGGTTAGAAGGGTGAGATGACGCGACGAATGTACAGGGTGAGTCTGAAAGGTTGTTGGAAAATTTACGAGGGTGATACACGCGTGTCAAAGCTAAGATATGTAAACGACAAAATGGAACCACGATAGAGTCGAGTCCTTTTTCGGTTCGCATTGCAGTGTCCAACTGAAGATGATTTTCGTGTGGTCACCGATATGGAGTTGGTTTTTATATGGAATTTAGAGAAACTTTCGAATAACAGAGTGAAAGAATGGATTGATGTTTTTTTGATTTTTCTATAGTTACGTAACATGAAAATTAAAATAGTTCTGAAAATGCTCTATTCTTTCTAGGTATTTAAATAATTAATAATAACAGATACTCTCTACGATTCTTTTATATTTATTAATTATTGGATTTTACTGAGATCGTTTAATTCCTATATTCCTCTTGTAAGTCCTTTTTTATTGAAGAAATATGTAACAAAAGCTAAAACGGAAAACGAAAGATTTACATTAAACTACATTATATGCATACCAATTTAAATAACATTTTAATATAATGTACGTAATTTAATACGTTTAATGGCGCTCTTCCGATTCAAAAACGATCCAAAACTCTTACAAAACAAGCTACATTATTCCTATTCCCATGATTCATTCGCATCACCCTCTAGGCTCGATCCACATAAGAAAAGAATGGTCACGAGAAACGAGAGATCGTCGAAAAATAAAGTGAACAAGACGAAGTGAAAAAGAAAGGGAAAGCCTGATACCGGTAAAAACTCGACGACGAATAGAAAAGTTCACGACGTAGAACGCATTTAAATAATTGCTTTTCGTTTTGATCCCTCGGTCTCATCACATCGAGACATCGTCGTCTCGACTGACTCACCCGAATGAACGCGCGGCTCGTCACACGTAGACAGCTTTCTCCGCGAGAAATTCGTTATCGGAAATCAAAACTATTCGCGATATTATCGACAGTGCTATCTGGTTCCGCCGATATACCAAGATGTGCCGCTATCATCAGATCAGAACAGATTTATTTTTCGTCTCCCCGGAGCACAACCAACGACGTTCATCCCCGAGATCTCGAAGCCCGCCGGCAGCTTACTCTATGACGACTGCTAAAAAATGTTCCGTGGAAAACCGTGGGACCAGCCAGCTTCCCCGGAGAAATTTTTTCCCCTGCACAGTTCACGTCGCGTCGTCGAGCGTGATTTCCGGTGCAGAGTGTCGCAGAGGTTCTTTTCACGTGCATTCGAGGAACATCCCCGTCGCGTGAAAATATCGCGACTGAACGAGCAGTGTTGCGTATATGGGCTGCGTATTTGAACGAGGAAAAATTGTGAATCGAAGTTTGAGAAGGGTTTTTGGGGGACAGAGAAATGTTAGTGACTTAGAAATTAGAATTGTATATACTGCGTTATTGACCAAGTTTGATTTATGTTAAAAATGAATTATACACTATATTTACGTTTGTTACGACTAAGCCTAAGTGAAACGAATCGAAATGAAACGGATGTGTTTTTATTAATTTCCAATTGCGTGATGATCGAAGTCTTTTTTAACGGGTTAAATGGTCGCATATTATTTGTTAGTTTCGCGAACACTGGTCGTAATCGAGCTTAAACTTTAAAATATCGTAAAATATTCAATAACATACATTCTACAACAAACTAATCCTATGCGAAAACGAAATGCAGCGCAAGTAACAAGTTGTAATATTATTGTAGCGTCCCGATGAAAAGTGGTTCATCAAGCATAATTCATTTTCATAGAATTAGCACGTGATCGAAATCAAGGCAGAACTCGAGAATCGGCAGATTTATCGCGGTCACGTGTTATTTAGGTATGCAAATTACGCATCTTGCTCCACAGATCGGTAAAGGTGAAACTCCGGCGAGTTGAAGGCACGAAATCAGGACGCTTGGAAATTTAACGAGCGCCGGTACAATCAGAAGCCGCCATTGATCGCGTATGAAGAATCGAAACAATTGCTACCTATCGACGTGTACGTATCGCTTTGAATTGCAAATGCGTCGCGGGATCTTAAAATTCGTGCCGGATCGGCTGGTGTTTTTCGGTCATGTCGGGCTATCGACCTTATTCCATCGATTCCGATCGTCGAATAAACTCGGATAAACTCGCGAACGCGATTCTAGAAGCTCTCAATCGACGACATAGGACTTTCGTATTGAGTTTCCACGTGAACAGGTGTTAAACGAAGGAACGAGCGAACGGGATAAAAATAAAAGAGCGAAATCGCAGGGTTGAATGAGCCGGGCTGAACACGCTGGTTGCGACTGAATTTCGCGTTCGAAATGTGTGACGAGAGTTTGGTAGAAGAAAAAGTAGATTTACCGAGTTTTATATTCAAGTTAAGGATACGCGAATAAAATATAGCTTTCGTCATGTTTGCAGGAAATTTCAGAAACTTCAAATATTTCAAAAGCATAAAAATAGAAACAATAAATGACCAGAGAAACGTATAAACAGATAAATAAATATGTATATTGGAAACTAATAGTTAATACTCGTGTGACGATAGCGTCGCGTCACAGGTCATCATATTGTTACGTAACTTTGTATAATAGATATTAAAGTATCACGATTTCAAATAAAAGTATAGTAAAATTTAGTCAGATTCAACGAAGGATAAAACGAGGAGTACATAGTTAAAAGCTGAACATTGAAATGTGAATATATTTCAAAACGGATTGAAAATATATTAATACATTGAAAGTATTAAAAATGTACTAATGATCCATTATTTTGCATAAATATAAAATTTCAATTCAAATATCTTTTCAATTGCACGAATAACCAAAATAATATCCCTATCGCCGTTCGCCTGTTCGAATACTCGATTGCAGCAGACATAAAAAAACCTTTTCGTGATAAAACGCGATGTTCATCGGATACGACTAACCTGTTTCACTGGCGCATGTGTACACACAGCTTTCCCCGGGCTGCAGCGTATTACACAGCCGAGAGAGCCGTGGTATCTGATCTAATCCTCGCAATAGCATTCCCAAAACGCCGTGATTATCCGTTATTATTTCCTGTGTTTCTTTAAATAAAAACAATACAGCTGGTGAACCGTAAACGTAACAACCGCGCGAAATTAGATCGCTTCCCGGTGACTCTCGCGCTGTAACTTATGCAATCTCGTCTGTAGTAGTCGGCTCTTTAAGTAGCGTTTACGTTAGGCAACTTTTGCTCGATTGACCGAGCCGATTGATCGATCTCGAATCATTGAAACTCAGTTGAAAGTTTTCTCGTGTAAACCAAATTTCAATCAAGTGGAAACCTTCGAACAACTTGTGATCGCTTAAACTGAAGTTATGCATTTGTCCACTTTTGATCCAACGATTTACTTTTACGTCACGTAATTACGAATTGCGTTAGGCTTCGCGATTTGTTCTTTTGGTTTCCGCGAACTCGTTCGTTCTGCTTTTCGTTCGAATCGGGAACGGTTGAAGAAAGGAAATGTAGAAGTGTTTCGTTACGTGCGCGTAATTGCGATAACGAACCTGAGGGAGTTATGCTGTACAATGTACATGCGATTTCTGACCTTCTTTCCGAGTTGATTGTTGGGATGTTTTATGGCCGGAATCGTGCTGCAGTTCATTGTGCAGTGTCTTTTCTTTTTACTGGATCCTATCGGCCGACAGTTCTTTCTTTCGTTTTTATATGCGAATGTCAGAGATATAGCGAAGAAGCAGTTTTACTTTGTTAGAAATTTGAGAATGCTACGCGTAGTTAATCGCAAGCTTATCTTTGTGCAAAAGAATTTCCATTTGTAATCGAGTACATGAGATAGTAGCAAAGTTTGAAAACAGAGTATTAATAAATTTACAGATCTAGCATCTCATAAAAATGTATAAATATTATTATCAGAGGAAGAATTCCATTTTAATTAATACTCTGACAAATATTCTGTTCTCATATTATTAACATTCGCCTTTTTCCAAATTTACAAAAATTCCTATAGCAAAATATCCATTTATAATCAGGCGAAAATCCAGAGTTCATGTTTCCAATTTCCAAACTCGACGCAATTCTTGGTTCGATAGTAACACTGAATGAAATAGACATAAATTCTAGTTGTTTTATCATCACCACCATCAGCATCAATCAATACATTAAATGCTTATTAACGAGCAAATAATTCATCTTGGTACCTCGCGTTCATCTCTCTTCCTATCAGAAACATTTACGATTACCTCCGGCCAACTCTCCATTCCCTCAACGATAATTCATAGAATCAGGCATCGCTACCATCTTGCGTCTTTCGATTCCCACAAAGGCCGGCGATTGCATCGGTTCACAAATCGCCGAGCGATTACAGTACGCACGCGTGCGTAGTTCCTAATCGCAGCGATCAATTTCGCGTTCGCGAGACGAAGAGAAAGTACGCGTATAAGCATACGTTTATACCTTGCAAAATGGCCAGGGTGAAATTCCCGGCTAAACGACCTATCTGTTCTTCACGCACGATCATCGTAGTTACCATGGCGATCCGTAGGCTTATTTCGAATCTCCCCGGCTTGTTTCTAAATCTGCGTATTCGCCGACTAAGCAGAATCCACGTAAACGTTCATGATCAGTCGGATATTCTGATAAGTATTTTTGACGCACACTTGTCGACTACTCTAATGTTAGATATGTTCTACTCTCGCATCGTACAAGATACTGCGTAGTTTTGATTACAATTTTGATCGCTCATTTTTAATTATTTGTTGTAGATTGATGTTAAATTTATAGATTAACGCGTTGACCGCCAGCCAGATTTTATATAATTTTCCCTGTAAACTGTAATAGATTGAAATATGCCACGATATAATATTTAATTTTTGCAAAATATTACGTTATATTGACAAACTTCTTTTCTGACAATGCTGTCTAAATCATCCACGTCATTAAAAAATTTTTACTTCACAAAATTTATCTTATTTTGATTACTTTAAAAAACTTAATCGCACGGGCTATCAACGATCTTGACAGTCAACGTGTTCGTTGAAATAAATTGATAGAACGTGTGGAAAGATTATTCGCACAATTGACGGATAATAAAACGTAACTTTAAAGAACGCCAAAATTTCGAAGCAATTCCAAGAACTTCCTATATCTTCCTATTCCTTATTCCATCAAGATTCAAGCATCACGGAGCTCCATCAATTTGTCGCTCAGCAGCCGTAGAACCGTCAGCTCTGTGAGATCGAAATTCATTTCCGACGATCCCGCGGATATATCCTGGTTGAACCGCGGAAGCCTAAAAGCGCTTAACTTCCAGCTACCATTTGATCTAGCGTGCTCGACGCATCGAATTCCCGCTGGAGATCGCGAAATCGGCTTAACGGACTCGACGACCGCGTTAAACCACGCAACGTTTTACGCAACCCTGTAGTCTCCTACATATTTATCCGAGATTATTACGCTTTGTCACAGACGATCCACCGGATAAACAGCTTAGAGAAAAAGAAGCAACCGAATGCGTTCGCGTTTCACTTAATCACTGTATTAGGTTAAGTCGCGTATACACACGCTGTGCAAATGGTTTCGTGCATTGTTGATGAAAGGAATATGCCGAGGTCGTATTACACTAATCTTTTGGCTCGTGACAGTAATTGCGAGAATCAGCAGAAAACCAGTGTAAATGGCACAGATTCTTTAAAACCCTTTTTGTTATAGAGGAAATTTTGATACGAGAAAAATCATTTGGAAATATTAATGTATTGTGGCTGTGATTACATTGTATTATGTTTTTTGGCGAGCTAAGAAAAAATTATAAAAATACATTTTATCGGAATAAATTATTTTTGTAATTACTGGAAATCTTTAGTTTCTTTGTATTATTTAATACCAGTTCGCTATGCATGGAATTTTGAATCAAGCATTTTAATTATTTCAGCTTTTGAATATTATAGGTGGACCGACTGATTATATAACCACTCTTTAAAAAAAAAATTAAATTGTGAGAATACTAATCATTAAAAAAATACAAAAAGAAAAAAAAAATAGTGAATTATGAAGTTAGTATAAAATATTATTTAATGTTTGACACGACGAAGAAATAAGAAAACCAGGATTCTGTATATTCCCAGGTTAAAGGATCAAAAAGTCGAATTTCTAATCTCTCACAAATTTCATTAAAAAATGTAGGTCAGCTGTGACTAGTCTGGTGAATATAAAGAGTAAAGAAGCGAAAGTATAAATTCAAAAGATTTACTTTAAAATTCGATCTCCAGCAGGCACACGGTTCTCAACATCTTCATCGTTTCAATCTCATCATGATTTCACATAAATAAGGATCATAACCTCACCCCAATCCGAGATCCACTTCACGCATCGAGGTATTCACCTAGCAAAAAGCCGACTCTCTTCATCTACTTCAATCCGGGCCAGCGAACAACCTCTTGGAATCGTCGGTACGTGCATCGAAACGCGCGATACAGCGAACGTGCGAGATACTTTGTGAATCATGGAGTACGATTTATTTTCAAGCCATTCGGCCAATCGAAACATCGTTCATTCCATGAAACAAAAGTGGGATCAGTGACTTTTCAACGTGGCAACGATACCTATATCAAATTCTATCGAAAGGAAAGAAATAAACTAGAAAATATGAATATACGAAACGATCGGTAGCAACGCTAGAGATTGCGAATGTTTATGTAATTTATGGGACATCTAGGTACGAAAATGTATAGAATGTTCAAAGTGTTTAAATTATTTGCTATGTACGATTCGTGGATTGCAGGTAGAATTTTGCTTATTAAATTTAAAAAAGGCTATATCTCATACGTATAATAATAATAATTCTCAAAATATTTTCTGGACAACTGGACTATGGTACTGTCTGTATTTCTCAATGATTCACACGAAACTCTGTTTTCTCGTTAATTATATGACACTTTTATATATCACATGATTTTCTGAATCGTTGCTGACGTTATCAATAAGTTACCATAAATCGCAATTCGTACTGGTCTCAACAGAGAAATTCTTTTTAGACAAATTTTTATCCTTTCGATTTATATTATTAAAAAAATAAATGGAACAAATCTCTATCTACAGGTTCGATTTCTCTAGTTCATAGAGACACGAAATGACAGAAAAATCCGTAGGCTTCTTATCACAGTGTGAATGCACCACAGAAATCGAAGATGAAGAACCATTTCTCGCGGACCAACGCGGAATCATTGTTCGATAACCCAACGACACTCGACGAGATACGACTCATTTTTTATTGACCGGCGTTCCACTCGTACGAGCATCGAATGGCGACTCTTCTAGCCCGTTTTTCGTTTCGTTCTACAGTTTCCTTCGGTCACCCAGTTCGTCCTCGACGCGTACATTTTTCTCCCCTTATCGAACGCAAAAAAAGAAAGAGAAGGAAAAAGGTAGAGGTGTCTTTTCGTAATTTCTGGGCCGACAATCCAAGAACCGTGGAAAGTTTCCCGTGGCTCGAGAAGACTGATGAATACGAATCAGCGGACGGTCGACTTTTTAATTACAAGCCGTCTTCTACCGGTGTAAGCAATTTTCCGCACCGCCTCCCATCGATCTTCGAGATGACTGGGAATAAATGACCGCTTACGAAACTTCTGGAGGAAAGGCGATGCCGCTGCGAGGTGAACGTACACCGATTGAATGAATGATGTGTAATTCCGATTTGCAGAGACTTTCGTTCCGCGTTTGCCCGTTTTGTAATTAACCATTGCGAATTTCTTGCAGAAAATTGGGATGACGAAGAAAACGAATGAAACGATCTCTCGATTTTCATCTCCAAGATTTATTCGTTCGAAGGTTATTATCAAGCTAAACTGTAAAAGCTATAAATATCTGTCTTAAACATCATCATAAGCAATGCAACTATCGACATTTATTTACTATAAAATACTAATGGTATGTATGTTTCGTATGCGATATCAGAAATGCAGACACAATCATAAACGTAAAGAAATAATTATTTTCCGAGATATTCGTTATTTTTTTACATTATCGAAGTATTAAAATGGATTTAATATCCACACTGCGCGTTCAGAATTATCCTACCTCGTTATCTCCCTATAATTTCGCTCCATTAATAAACCGTCAATCATTATTTATTAGCAGTTTCCCCTTTTCTCTGGTCTTCTATGTTCCGGGAAAGTGACTCGCGTCATAGAAGCGGAAGCGTCGGAGTCATTGTTTTCGACTTACGCGATAACGTATGCAAATTCGCCCGATCAAGCCGCGCCATTCATTATTCATCGTTTCTGGTGGAACGGTTGTGTTAGCCCGCGAAATTACGAAACGATGAAAAGTCAGAAACTCGTTATTGAAAGGTAAAGGAGAAGAAAGTAGCGGGACGCGGTTATATTACTGATCAGGGGGTGTGGAAAAGTGGAACTGAAGATGAAAGGGCGATGATACTGCGCGTAAATAGGCACGCGTACACCAGACGAGTGAGAATCAATTTTAATGCGGGACAATTTGCGATACAAATTCGATTCGACCCTCGGTGAATAATCTTGGCGGGCCAGCGACCGATTAAATCAGACTTTCAAATGAACCCAGAGGGGTGAAATTGGACTTTTAATTTGAGCGTCGGCTTCGTACAAGTGGCCCCGGTTATTGCTATCTTCATTAAATCGAATCTTTCTTCTAATCGTCAATTTACCGTTAAGCGATATGGAAATATCGAATCGCAGCGAATAAATCTTGTTTATTGGAATATTATGGAGAGCTTCATGCTCGAAGCGTTAAAATTGGCGCGCGCCTGCAGCGTCGATAATTTCCTGCCTGACTCTTCATCTTTGATATTTAAGCTCTTTAATTAGGAGAGCTCGTAATGGCAGGTTTGCAATCGAAATTACATATGTATCCTGACAGTGAAAAGACAGAGCTGTTAAAAAGACACGAATAAAGAGATAAAGATGTTTCAAATATCGAGATCTTTTTTCGATCGAAAATTTTATGTGAAGTGGAATTAAAATATTAATAGTCAGAAAGCGTTGGGAAATAGACTGTACGTTCATCAAAATATCGTTTCATGATGTAACGAGAGAGAAAGAGAGAGAGAGAGAGAGAGAGAGAGAGAGAGAGAATCTCGCGCCAGCCGTCAAATATAAATAACTTACGGGCTATAATTAAAATTTATTATTCACAAAGAGCTATAAAACCAGACTATTGTGATACTCAGAAGTGAAAGCAAATTGAAACTTTCGAGCTCAATGATAAAAATTAAACGAAGGTAACGTGCAATTTTATTATCGTTCGCTGCAGTTTAAACCATGCCTTGTGTCTTTATGCCAATTCATCGTTACGATATGCATTCGCTTCAACTAGCTCCTATCTCTTTAATTCATCGCGAGAACTGACAGGGGTCAATCTATGTGACAGAACGCCATTATTAAATAGATTGAGGGCGAAACTACCACCCATTACGTTTAATCGGAGCCATCGTCCAAGTCAAACATTTATTAAAATTTCTTTCTCGATAAATTCAAATACGAATGTATCAACCGAGCAAGTGTTTTACGTTAGTACTAGAACTATCGACCATTAAAATACAGAAATTGCTATCATGAAAAGACACATAACGCAGTAAGAAAATATATTTTCCGAAAAATTATTCAGATCTTCGAAAATGCAGTGTTATAGACCTATAAAATAACTCGGAAATATCATGAATTTTGAGCAATCCAATAATTCTGATGTTAATATCTTCCCATCTTCTTCAATCCACATTTCTTGATTGAAATTTCAGAAAGCTCGAACTTATTTTCTTGCTCTGATTTATTTTCGAATTGTCGTTATTAAAATCCTCATTCACAGAAGGGCAAATTGATCTCGTTACAGCCAAGGACCGTTGTAGCCAATCTATTTCGATTCTGTGACAAGATATTGGCTCTTTTCTGACTGACCATGTGGAACTTACCGGTGGTGGAGTTGATGAGAAAATAACCTTCCGGATTGCCGCTGGTGATGGAAAAAGTGAATTGTTGGGGCGAGACGTCGCGATCGAACGCCTGGATTTGAAGAACGCTCACACCTGCCGGAGAGTTCTCCAGAACCGATGGATAATAGACTGGAACTTCGGTCAACGGGGTGTTGTCGTTCCTGTCCAGCACCTCCACGTACACCTGCACGAAAATCGGCTGTGAATTATTTACGAGAGGTAGATAAGTCCTCGCTACTGTGCGTTTGCGAAAAAATGGAAAAAAAATTGCCATATTTTTGTAAACTAGAGTTGTGGGCGGATTTTTCAGCATCGAGTATAGCAAAACTTTGAGAAATGGGAATTATATTGTATCACGCGTGCAAAACAACAGAGATTAAGATAAATTCTGTTCGAAAATGATCAGTTTTGAATTTTAATCGGTACAAAATTATTGACGCAATTCGTTTGGAATAAATAATTGCTAAAAGGTATCGTTTGAAAGATTCCTGGAATAATTTATTCTTTCTATCGATTACCGTTGAATGTGTAAGTTATGAAATGTACATTCGTGAACTTCTATTTTATTCGTCGAAGAATGTAATCGAGGAAATTGATTTTAATGTGAAATGAAGCGAAAAGAGCAGGAATATTTGAAGTTTAAATTATAGTAATTAATGTATCACTTCCTGTATTAATCTTCTATAGATACTACGTATAAGACTAAAATCGTAGTTTAAAGTGAATACATATTATTAGAGAGCGTATTTTTAAACAATTCGTTAATAATCTTATTTCACAACGTTGGACAGTATTATTACTGAATTCTCATTTCCTTATCTTGATTATTTTCTACAATATCAGTTGCGGCGTATATAATAAAAATCACAGTATTGATTATAGTGCATTGCAGTGTCCACGATGAGATTTTAGCTGGTCATGTTAAATCACTAGTGAAATTTCTATCTATATACGCAATTATAAAAGTGTCGTAAATTAAACTCTTTGCGTCACGTCGGTAACAGAAAGCCTTTTTCCAATAGCGCAATGTATGTTGCAATATTATGGTGGGAGATAAGTGATACGAAAAATTTGTAGCGGTCGATAGAGAAAATTAGTTCTTTGACTAGCCATCGTTTCGCTACTAGGAGCTTATGCACGTAGAAAGTACGAAATAAATAATCGTTCGTGATATTTTTCCGATACAATGACAAAAATGTAATGGCAGTGTTTATAGTTTAGCGTAAACGACGTTATAAGCATTAATTCTATAATAATTCCTTGATCATTGATCGAAACACAGATTTTTTTATCGAGGAATTAACAAGAAATTATATTAAATCGAAAAATTCATAAATACCCAAAGTTTTACTGTACGTTTGCTATAATATTCTCAAAATACAAAATATTTAAGTAAATTCTACTACTTCTCTCGAATTTTTGATATTATGGTGTCCCAGAAAATATTTTTCAAAGATTAATTATTTCTCCTTCTTTCTTTTTCGTTAAGACTTATTCAACAAACCAATATTATTTGGGAAATATATCTACGTTAATTGTTGTGGCAATGTATTCTCTGCCTGTTCCCATTTTCACTGCCTGAGTGTGAACAATCAAAAATTTCGAAACACGAAGATATTTCTCGGGACAGTATAATACATTAAACATGTAATTTATCTTCCGCATTGCACAAACCTGCAAACTCGAACTCAGAGGAACCACTCCGTGATCCTGCGCGTACACCGTCAGCCAGTATCCTCTCTTCGACTCCACATCCAGCATAACCTTCGTCTTGATGTTACCTGGAACGCCAAAAAACATTTTATTGAAAAGAAAAAGAAAAGGGAAAAAAAGGAGAAAATAAAACAAATCTAATGTAACGGAATATTTGCTCCCGTACAGCGATTCCAGAACATTTCTCGATCGCCAATAATTAAGAAAAAATCAAGTTATGCTCGATCGAAACGTCTCGTCGCGTAACTAATCATGCAAACGGAATAGCTGAAAATAGCCACCGTATCGCGAAACATTTTCACCTCTTCGATATCACCATGAGAAGATGCGAGCTGAGTAGGAACAGGTCGTTCTATGCGCGAAAAATAGGAAAGAAAAAAGAAAGGTGGGAAAAGGAAAGAAGGGAGGAAGAGGAAGACAGGGCAGGAAAGATAAGGAAGGAGACGTTATTACCGTCTTGCCAGATAGCTAGCAACAAGGACCGATATGAAATGACGTGCACGTAGATGGCGACTTGCCAAGCGTGCACCCGCGCGCGCGCTCTCGCGCGTCAGTGCAAAAATTGGACTGCATTCCTGTTGTTAACACGTCGAGCACGTTGTTCCGCGTGTCTTCGATCGTTTTTGCGACATTCCAGTGCTTACGGTCGGTTCTTGCACCGCGGTACATGCCATCAATGAACATACGCTTGGTTTATTACGGTATTAAAACGATAACGTCTCGATACCTGGCGACCAGTGGTCCAGGAACAGGCAAAAGGCTAACAGATATCGAGGCAGCAAAGAGAGAGAGCGAGAGAGAGATGGAGACCTCGATTAATTAGCAATCCGTGATGTTACGTACGAGAGCAGATGTAGATCGTAATCAAGATTATCCCCGATTTGTTCTGTCAGTAATTGCATCTTCAGATTTCGCTGCAGTATCTTCATTAATCCCGATCTTTCGCGTGGCTCGACCCACCAGTTCCTCGATCACTGTACATTGTATGCGTGCCCAACAGTATCGGTATAATATCGAGCTCGTAATTCCACGATATCGATTAATTATCGGAGCCGAGGCGAAATTCAGCCCAGCGGGAGCCAGATACACGTCGGTGTCCTCGGTTATTTATGGCCTCGTTCCCGTAAAATTCACGGCCGTGGAATCGTGATCCGCGCTCACGATTTCATGATTTCCTCGACCGAAGAAAAAAGATGGCTACACATGTAATTGGAGGATAGCGCGGCGCCTGAGATATCAATGGTTAATTTATTCTTCGATATATGTACATAATCCGGTATTCAGATAGAAAAATTTACTCGGTCAACGCAAGTTATTGGATTCCTTGCGTTCAATGACTGGTATTTCCAGGACTGTTGGAATGCTGGTTTGCATTAATATATTGAGTATATTATACCATACTATTTTTTTAGAACTTCCAATCCACCCGATATAAATCAAGAATGATTTTCTCAGAAGCTAAGCTCATTAGCTCAACTTTCTATTAATTTCTCAATCGTATTAGATAAATACACGTTTTAATCTTCAATTCTTCAAAAACAAATAACTTACGCCCATGAGTTCGTTTATTTCAACAAAATGATATAACTAATAACAAATTCCAAGGTTAATATAGAAAATACATATAATGAAAAATGGTCTTCGTAACATCATCTCTCATCATCATTCTCTGCTTTTAAATTTACACGTTTGATCAACGTGGCCTCTAAACGGCTCAAACATAGATCTCCAAAATTAAGAGAACGACGTGCAAATGTTTGCTTGCGGCGCACTGTACAGTGGTTATATCGAGAAGTTTTCAAAAATTCGATACTCTAATCTCTGATATTCACAGTAATTCAAAAGTCCAAGGAAACTTTGATTAATCGGAAAGGAACGTCTCATTGACTCTACACTCTCCGCAATTGTTTCGTAGCCACAGAGCACGCGTTACACGTGTTTTCGTGGCTCGCTCAAGCATAGAAGGGGTTCGGGTACGCAGACACGTGCTGCACGTTTAACAGTGATCGGTGGAAGGGGAGAATAAATTAAATTCGCTACCGTGAACGCAACTTGTATAAGCAGTTTATGCCATCGTACAGTGGTGGAGCGAACGAGACAGAAAGAGAAGCAGATACGACTATATCCTACGAAGTCGAATGCGATGCTCGCTTTTCATGTCCCAGTTTTTCGTCTAAACAACATTACGGACTTAATTTCTTTCCGGATTGTAACAGGGCGGCGGTCGCTTTCTCTCGCGACAAGAAACTATCTTTCTTCCGTGTCAAAAGACACGCTCCACGGAACTTTTTAGACAGGGATAGAGCGAAAAGCTAGAGAAGGATGAAACGAGAAGAGAGATGCGAAGGTGGTGGCTAATGGAAAAAGTTAAAGGCAGAAAGATTTTCTTTGTAACACGGAATGAATTCGTTTGAACTTACGTTCGAGGATATAATTGGAGAACACGACTGGTTGAACGAAGTAATTTTCGGACAAAGAAATACTCATTTTATCTTATAATAATTAATTGTAATTTTAGTTATTTTTAATTGCTTATGCCGTCAGTTAAAAATAAAAAAATGATAATTTTTGTTCTCTTAATTAGCGCCAAATTATTTACAATTCCTTTGTGACTCAAGTAGTCTATGCGGAATCGTTCCTAAATAAATGATTCAAAGTGAGAATGTCTTCCGTGTTATACACTTTTTCCGGTTTCTAACTTCTAAAGCCTGGATTCTCTAGTTTCTTTTCTTCGCACTGTCTGAGGAAGTTACGTTTAATTATCTTTAAAGAATTCGATAACCTACGATATTAACATAAAATACAATACTACGATATACTCAAAATTCGAAAACAAATATTTTTAATGGGATATATAGCCTCAATAGAGCTCAGCGATGCTATAAAAATTATAACAATCCAGTATTCTTTTTAAAAGTTACCTTAGGAAGTATTCTTCCAAAAACGTCAAAAGAGTTAACGAAGATAATATATCACTACAAGAACAGAACATTTAGAGAATAAAATGTATAATAAAACTTTTAGATAGTATTCTAATCCTACAAAATCTCGTGGCAATAGAGAAAAAACGAGAGTGCAGGAATTATGTTCGATCAAAGTGGTCAATCTAGGATTAAAATTAAGTCATTCTCGCGAAAACGAGTTTACCTGGTGCTTTACCGTACAGAATCATCGGCGAGCGGTAGAAAATGAGAGAGAGAGAGAGAGAGAAAGAGGACGCGTTTTAGCTCGTCGCTAAATTAATTTTGCAACCCTATCGACGTCTATGTAATTGCAATGTCAACTTCGTTCTACTGTTTCCCAGCATTCCGCGGTATTCGCTGCTTCCACCGAATAAATCGAAGCATTTCAACCACTACGAATTAGCAACTTTCGAATAATCAATGTTAGATCGAGTTTCTCGTCGCACAAAGTTCATCTGGAGCATGCAATTTCCAAGTTGCCGGCTCGCCCCTTTCTGCACTCTCTGTTCCTCGGGAACATCGATGATTCTAATAATTATAATCGACGACGGGTAGGATTTCGAATAACTTGCTGCTCACTTTATTACGTAATGGTAGAGGGAATCCAGCGAAATTCCAGATCAGAAGAGACGTCCCTCCGTAATATTATTGCGAATCGTGCTCGTTACTAGGTAGAGGGAAGATGGAATTTATCGATTTGGGAACAGAAGAAACGACGGTTTTGATTTTGGGTTGCTATCGAATGTACGATCTTTTGGAATCTTGGAATTCTTGTTTCCCGATGGTTTTATCTCCCTCTTCAATTTCCGTGAAGCATACTCGGATGCAAACAGAAATAGAAGGACTGGTAAGTAAATTTAAGAAATTTCAAAAATTCTGAGGGAATACATTTTATGTATTATTTGGTTGATATTTTTTCCATCACATTTTTCACACTTCTTACATTTTATGAGCGTCATACAATCGTAAAGAATTTTAGGAATTTAGATAAGTGTCAATGTTATATTTTTGAATAGTGAAGCATGGAAAAAGCCATTTTTTATTTACTACATGTTTCGCGTCATTTTCCCCCTTTTTTTGAATTTGTTAAAATTTTTCAATGATACACTTTGTTTTATGTTGAACTGCGAATTTATTAAGTATATCGATAGATAACTGCTGTCAATAACAAACCTACAGAAAAAGGATTTGTAGGCAATTCGAACAGTTTAATCGGTCGGAGCATTCACCCGGCAATGACAGATATGAAAGAGCCTGAATCTTGTCCAGCAATTCGATTTGCCAGCAATAAACAATAAATCACTTCGATCACACGAATTAACCTCTTCGAGTTCTCAAACGTTTCAAATCATCGTCCATTTAGAAAGTTTAATAGCGATCGAAATCGTTCGCAATTAATACATCGATGCCAGTCAGTGATATATTATTCCGAGTATTATGTCAAATAACGCTATTCGGAGATTCAGAAATTCAATTCCACGATTTCCATAACACGATTCTGCCATCGAATCTATTTATGTTTCAAAGTTACGTTTCACAAATTACAAATTATCGATATTAATATATTTTCTTCTGTAATGATAACAGGTTTGATAATAAAACAGATACAATTTTGGAAGTAATTTTTCCAAATTACACATCATGTAACAATCTTATTTAAAGTAACATTATAAAAGAGAAGTCTGTGATCTATAATTTATAGATTGAAGTGGCTACGCAATAAGGAAGCAGCATCACTTTTCAATAACTTAAGTAAATCAACAAGAACTAACTATAAACCAAATTTTTCTCCAAACCTGCAATAAATTCATATTCAATAATAATAAACTTTGACACTTTTGAATATCAAACCTATATCTTCTCTTCTATTTCAATAAATATAATTTAACTATTGGAGGTACCATTATATATTTGCAAGCCTCTAACTTGTCAATTCACTGACATTAAACGTAAGTTGATGAATTATTGTGCAATGATGTACACATTCCAACAATTTCTTTTCCCAATTACACTTTATCAATACAATTTTCTTAACCACAATATCATTCAGGAAAGTCTCATCGATGAATTTCGAATGAAAATTTACGACGAAGCATTCCCTTAACCACCTCGTGCTAATCTCAAAACTAACAAAGGTATTCTACCTACGACAAACAGAAAGAGAAAGAATTTCCACCAGCTATACCACCCGTACTAATATCATCGTGGCGAGACACGTGAAGTTTGACGACCTGTTGGTCATTAAATTCATCGGTCGTAAAGCGACTTGTTGCGATAAGTAATAGGAAGCACTTAAGTTCCAGAGATCAAGCTGACGGTTCGATTTACCCTACAGCCGACACCTTGACGAACGCACAGTTATTACGTTAAGAAGAATATCAGGATTCGTTTCGACCAATTTGGTGCCGCGACGCGTTTCTAACGAGCCGGTGAGGGAATTCGACGAGCGTGTGTTAAAGCATTCGCGACGTGGCGCTGTTCCAACGTTTCGTCATCGACTCGCGATCAAAGGCACGCGTGTTTGTTACAGAATCGGCCATCGAAAGCATAATCCTTGCGGAAACTCGAGGGTCGAGTAGAAGACCGTGAAGCGTGGCAAATATTTAATAAGTTCGCCAACCACGCTGTACATCGATAACTTCTTTAGTGATCTTATGGTTGATTGAACCAAATAAAAACGAGCTGCTACGAACTATAATATTTCGGATGATTGGTAGGTTGTTTGAGGCATTTGCAATCGCTGTTTGTTGCGAAAGTCGATGTGGAAAGGATTTCGAAGAGTGGTACCGAGAAGAGTTTCTTGAGTGATTTCTGAAATTAATAGATTTTAGCTGTATATATGATGAAGTGTAATTACAGTCGCTGACGAAAGTAGTTGAAAGTATTAGAAAGTATTTACCATACAAGCTTTTTACGTACCCACGTGTATCGTGTCAATTATGTGAAATACGTATATAACAAAATTTCTTTAACTCTGTAACGATACACGACTGTCACGATTATAGTGATGGAAATTAATAATTGTTTCAGAATATTTAATGACCTTTTCTTCTGCAAACATCGATCAACCTTTCTTATCGTCATAATGAAAATAAAGCGAGGAAAGCTCATTAAGGTACCAGGGATAATAGGGGTAACGCTGACAAAGAAATCTCATCAAGTATAACAAGTAGATTTTTAAGAAAATTAACTGAAAATGCACGACTGCGTGCTATCGTGTTTCATTGTCTCTACAGAATATACATTAATTTATGAAGCATTAAATAAAGAAATACGATATCTCTTCGTTTCTAAGTTTTTCCAACAACAAAACAAAAGAAGTTTGAAAGACTGCATTTCTAGTCATTGCTTCAAGAAGGAATAGCTAGAACAACGTCGAAATCGAATCGAACACTGAGCGCATTTACTTAAAGCAGTAACGTTAAAGAAAAATATCTAACTACAAGCTACGGATGCAAGTATTGCTCCGGGAATGAGGAGAGTTAGTTCCGTAAGATGCGGAAAACACGGCTAACGTTCTCGTCCGATATTCAATTGGTAACGTATATACTTGCAACTAACCATAAACTTTTACAACTTCACGAAACTGGCGAAATAAAATCTCTTAGGAACTCGAACAACTATCACGAATCGAATATCAGCATGAAAAAATTCTAATTAAACTAAATCGAACGCACTTTATTTTCCTTTTATCATTCAATTTATCACATATAGCCAAGCTTGTTTTAACATACGAATTTTATATAAAAGGTGTGAGAATCACGTCAAACTTGAAAAACTTCCAACGTAACGTTTGGCAATTCGAAAAAGACATTGTAGCATTCCAGAGTCAGTGATAAGCAAAAAAAAAAAAAGAAAATAATAAGAAAAATGTAACAGAGAAATTACATCACAAACATTCGTGTACCCTAAATAATTTTCTAGCGTGAGAGTCAAAATTATGTTCATAAAAGCGCGACGTAATTCCTACTTTCTATTATCAGTTCCTTTCATCCTCCGTATCTTCCAGATCGTGTGCCAATTTCGTAAAGAGCGAGAAGGAGGGTAACAACTTGGAAGGCGTTAAGAATCTTCGAAATCTTGAAAGGGAGGAGAGCCCGAGGAAAAGGGGAAGAGAGAACGATGTTTAGAGGAATCGTAAAAATCTCTTCTCGGTAATTTCAGCCAGGGCCGACCTATCCCATTTCATAAACGGCTGATACCATTTGGCGTCCGGGATCCGTAAGAGCTTCAGCATCCGGAAGAGTTACAGAATTCGTTTTCGCGGGGGCTTTGAGCTTTTGTCCGAGTAACGATGCCTCTGCTCGCCGGAAACGTGCAGCGAACCGATCGATGAGCCTTCGAACGGAAAACGCGCAATTTTATAGTCGGACCTGCCATCCCCGAACTATCCTCGCGACCTCCAACCCCCGTGAACCAGCTTCTTGTCCTTCTTTCATTCTTTTATCGAATTCCATCTGTCTCCATCCACCTCGTTTTCTATCTGACATTTCTCTCGACTCTCGATCCACCGCGGGGGAACTATGGCCGATCGTTAACCCAGATTCGAAACGGCGACACTTTAGACGCTTCGCCAATAGCCCGCGAATGTATACGTCTTGATCGCGACACTCCTCCACGGACGTCGAGAAACTAAGAAGCTTCTCCGGTGATCGATCTTTACGTTTAGTAGTCGACAGCTATATTCGTTGAAACTGGCACGAAAACTTCCAGGATAAATATTGATCCGCCATTGTCATCGAGAAGTTTCTGTTCAGAAATGAGAGAGTTTAATTATCTGATAAAAAGTTGCTGCGACTCTTGAGATGTTTTATAATACGGGAATTAATTGAGACTAATGAATAGAGAGAGAGAGAGGGGGGAGAAAGAAAGTAAATATATCTTACTCGGAGAGATAAGATTTATTCCTTCGAGAAATATATTTGGAATATTGGTTCTATATGTGAGATTTTGCTGGATGAAATTATCCTTCCCGTGCTTTCGCTGTGTCAATCCTTGTTTCTGATTAATGTGTAAGATTTGGTATAGAGATCTAGAATATTAAGCGTTGTATGAAATTTTAAACGATACCCTTTTACCCTACATTGTTCATTGTTACTTTAAATGTAACTTTGTGAACAAAACTCGAGTTTAAAGGTGATTTCAGCAAGTAGTTACTGGTTTCCTACGTCACATGAAAATACATACTTAACATCCCAGCGAAATAAGGAGTAACATCCTCTGCGACCGTATTATAATAGTGTAATAGAAGCCGACAATGAACGTCAATTTCTTCCAATGTAAATTCCAATCAAATTTGCGAAGTTCTTCTACAAATATTTCCACGTTCAAAATACACTTCGATTGCCAATCACCATAAACAAAATTTTCTCCAGCCATTCCATTTACCCCGAAAGTCATTTCTATACGGTTCGGTTATTACTTGCATCAGCTCGCAAGGACTTCTGCCTCTAATATTGCCACGCAAAGAAAGGAAATGTGTATTCAACTTATCCCTGTCACTTGTTTAACGTTTATTCGACAGGCAATATATCCACGTTCTCCCTTTCTCACATAATATATCCATGTCATATGGCCACGGGGATACGATAATGTTTTTCCACCCCTTTTGATCCTCTTTTTTTCATGAGGATATGGAAAGAAAAAGGCAGCATACTACGCGGAGATGTTCGTTCTAAAGCTCTGCTTAATAGCCTGGAAACACCTTTCGACCGTTTCTAAGAAGCGATTTCCCGAATGCAAGCCCATTTGCGCGCCGGAACCGAGGGTCGGCGAAAGCCTCTTACGCACGATAAGGCGATTGGTTTCCCGCGCGGTGGCCGCGTTGATTAAACTACAATGAGGAAAATTAAACGTAAGAAAGTTTCTCCTTGGCGAGTGAAGATACGGCGCAAAGCGGGATAGATATATTTAAACCTTTTATTAATTTCTAATACACAATTTTTCGTTCATCTGCTGACGAAAATCGTTTAATTTCTTTGCATAAACAACCAGAAAAATGGATTTAATCATTAAGTTCCATAAGAAAACGTCACACCTGACTTCGCTGTCTTTGTGTCTAAGGTGTACTATAAAATGATGACCAGAATGCATTTAGAAATTTCAAGATGTAAAAATGTACAGACTACACATAATATTCAAAGATACAATAGAACATCCAAAGTAGCGTACTCGTTATAATATTTGATAGACGAAACAAATCTCTAAGTTCCACTTGTTCGCCTGTCCAAAAACAGAAAAAATATCTGCAGTGCACTGGTGAGTAAGTATATTAAAAGGCAGACAAAACACAGCTCTCTTCTCTTTTCCTCCTCTTTCACGCGTTTCTTTGTAACGACACAATAGAATTGAGAATGTAATTGTATCGAGGAAAGTTCGAAGGCAATAACAAGATTAAAATAAAATAATATAGGCCAGAGAGGAGAAGAATGATATAAAACAGTCTAATAACATTTGCTCTATTGTCGTTGAGGTATTTCTACGGAGGCGGCCTCGTACTCAATAAGGAGAACGTTATCGAGCATTCTGTGCATGTTTGGAATACGTTACACGCGGAACGTAATAACGTACGTGCGTAATTTCCGTTCTCGCGCGAACTCGTTACACCCTAGCCGCGGAATTTACGTCCAAGATGGACGATGGAACGTTACAAAAGTACCCTTCTATGCTTCCTATATTTCTGGAAGGATTTTACGATTATAGTCCATGAAGAAAGTCGCGGTCGACTCCGTGAAAGTGCTTTTTACTTCGAACAATAATGTTAATTTGCGAAAGACTACAGGCTATTGTGGAAACTCTAAGGGAATATTTGCTAATATAGCAGACAAATATGGCCACACATAGAGATAAAGTTGTAGTAGCAATTAGATAGACATGTTAGAGAAATGGAAGTATTATGGGAAAACTATGCTATTAAAGATATACCCAAGAAATATTGAGACAAATTGAGTAATATACTGATAAGTATACAAAAAGATATAAATATTAGGTTGTCCGAAAAGTATCTTTCTTTTACAGACACGTCTTTTACAACGATGCATCTTTACAGAAACATGAAACCTAATCTGTCGAACGTTGTGATCTTTACTTTGATAGAACAAAATGGATCATACGTAATTCGATAAAATAATATAAAACGAAAGAAACTTTTCCGACTATCTAATAGATCTTATTCATCTTCAAATGAGATCAGGCGAATAGATGGTATAATGTAATGTTACAGTCATGATCCATGAATAACACAGTTCAACACTAATTGTAGGTCTAATCGTACAATTTTCTATATAATTTTTCCAAATCACGTTCAATTCGCGCGGTCATGCGAAACCGTGAACACGGTAGCTTCCCCATAAACCAAAAATACCAGAGGGAAATCAGATACACGGTCATTATAACCATTCGCAGGCCGTTTCCTCTTAACTTCTCGTGGCAACACACCGCGTGAAAGCCCGAACGCTGATTCTCAATTGCTCGCAAGTAAATAATGCGGTACGCGATTTCTCTGAATCTGGATCCGTTCATTCGCGGCGTTATTTACGACTTAATGCCAGGCGGAAATTCGACAGCGTGAAATGGAGGGAAAAGAACACGAGGATGGCAAATCGTTTCGAGATAAAAGCATCAGCGGTGCAACGAAACAGACGAGACGCGGTGTCGCGTCGGCTCGTGCAAATTCTTCCATGCGTTCCGGATCCAAATCACCACAGGCAAATTGTTCTGGGGTTCAATCGAAAACGCGTTTTCACGAAAAGCTTTTAACGACTAAAACGTCGACCCGACAAAGACTTTACGATCGCGCTATTACCATTCATGAGTCATTGGAAACACGATGCGTCAGTATTCTGTTGCGACTAACAAGAAAAGTGTAAGACGTTCATCACAGGTCATCGATTTAATTCAAACTTAGAACAGTGATGGTATTTGTCATTTTTTTTATAGAAATCTCCATTATGGTTCGTGGACAGATAATCAGATGCTCAATATTTTTCGAAAGCATTATGGACCAAGCGATAACGTAACATTTCATGTGCATTTATTTTTTATTATTTTATATTATTGTAATTTTGTTTTTTAACATTGCAGGCATGAAAGAAAATACTACGGATTTGTTTAACATTTTTTTCTTCGCTCTTCCTTTTTGCCAGATAGATGCTACGATTTATTCACAAACTATCATTTTTTAAATCATGAGGAAGTATTTGCTGTGTCTCTCTGTGGCGTAATGGTCTTGTTTCAAATTGTTTGTTCGATAATATTGCACAATTTCGCCGTTTCTGTTTTGACTTAAAATGTACATGTTGCTCGCCCAATGTATCAGCAATTAAATTAAAATCGATCCAAATTTGTTTCCATTGGATGATGAAAAAGAAGCCGAAGGTAATCGACAATTGACATTTCGTACGCAAATATCTCGTTTATCTTCCTGTTCTTTTTCTCACATAGCGTAAACCAATTGTCAGAATATTACCATTCCAATGACGTCGTCGATCGTCATGTATTGCGAGCGTTTCCACGTTTCCAAATATTTCTCGTTCATCGTTCCGAAGAGAACAACGTTAATCGAATTCGCGTGCAAATTGTTCGCACAGAAGATTCGACGGTGGCCAATTAGCGTCAAATAAAGTGATCGCTGCGTTTTCAGCACAGTCTTTTTTCATGGACGAAAACTTATTTTACACTCTGTGAAACTACGGCATAGTCGTAGTTTTTACTCGACAAACTTTTACGAAACTTCGGTATCGCTCGCTGTAATATTTCGAGTAAAAAATTTTTTTTAGCGGAGAACTTTTTTATTTCGGTCAACGGCAACGTTAGTATTTTACTTTAAACGACTTTTATCGAATCCCGATAATGTTTCCGGTCTATGGCAATTAATAACGTCGAAATTAATTCTTCTAATTAGTTCGTTTGTACGAGGTTTCGAACCAAATTTATTCGCGAGTCTTGTGTTTCGTTTTTTAGTACATCTATAGAAGTCGATTCGTTGTTACTTTTTATAATTAATAGGCATAGTAATATCAAATTGTATATGATAATTCTTGGAAATTATAGAATTTGGCTTTTTTCTCCATAAATATTAACTAAAATATAAACTGAATATTTATAATGATAAATTTAATGTAAACATTGTATCAAGAGAAGTTAATTCGATCAATTTATTCAATCTGTACAAGTTCAAATCCATAATCTAAATTTGAAACTTAAATCGACTAGATAAAACGCTCAGTCATTAAACAAGCAAAATATGGAAACAAGATATCCTAGGTTGTAAAACTAAAATATTTCTACATACTCATTTCAAGATGTGTAGTTAATTAGAAATACCTATATCAATCAGACACCTTTCATTTATTTCGTCGAGTATTTGAATAAAAGCTTGGAAATTCCTAAACAACCTCTTCGTTTACAATTTTCATGAATGCCATATAATCAACGTTGTTAAAACTGTTTATGTCAGGCCTCGCCAAAGCGTTTCACGACGATATTGCTGTTTTCACGAGTAATTAGTCGAGCGTTCGTATTCGGTCGAATAAATCAGGATGGAAAACACGATGGAATTGCACGCGTTTCCGTCTCGTACACCTTTCTTCCGTCGCGCCATGTAAATCGGGTTTAACGACCCCGTCGAGTACGCGCATTCTTGAGAATATAATCAATGCCGGCTTCTCTTTCGGAATTTCTCGAATAGTAGGACTCTTTCAGCGATCATCGGTCGTTCGAATATCTCACGAATCGTGAAATTCCCGCGTCAGCAATTTCCTTCCTTTTATATTGGAATTATAGACGAAATAGACGGGAACTTCTCTGAAGCAAACGTAAAAGGAGAAAAAAGAAAAAGGAAAAGCAGAGGCAAGAAGAAAAAATCACGAGTTCATCATTGTGACACGATCTCCTTTGTCTACTGTTATGCACAGCAGTTCACGAGGAACGACTCGCGAAAGTTTTCATTTAACGAGCCCGTACACGTACCCGTCGTGACCATTATTTTCATCGGTGTACGTAAACTCATTATATTCCCGGTTTTACGTCGTGGGCCATTACAGTCGCGCGAACGCAAATAACTCAACAGCCACGATGCCCTCGAACGTCATCGAAGTTTCATCGAAGAGCGCGTCGAGTTCGTTTGATTCCGCAGGATCTTTTGTGTCTCGGTTTTTAAACGGCAATGTAAGTTTTGCTCGAGTTACTGGAAGACTTTGTACTTCGTTGGTATGTATAAGAGATAAAAAGTTGGAATAACAAAGTAAATTCCTTTTCTTCGTTTTCTTATTATTTTTTCTTTCTTTTTTTTTGCGAAAGGCGAGTTTTAATGTGAATAATGGAAAGTTCTGTATTTGAAATTAGCATATAGAAATATAACGACGCGATGACGGTATCATAGAAAATCTCCAAATAAAAGTATAACTTAAAAATGTGAAAATATGGATCCTTGAATGTGAGAATATATTGCTTGTCTGATTGAATTACGAGGGAGATCCTGCCGGTGAAAACAATTTATTAGGCAATTTCCATTATTATCTGAATAATTATACCATTTCTAGTAGCATCACGGTTTTACAGCGGGAACGGCATGGCTACGTAAACGGGATGACTATGAACGAATTAACGGAAGTAAAATTAACAGCTGGCGAAATAAGGTCTGCTATCTCATTGGAAGTACATTCGACCTTTCTTCGTTAAACCTAAATTACTTCGTGCCGAGGCCGTTGCAAACCGAGCGAGGAGAGAGCCACGATTCTCATAAAAATCCTTCGTTTCCTCGTTCGCCCTTTAATTAGATCGAATGAACGCTTGAACTACTGAAATATAAATCATCGACAGTCTCCTGGTTGTTCGTTCGACCGTTTATAAGATAATGTCATTTTTCCATAGTAAAAAGTAAAAAAGAAACCATTAAATTCTACGTTTTAAAATTATTAGAATTATTAGAATCTTTAGAATACAATTCTGTTCAAAGATTTCGACCATAGAACAACATAAATCGGAGCTAGGTTCAGAGACAAGCTGAAGTTGATCGAAGTGGGATTACGCGAACGGTGGATGTTCTAAACAAACTGATCAGTTTGGAAGGCGATTCGAGTGCAACAACGCGAATTAAGAGTGATCGAATTCAGACCAGGCGGATCGAACGATTCGAAACTGGAAATGTGGATTCTAAAGAATTAGTGTTGTTCCAAATAGAAAAGCACCAGTTGAAACTGATAAAAACAAAAGTCTACCAATTTATACAAACTCCTCTTTCTTATTCTAGATTCATAAACACCTACTTTACATTTGAATTCATCCCTGTAGTTGTGCTCGCATATTCATTGAAAAACACTATATGTAACGCTGTAGCTCTTTTCCTTTTATCAAACAAAACAAAATTCATTGTAGTTGATCTTCGGGTTATCAATCGTGTTATATGTTGCTAAGGCGATACTTAAATCGGTCGTAAAACGAGGAAAAATATATTTAATTTAATGGAAACCGTGTAACGAGTAGCGATCGACGAGGAGCAGAGAGAGTCTTGGCAAGAGATATTTCCGATCACGTTCGAAGAGTTTCCAGAGTAACGAAAGGAAAACGAACGCCATGCTATGAAAATAACTATCAGAATCATTCCCAAGGAGGTCGTTATTTCCTTTTAATACGAGAAAGCTTTTCTGTCGACGACAAAGTCGGTTACCGTGAATTATCGTCGTCTATAGGGTGCCACGAGATCCGCCTTCGTCGTGTATTTCTCATCTTCTTTGTTCCTTCGTCGTTCAGAAGCCAATACCCTTTCGATTTTCCGTATTTCTCTTCGTCTCCGTCCCACCAGTCTTTTACGAGACGGTTAATTTTCCATCAAAACCGAATATTCTATTGTCTTTTTTGTTCTATCACTTTCTTCGAAACAAGACCATCCGATTTTTCCTCTGAAGCTTAGTTTTTCAATTGGTATTCTTGGTACTGTATATCTGACTTTGTCGGTCCATGATGCGCAGATGCTGAATTTTACAATTGAGCACAGATACGAAGATCTTCGTGCTCGTTTGGTTGATACATCGATCAAGAGTTTATATATCTGTGATGAATATTCTTGTATAAATTCATTGACAAAATTAAGGAATATTTAGAAAAATCTGAAGAAATCATAATAAACAAGCATCTACAAACTTCCTGACTTTCTAATCCTCTCCCGAGTCTTTCTCCATTTTTACAAATCTTTCTTCGCGTTAACCAGGTACCGGCAACGTCATGAACGAACATTGAGAAACTCGTACGCACAGAATTAAGAAAATTACAAGATTGCAAGATTTGTAGCGCACGCAGCGTTATTACAAGCACTTACTACCACCTCGTTCCCTTCGTAAACGCCTATGACACACGCGTTAATATTCTGCCATCTTAAACTCGGCCAATGTAAACGTTACAATAAAAGGATCGTATTAAAAGCTTCTTATCGCCTTGGTCTTGTCGATAATACCCGATAAATCGATAGCTATCCATACGTTATATCTGCGCTCCATTGATCGAATCGAAGATAAATGGAAGAACTGGATGGAGAGCGTTGCTGGTTCGCGCGAACGAAATAGGATTAATAGAGTTTCACTCGGGGGAAACGCGTTTGGAGAATAAAGGCGTTCGGTTGATCAATCCTTCCGTATAATAGGCGTTCAGGTAATTGAGGTGCCGCGATACTCACGAGGGTCCTCGAGAGAGGAAAGGAAGAAATAAGGGTGTCAATAACACCCAGGCCAGGCCAATGTACTTACGTAAGAGTACAGGAACAGAGAGAAAATTGTCTGATTACGGGGCGAAAAGCATTTCTCTCCCTCTCCTTGTTAAAAGTCGCCCGGTGGATAGCTATGCTCGGGTAACGGCGTTCATCAAGCTACAATTACGCTGTCCTCCGAGTGCTTTTTACTCCCGTCGCCGAAATTTTCTTGCCGTTTTACGACCAAGCAATTTTTCCTATCTCGTACCCTCGTTTTCTGCCTCCACAGACCAAGCAGTGCGTAATTTTTATATGGAGTTGCGAGATCTTTTAAATAATTGAATTATCATCCTTACATATTTCTTCAACAGTGTTTTAGGTACTTTTTCTTGTTCTTCTTTTTATGAAATGTAACCTTGTAATTAAAATCTATAATTTTCCGCGAATAAGGACTAATGTACATATATACAGGGTGGTTGGTAACTGGTGGTACAAGCGGAAAGGGGGTGATTCTACGCGAAAAAAGAAATATATATATTATTTATATTATATATATATATTAAATATTATATTTATATAAATATAAAAAAGATATATATATATTAATGATGATTACTATAAATTTATCAAAACGAAAATTACACATAACCGATCTATCACCGTAATAGAAATAACTAAAAATTCCATATTAGCAAATAAAATTTTTAAGCGATAAAATACATCTGTGGATTATGTAATAAAAATAGAAACGAAAATACGAACACAGCGATGGCTGAACACTTTCTACACCTTGACGGAAGCCAGAAAATAGCGAAAAGTTCCGACGATTTCATGCGATACATTCATATCAGGTTCGAAAAAGAGGCGAAAATCGTGGGATACGAGGTTTTACAAGTATTCGGGAGCACGGTGCTGAAGAAAACTCGTTATGCATGCAATCACGTGACGCGGAACATCCGGATGCAGAGGTGTTCTTTACGGAAGAGGGCAAGTTTTATGCTCAGTCGGAATACGTAAAAATACTGCTGGCAGAAGTAGTAATCGAACGTGTCGTAAAGGTGGAAAACCATCGCATGGAAAGCGACTAGTGTGGCTCGTTGCAGACCACGAGGACAGAACAAAGGAAGCACGTACAGCCACCAGAACAGTGAATCGGTCGAACCGATTTTACTTCGCCACGATTCGGAAGCTATTCGACATTTTACGTCCGTTTGATCGACATTGCTGGTGTTACAACGTGAAAGGTCGCGAAAGACTTTTCTGAATGCCGGCTTTTTTCAATGCGAATTGTCAATTTTTCATGGAATAATAGAAAAGTTCGAAACGACATCGCGCCATGTGTAATTTCAAATATCACCGATGTCAAAAGAAAGTTCCCAGACAGTTCTTTTAGAAAATAATGCAATAAATAAATCCTAAACACCTTCATGATTCAAATTACACGCTGCTGGTGTTCCATGGAAACTAACTTCATTCGAGAAAAAGTGGAATAAGATCGGCCCTGGTCAGCAAGCTGATTTATTTAAACAGATCTTTCGTGGAACGTGCACTGCGCGTGCAATTTGTAAAACAGCGTTAATCGTTGCTATATCGATTTGTATAAATAAATAATAATAGTCGGAAAGAAGAACACGCAAATAAGAAATACTTCAAATCGACAAAAGAAACGTATCTTTTTAACTTCGCCAATAATTCGCGGAACGAATTACCTCTGACGTTCATCCGTAACGATACTAACGATCCAAACAGAAAATACAACCCACAATCTCAAGAGAAGAAACCAACGCAAATAAGAAATGTTACAAGTTGACAAAAGAAATGTCTACCATTAATTCACAGAACCAATCACCCGATATTTGCCCGTAATAATACTAACAATCCACAGGAAATGCAAACCTTAAGTTCAAAAAATACATAACCACAACCTCGCAACAAAATACCAAGGTAAGTAGAAAACATTGTAAACCGACAAAGCAAGTGTAATTCTGCCACTCTACCATTAATACACGGAACCGATCATCCCATATTCACCCTGTACACCCTAGTCCCACCGAATACCCCATTGAAAATCCAATAACGCGTCGCTGGTTACACATTAACCGCCATTAAGATGTCAACGGGTGTTCGACAGTTCGCAATGCCCTTCCGTATCGCGTGTATGCACGTCGCGGAAGATTCCAGGCCGCAAACGGACGACACGAGAGCATGTCGAGCTTCCGAGAAACATGTTCCTTGCGTGTGATTGATAGCGCCCGTCTCACGTGACACGTGCTACACGTACCGCTTTTGCAGTCGAGAAACCGGTCGAAACCGTGGCCGACAGCCTCTCGTGTAATTTTGCCGGACGCGGCCAATTGTCTCGGGAGCTCTGAAGAAAAGGGAATCAAAAGGGCCGAGAGGAAGCGCGCAACTACGACACGGAACCGACAGAGATCATATCGTCAACAACTTGGCCGAGACTGGTTCCTCGGTTGTCGCGGAAAACTTATGTAATTGTAGTACAGGGACACGGAGTTGGTGATAGTTGAACCTCGAACAGCTTTGTGAGTTTTCAACCAGCAAGCAGAATGTAAATCTGCAATGTTAGCTCTATAGAATGTCATGTGAGTTAGATGCTGTGTACAACCACGTTCATAAGGATCAGGACATTTATGAGAATATAAGAAAACTAAAAAGTTATTAGAAAGTTACCAAAATTTATGAAAATTATCATTCTATTTGAGATATTAGATTGCAAGGAAGCCAAATTTCGTGGACTTTCTTGTTTAATTCACTTTAAACTTTTCAGTAGGATTCAGAGTAGGACATTGTGACTGTCAACATCGAATTACCTTGTTAATTTATTTTAAAGCGTCTGATAAACTCGATAAAAGAAAATAAGACCGTTTTCCAATTCTTAAACGCGTATAAAATAACAATATTACAAATTCAATCGAGTTGTCGATAAAAGTGAATGATATCATCTGCAATCGCTACCGAAAGGGGATAAAAACAACGTTTATTTCAAAAGGCGATAATTCCTCTTCTCCGCGTTCATATCGTTTCCGCCTTTTCTTTTCTTCTTTTTTTTTTTCCTTTTCCGATAATCGATTTTCCCGTCGAGACGGATCGAAAAAAATAGACGCAAATAGAGCCATTAACGGCTCGTAGAAGAGTAGCAAGAGAGAAGGGAGATACAAGGGAGGAGGTCGTTCGATTTTCGAACGAACTACCTTCCAATTTTCCAGGCATTCACGCTCGTCGACTGACCGTGTCGTTCTTTCTTCCTTTCAAACGCACATACCATCGTGACGATTCGTCGAACAGAGACGAAACGATGGAAGAAGACCGGCGAAAAGGAGGAGCTTGCGTAGGAGGGAAAACGAAGTTGCGAGGGAAACTTTCAGAAATCGTCGAAGTTCCGTACAGAAACCTTATCAAAAAAATCACATCGAGCAGATGGCACATCGAGCGAAAATGTGTCGATATGAACGAAATATCAAAGAATTCTTTCCTTCTGCTTATAGAGTTAATTTATATCATATACTCTATTATCTATATCAAAAGTAAATTTACGTTTATAGAAAAATTATTGAGTAATATTCGACATTTCGTATATTCGAAAGTATTTTCTACATTTTTCGAAATTTGTTGCTAAACGATCTATTTAGATCAATTATACTTCTTAGATTTTAGATTATGGTAAAAGGAAGTAATCAATCATAATTCTTTTCACATAAGTAAACCAAGTTCCTGTTCAACAGTAAAGAACTAGTAGTTTCTAGATCTCAGATTACGATAAGAAACAGTAATCGATCATAATCCTTTCCTCGCAAGCAAACAAAATTTTGATTAAAGTGTATGCACAAGATTACAAGATTGGTAGTTACACTTCTTTTCTTTTTTCACTCCTTTTATCACTTCCTGCAAAGTCCAAAGCATCGGAAGGTATAAAGCTCTATACAAAAGCTGAACCAATCGACCTCGCTTTTCACGAATTTTTCAATTTTCGGGCCAGAACAGTGCTTGACTTGTGCAAAAGATTTTTGCTGAACTTTTCAATTGTACGAATTTGGACAGTTTGACTTGATTCTTCGGCGCGATTCAAAAGAAGAATAAATAGCAAATAATTTTATACATGTTTAAAGGTTACGTTTTCAGATATCAATGGCCGAGTTTCAACGTTCCGCGTGTCGAACTCTTTTTACCGAGTCGCTTGTTTGATTCGCTAATTAGGAAAAGTCGTTTCGCTGACTTCGACCCAATTAACCAGGAAAAAGTGTAACGCGAGCGGCAAGCGTAACGCGCGGCACTACACACTGATATTTTTACATTTCTTGTTGCAATCTGTTTGCAAGACCTTTAAATGGACGAAGTTCGTGCTCGTTAATTAATGTAATTAATATACGAAATTAATTTTGATTCGAGAAGTTCCGTTGGTCGGCGAGCTCGTTGATGTTTTAAGATCATGGTCTGATTAGTAGTGAGTAATGATCCCTTGTAATTACGTGTAAAGAGAACGTAAATGATTGATGTTCGAAAGCAGCGTTAATCGCTAACTGTTTCTAGTAGATACGCGCGATTGAAAATACCACTTTATGGTATTATTAGAACAAGTAGCAGAGCTGCAGCCGGCCTTTCGCGAATCTCATATTTCACATTCTGATTTAATGGTAGTAACATGGTAGCAAAGGTTATTCAAAAAAAAAAAAAAAAAAAAAAAAAAAAAAAAAAAAAAAACAAAAACGAGACGACGAACATGTAATTTTATAATGCGAGGGAAATAAAAATTGATTTGAACAAACGAGTTTGTATTTATTTTCAAACAAGTGCTCGTTAATTAATGTAATTAATATACGAAATTAATTTTGATTCGAGAAGTTCCGTTGGTCGGCGAGCTCGTTGATGTTTTAAGATCATGGTCTGATTAGTAGTGAGTAATGATCCCTTGTAATTACGTGTAAAGAGAACGTAAATGATTGATGTTCGAAAGCAGCGTTAATCGCTAACTGTTTCTAGTAGATACGCGCGATTGAAAATACCACTTTATGGTATTATTAGAACAAGTAGCAGAGCTGCAGCCGGCCTTTCGCGAATCTCATATTTCACATTCTGATTTAATGGTAGTAACATGGTAGCAAAGGTTATTCAAAAAAAAAAAAAAAAAAAAAAAAATAATACGAAAGAACAGAAATAATATAAATAATTTAACTCTATAATAGTATTTTGAAAATGTCTCACATTCT
This sequence comes from Bombus impatiens, assembly GCF_000188095.3. Lineage (NCBI taxonomy): Eukaryota > Metazoa > Arthropoda > Insecta > Hymenoptera > Apidae > Bombus > Bombus impatiens. The sequence continues at coordinate 362,398 of NT_176962.1, forward strand.
TGTATTTAGAACAGTAAATTCGTTTAACAAATAGTATCAACCTTCGAATTTGACAAACATTTCAATTAATATAAATATCCATCTTTTGATTGTCATAAATGATGTTGCAATCTTTATTGTTGCAGCTCTATAAATTTTGACGAACAACAGAAACCGGAAACCCATGCAAAATAGCGAAACTTCGAGAAACCAACCTGAAACGAAGAAAGCTAATACACGTCAGATGCGTGTTTTCAGAAGAAGTTTGCGAAACGATATCCAACGACTTGGAAGCGATGGCACTTCTTTTCGCCGTATAATTCGCCAATGTTAACCGCGTGCACCGTTTACGAGGGTTCAGTCCTGGATTCAGTCAGGGTATCGCGTATAAGAAGATGCAACATGAAAGGTGGTTAAGCTGACACGTGAAGAGGATCGTGTTCGGTTAAGAAGCTACTGTTCCGACCACTCCTATTTCTTGGGTGGCCCTTTAAAGTGGGCTCGTCCAGCCTTTCAACGATGCATCGCCTCCTTTCTCTTCCTCTTCGAATATTTGCACAGCCGAATCGCAGTCAATTGGAGGATCTGACGAATGTATTGTGTTACCGTCCAAATAAAAATTATACGAAAGAAGGGGGAATTGATGAAAACATGCACACTGCTGATATAAATTGTTTTGTTGAAAAATAATTAATCCGTTTAATGAATTCAGTCGAATAAATGCTTGGAAACAAAAATATGTAAACAATTTAAAACATTATAATATTAAAACATGTAATAAAATATGTAAAAAATTTAAACAATGAAATATAGATGATGCTATTAGCTATATTAAATACAAAATTTTAACTAGACGGAAAAAATCTGTTATAACAAGGGAACAACTATTGGAAAATTCCTAAAAGTTCGTATATAGCAGTCGCGTATCGAGGTTCTACGTACGAGGGAAGTTTTTTACGTATCGTTAAACATCACAGGCGAATAAAGTAATATTTTCAGCAACTGTTCGTAGAACGAGACAGAAGACGTTGATATGTCGAATAGTTGAACCGTCCATTAATTGCTGTCCACTATAAAATTCGACTGGAATCGCGTGTGTGAAACTCACCGTCAAAAACATTACATCTAGCCACTCGATTATTCTTCCGACTGGCGTAACCGCGTAATTTCCATTACAAAAGTGACGCGATATTTACCGTGGCAGAGAATCGATCACGCGTATTGCAAACAGATCGAAAGCTTCGGATTAATTGCGAGAGCACACTAAAAAAAGAGACTGATAACTTTGCAGATTTAACTATAGCAGAGCTCTGTTCACTCGAATATAGGTAATTTTCTTAGAATTTTTTATACGATGAAAAAAAAATGTTTAAATGATGAGACAAATAAATTATCTGATACCCTTGTAGTATAGAACATTCCACAATATTAAATTTAGATTATTAAAATATTCAATTTTCGATATATTCTGAAATATAGAGCAAGCTCGCCGGTTTAGAGAATGTTTAGTAAATTAATCATCGAGTAAAATTCTGTCAAGATAAATTGAAGCCAGACGATCGAACTCCGTTTCTAAATTTTCTGCCAGCTACTTCTTTTGTCCATAAGAAAGAAATAAAAAGAGTAACGTAATAATCTTCTTCCGCCGATAAGAAACTTTCTTTCAACCCTCTTTTTCGAGCGATCATTTTCAATTCGAGATTAATGTGAGCGATGAAGTGACTACCGAAAACCGGGATAAGACGACCAGCGACCCAAACATACGGCAAATAAGAAGAATGGAATCGAATCCCTTAGCTAGCCTGCGGATTTCGAAAGTCTCCGAGGGAAATTTATCCTCTGAAATCAGTCGGGCGGTCGCACGATGACACGTCCTTCGGATTTGCGTGAAGAAGAAGGGTAGATGGAGCTCTTTGTCCTTGCCTATTCACGAGGTTCGTGAAACGATGTTTCTCTGGTCATCTTTCACTGTAAAGGAGACGAATAGCGTTTTTCAGCTCAAAAAAGGGACGAAATAAAATACAGGATCGTAAAAGATCGTATGGGGTGAAAAAAGGGATGGAATGGATTCTAAAGCAAAGATAGAAGATATTTTCTAATACCCCTTCAACGTTTACGGAAATTTCAAAAAATTACACGAGGAACACTCGCCAGCGTAAGTAGAGAATTCGTGTTGTAATAACATTTGCTCCTGCTTTTAATTTGTGATAGAAAGAACTACATCTGGTAGAATAAAATTAAAGTAATAGAGATTCTGGATAATATGTATTAGGTTGTCCGAAAAGTTTCTTTCGTTTTATAAAGAAATAATAGACGCACAAAGTTTTTTATTTTAGATTAGTTTATTGAATTATGCACGAACATAATAATAGAAATATAACGAAATGGATCATACTTAATTAAATAAAATAATATAAAACAGAAATTGTTGTTCATCTACTATCACTTTATGAAACGAAAGAAACTTTTCGGACAAAAGGAATATAATGATTACAGGAATTAATACTATTTTCCAAACATCTAGATCCAATAGATCGATGATTCAAATGTTTAGAATGTCCTCATCCTGTATAGAATACTAAATTGTCATATAAAAATGAAATGGATTGGAAGGTGAGAGATATTCTCCTTTATTTTCTCTTCGACGTTTGTAGAAATTGTATTCGAAATTACACGCAAAATAAAGTAGAGGAAAAATTGGAGGAAACGGTTCTTTAGGTAGAACTTCTTGTAAAAGTATCCTCGTCGAATTCTTCCTCGCGATAGAATTTTCCTCGGTGTGCAACATTTCCTCGAACTTCACGGGGAACTACTCTGGCAAAGCTCGTCGAATGGAGCATGCCAGGTACACGCGTATACATTTCCGTGCCGCCGAAAGTTCGTCGAGAATTTTTCAATCGAATCGATAACCGCGCTGGCGAATAAAAACTGGCGTGCAGCTTTTTTATGTCACAGGAAACAGAAACCGAATCGCGCCACCGAAATGTCACGTTTCTTCGCCATAGACTCGTCGAAAACGTGAGAAATCGTTGGTTTGGATACATTCAACGTGATCGATGTTGGAACTGGCCACAGTGCAGAGAACGGTGGTTGGTAAAATGGCACGATTTTACGATTGTCGAATTATACAATTATTACGAATAACATTATCTGAGAGTTTTTCCCGTTAATTGGCGAATAACATTGTTTATTGCATGTGGTTTCACTGATAAACGGCTTGTAGAAAATTAACTGTTGTAAAGCGTACTTTGTTGTAGCAATTTCACGCAATATGCTGGGCAATTTCGCTTTTGCACGTGTAAAATGTCTTAAATAGGTCAATTAAACATATTACATGATACGTTATACATAGGCATTATGTAACGCTATATAACGTATAGTAATTACACGTAACGGTAGTAGCGCATTAATAGAAGAAATTATTTTTCGGATTGTGTGTTCGATGTAATATATTTCCATGCATTTTCGATATTACTTTCATCAACTTCTCGATGTATAATTCTGTAATTTCTCTATCTTGTTAAAATTTCATTTTTCGTGTAATAAAATATTATAATAATAATAATAATCGATTTTATATAAATTAATACAAAGTTAAAATAATATGAATGTAATATGGGTTTATTCAAAACGGAATAAATGAATTTCTACCACTACCCTTTTCATATGACGAGAAAATATTTTCTGAAATATTTCTATTGAAATATTAATAAAAAGAAATTTCAATTTTCAGAAATGTCAAGTTTATGAAATGTTATATACCTGAATTATCATAACGCTTCGTATGAACCCATGATGTCTATACACTTTCAAACAAATGTTGATATGTGACAGTACTTGTACATACATTATGTAATATTCCTATTACAATTTAAGCAGGAATTATCGAATCAAGCAAATCAACGCTATATGTTGGAACCTGAGGTGCAATGGACCATGCATTTACTGCAACCTAAAAATCGATAAAGAAAATAGCTCGGTATATAGCATCTGGAGTCTCGATTGTTTTTTCGTACACCTGACATAATATGCATTGTACTTAGTTTACGATAATATTCGTGTTACTTATATTACGGTAGAACTCCATTTATTGGAACGAAATTCTAATACCCGATTCTCTGAGTCTTGGAGGTTGAATCTACTTATACCAATTCTTGTCGATTCAATCTACTTGTCTGAACTCTTACTGGTTGAATCTACTTATCTGAATTCTTGTTAGCTATCTACCTATCTGAACTCCTACTGATTAAACCTACTTATCTTAACTTGAAGTCCTATTATACATTGTGAATAAAAAATAATATGAATGAGACAAATTGATGAACTTTATCGTATGAAGACTAATTGTTGAAGTCTAATGTGCGTGTAAAATTCTATTTGATCTACATGATAAGATAAGTATAACATAAATTCACATATAACATAAACATCTCTTTTATTAATCGTTTGAAACATCGATAGAGATTTATTACTATAGTCACAAATGTTACAGCGTGTTTTTATGTTTACTCTTCTCTAAGAGGCTGCAAATCATATACATTTATGTTATTAGCTTAAGAAACATACTCGTGACCCGTTCTTTTTTATTTGTTAAACTTACAATCCCGTATCTATATACAATCAAACGTTTTACTAAAACTGATCCATCTCTGTTAATATTTTACTTCAATAATTACAAAAGTTTATGGTTACGAGATGACCCGGTTAACGGGCTAAAACAACTTCGAAAGAAAAGTCGAAGAGGAAATCTCGATCAGTTTGGAAGACGCTGGCGCGGGCAGAAACAGAGAAGAACGTCAGCGGCAGTGCACAGAAATTTATTCATGCGAATCAGTTTCACGGGGACCGGTGGCGGTTGAAGTGTGTTTCGCGGGTTCCTTGCAAAGGGAAAAGAAACTAGAATTCTCCTGACTCCGTTGACACCGTCATACCAACCAGATGTTTCACGTACACGAGTGTCTCGCGTGTGCGTGCAACGAATAAATCTCTCGTTTCTCCTTCCCTCGCTGTCTCTCGCCCTTTCTCATCCCCTGATTCCCGCTATTTCTCTTCACGTCCCGCTAGTCGGGAACGGGATAAGATAGGATCACGCGACGCCGTTGAAGTACTTATCTAAATACGATTTTCTTATTTGAAAGAAATTCAATATTGCACGGCTCCGTGGGCCGGCCTCCAGCCTTACACAACGATACGATACGAACCACGTCTGCCAATATTGTATCATGTGAATTCGCAACTCGCCTATACGCACTGTAAATCTATATGATTAGGGAGTAGATTCGAAGAAGATAGATACATATTTTAGATTTTTTTAAGTGTTCCGTGTCCTCTCACTGTTAAATTACATTTGTACTTTTTCCTTTTTTTCTTTTCTTGGAGCTTTGGATTTGAGATTGAGATTGGGAATTTGAGGGATACGAGGGTTGATCGTGTGACGTTCTCCTCTTCGCTTTCAGACAGTACATCACGGATATCTTTGTGGGATTTCAAGGTGTAAAAACATAATGGAGTGAATGCAGATGTAGAAATATATGGAATATACTGGTAGTATAAGTACTTCTTATAACATCTACAATAATAGTTTCTGTTTCAATTTTTTAATTGCATTCAAAGATACATGAATTTTCATGAATATATAAGGTTGCAGAAGTCTGTTGGTCTGATACATTGTAATCAATTAGACGGTAATTCGTTCAATTACAAATTCATCGTTCTGAAATTCATATTCTGGAATTATAAAAGTAAAACTCCGTTTGACAGAGCAGATAGATCATAGTATCAATATTATGAAATAACAATCGTAGATAGATAAAAATATTTGTCTAGTGTATGCAGTTGAATTTAAAAAGCGGAGAAAAATACAAATTACAAAAGAATATAAAGAAAATCGAATTTCTGATAAAACCGACTGGAACAAGAGTTTACGTATCAAAATGCACTTTGCAAGGACGTTTAACGAGATCCTTTACTAAACGTTAGCCAGGTCTAGCGAAGTCGTGACACGCAACGATGAAATTGAAAAACTTTACTGGTATTGCTTTCTGGTGAGCCATTAATCATACTAGGCAAACGCGGCGGACACCGTATTTATTTTTGCACACTTGTTTTCTCATTCTCCGCTCACTTTGTCCATCCGGTCATCGAAAGGAGAAAATATCGAATACAGGGGTTAATTAAACGTAAAATCCCAGCTATACCAGAGGGAAAGTTTTACACGCCATAGTCGTCAAGTTTCTTGCTTGCTCCAAGTTAGTGGGTATTAAAATAAAAGTTGCCCGCGAGAAGAAAAAATTAGGATCTAGATTCAGTTTCAGTTTCTTGAAGCGCGGTTTTACCCCCGTGAATCAATAACGGCAAGATTACGGGGCGGCAACGAGAAAACTTCTCTCCCTGGGAAACCTAAAATTGTAAATTTCCCGACTTGAACGAGTTGGCCGCCAGTTTTTTTCCTCTCCCTTTCTGGTCCGGCTAAAGAGCATTAAACTTAACAGATTGTTAGAAATCCGCCAACAGAATCTCCCCCGTAAAAGGAACGAGTCGTGAAACAGAGAGAAGAGGGGGGAGAAAGTGAGAGGGCTTAGGATTCCAAGTTTCTTTAAATTCTAATTTATGAAACTGTAAGTTCCAGCTTGGAAAACTTCAGATTGCTCCTTTTTCTCGCTTTTCCTATGCCAGCTTCCGTGATCATTGTCCTCGATTAATGTCACGCTTCTTACGCTAACTTTTACACCGTGATGATTTTCTTCGTTAGACGTACGATCACTACTTTGCGATATCGTGTTAGATAACATAACGTCGAAATATTCTATATAACTTGTGCTTGGTTCTTATTAGTTCGAAGAATTGAAACCGATATCGAAGCTAAACATAATCCACCTTTGTTGAATCGGAGATATACTTTGCGAGACGACAGCGATTCGATGAGGGTTAATTAACAATAGTGCGTCACGTTTCGGATCCACCTGCATCCAATATTCTAACAGAATTATGAGTTCCAATACTCCTAATCGATAATAGTAACTCTAGCTTGAACTACATTATTCGAATCTAACGAATTAATCCCACCAATTCGTAATTTAATTCTCCCACCAAAACACAATGCCTATAAAGAATATCCACCCCTTTCCGGAATAATTTTCATCCATGAATACAAATAACCATCCGGGGGAACTTCCACTTGGCGAATTTAACGATATACGATACTTGAAGTCTCTTCCACTGGCAATTAGTCGACGCGCGGAAAAGAAAGGACAAGGGGAACGAAAAGTTTTTTTTCCTTTGAAAGAAGATGATATCGAAGTGCCGGGCACGTGCAACTGATGGTGGCTGCGTACTAAAAATGAAATTACTTGGTCTTGTGAAAGGGACGGTTGGTGGAAGATGGTGGAAGGAAGGAAAATAGAAAAGTTGCCTACGACTATCAACGGACAAGGTGCATCCCGGGTCAAGAACTCATTTCAGATTTAACGATCAAGGAAAGCGTAGTGTGTTTCGAGCGGATCCTCGTGACCGGGTTTCTACGAAACTTTACTATCGGATTCTCGATAAAATGGTTGGAATTCGTGGATGATAAAGAAACTTTGTACGGAGTTGATTCTCTGCCGACGAGAATAAAATGCCACCCAGCGCTGCCAGCCTGTTCGCAAGGACGTTTCGAATAGGTTTTGCACCGGGACGAGGCTATACAAGGTGAAAAATTGGAAGTTATTCCAATGAGCCCATCTGGACAACCATAGAATGGACCGTAAAATGATAATGGATTTCACGTTTTAGCGTGTGTAATGATTTCGATCTTAGTAGCCTCTTTTTTTCGTATCTTCTAGTCTTGGGATGAAATTCGAGATACACATAATAAATTTAGAAGAGGAAATGGTAATAAAGTCCTGGATCGTAAATTTTCGGGAACGATCGAGAAGTTTATGCTGACACGGTGGCTGCGTCTTTGAGATTCTCCTGGTCGACATTCCTGCACTGTTTGCTATCGTTTGGTCTCGAGGTGGTCAAAAACATATATTTTAAATGCGCTATAAAAAGTTACGCGTTGCGAGTTTATGGAAAGGTAGGGTATTAGTTAGGGAAATTCTATCTTTGAACTTGTTCCCCAAGTTCAGATTTGATACTGCCGTTTACGTTTCTTCTCTTTTGATTTCAATTTCTTATTGCCTTGTAACAAAATGCACAAAATCAATTCAATCTGAGGCTTTCATCTGATAAAACTTCCATAGGACAGCGGTTCTTCGAAATCGGAGTGCAATGCGAAAAAAAAGTAAATGAAAAATATAAAAACGTTCCAGGCAACTCTCAAAAGATACCCAATTTCACCAAGTCAAAAGAACGAATCATTCTTCTAACAAATCTCTCATTTTACACGCAAAACATCAGTAGAAGCATCCAAAGCAACGGCAGATCAATTCAATTTAACCAGTTTGGCGTATACAAAGCGAGCAACCTATGTTTTTTTTCCCCTTTCTCCCTTTCTCCTTTCACTTCTTTAGTTCGCGAGGAATCAAACAGATTTCCATTCGATCGACGAAATTAGAATTTCCTACATCGAAGTAAAATACCAACATGACAACAACTTGCAAATCCCATAATATTTATCCCATACAGTCCAATATACGTAGTAATATTTTACATACTTGTCTATTACTCGCACAAATTTAATTCGCGATAATTCGATGCCATTAATAATCCATAATTAAACTACAGTTTCACAATTATAAAGTGATTAAGTTTCGACTCACTCAGAGATCCACGTTGTTTGGGTCGAGAAGTAGAAAATCTACCAATTCGCTTACCTGCAAGAGAAAAAGTTTGGCTATTAATTTACATACAGAATATTGGACAGTTAATTGGCAAACTGTCGATGTTTACACAAATTCATATCTTTAACAACATAATGGAAGAAATAAAATTTGCATTGAATATTTAATATATTCTTACTATTTTAACTTATATTTATAACTATAAATATCAAAACAACTATCCGTTATAATTGTCAGCCGTTTTGTATTTGTAATGAGATATATTCTCCTACGGCGGTCACTTTACCATAAACGTAAATCTCCATAAATGCATAAACATCCATGATCAAATCAACTAATCAATTCGATACAATAAACTTCACAATATTATATACTCTCAAAAGTAACGATATATAAAGATACACAAGGCGAAGACGCAACGAGCAGACAAAAGAAGTTATTACCAGTTTGGTATCGTTTGGCAAGGATCGATAATGATCGAGGTCGGTTCCCCTTCGACGTAATTATTTCTTTCCTCAGTGATCTTTTCGCCGACCGAAACGCGCGGACGCGCGCGCGCGCGCGTGTCGAAGCAGTCTCGACTGATTTATCGCGCGAAATTGCACGGCTCCGTCCAAATTACAAACCGAAGCAGCGATTATCGCGCGCAGAATTTCCGGTTACGTAAGAAGCACCGATCTGGTGGTTTCCCTCCCTCCCTTCGAATCTCCCGCCCTCTTGCCTCGTACTGTTACGTGGCTTACGTAACTCCGTCTCTATGAATCGATAATGGCGTTACCTTAACTAGGTGCGCCTTAAGCAAACCTTAAACCGAGACTTTACAACGCAAAATTTTGTGGAGAATGAATCGAGCTCGGGAACTACGTGTGTCTTTATGTATCGAAGATCGATTTTGTAGTACGAGTACTGTGATGTGGTTGTGGTTACGGATTTCAGGAGATTGGATGCTGACAGGAATGAGTTTTATGCAAATGTACTACTAGACACTTACACAACCTTGAACATAAATATCTCAAGAACGAAGGTTCGTTCTGGTAAATTGTAATAGGATTTTCTAACATTCTATGCGTGTTACAATTTGTATCTGGTGCTGTTCTAAAGTGATTTATACACATCTATGCTTTCTTTCCCCTTATAAATGATTCAGTTTTGGATGACATCGTAGATCTATGGAACACGAGATTAGCGATTGAGATATTTAACTTATCGCTTGATAATTTGAATTATAATTTCTTCACTTACAAATATAAATATAGGATTTTAAAAATTACTTTGTTTCATCTTTATTAAGAGTAAATTATATAATTTCTTTTCTGCAATAACTAAGACAACCTAACTGAAATTAATGTGTCTTTATTAACATTAATTTTATGATTATAGCAGATCGTAATTAAGGAATGATATAATTAATTGACTCGGGTTAATGTTCTGTATATTTCTAGATTTTGTTGGGTCGAATAATTCAATTTATCTAAACTTGAATCACTATAACAATGGAACTTACGCACTGTGAATAATATGAAATATCGAATTATGTATAATACGTGACGCAAATTGCAGTTCAAATATAACAAATAGAAATTACGCTTCGAAACGCAAACTCTGTTATATTTAGATTTCAATGCAACACAATGTTCTATATAAATATAAGTTTTTCGTTTGTCATAAAACCCTCAAATAATCAACCAGCCGGCCGACACAAAATATAATATATAAATATAAATATAAATTCTTCATCTGTCACGAAACTCTCAAATAATTAACCAGTCGAGTGACACAAAATATTATAATTAAAATGATCGATCGGTACTGTCTTACTTTATAACACGCTTAATATTAGTATATATAAGTTTTCTCTCATTAACGACCGTTCGTATATTGTGAATGGACGAGTTGTTGATCGATGACCGGTAAATGTGTATGTGCTGGGTGTGTCCGATTATGGTATACGTTCTACGTATAGGTGAAAGTTTTACTTTCCTTTCCAAATTATTCTCAGCTCCTACCATTATTAAGAATTTCACTTTATGATAGCGTTTTACTAACAGGTAACAGTAACTAAGTATTTGAACTTGTTTCATTTATTTTGCTTTCCGAGGGTAAAGAGATAAGAACGACATGATTCGAAATTTCGTATGAAAATTTTGAATGTTTGAAAATTTGAATATTGAAAAATTCGAATATATGACAATTCTGTATATGGTCGCGACGGTGGAAAACACTCAGTAGATTTTTGGCAGCTATACCTAGACGAATAGAATACGTCTTACTGTGAGCTTTATTTTATTCCTATGTACAACTATTCACCGACGAAAAAGGTTCGTTATATCGTTACGATCCAGTCAACACCGGTGGCGCCGTCCAACAAAATTTCAACGATGATTTACACGCTGCGTTATGCTTGTCGACTTAATTGCTCGTGAATCATTGCTGTGAGATGAATAAACATCGACACAGAGCAAACAAGAATATAAAATAACGGACTCACTGATGCGGCTCGCCTAATTGGTCGCGAGAGGGTGAATTATGTTTCTTTCGCCAACCGTTATCGAGTCGACATTTCCCGTGCACGGTATTAAATAAGCGCAGCGGCTTTTGGCCCGTGTGAACATAATTTCCTGCATTTTCTTGTAAAAGTCGGATTAACGTAGGTACACTATTGCGCGATATCGTGCCAAGTAGTGTGCTATATGGCTATTGGAAGGAGTTGCCTATTCTCTATTCTCTAAAATTTATACGAGCAATTAAGGTACCAGAATTTGGAACAAGATAATAATGTAATTTCTGTACTATGTAAGTTACTGTAATATGAAAGAATATTTCACGATACAAATATCTGTTAACTTCTTAAGTTAATTATAATTGTTTGTTAAATTGTTAGTGGCAATAGTCACCTTACAGGATTGACTACAATACGAAAACGACATGAAAACATGACCCAATCAAACCAAAATATAATTAATCCATTTTTATTGATTTTTTTATCTTTGCTGACTAAAAGTTGGTGACTAAAAAGAAGAAAAATAGTAGGAGAACAATTCCAAATTTTGATCAGCCATAATTATGATTAACAAGTTATCGTTTCCTCCTACACCAAACTTCCTTGATCTCTACGTCTACGTCTTGTCTTCGAGCGAATAGATCGTTCCAAAAATAATCATCGTAGCCCACGGGACATAATCTACGGGACGAATCGATCTCGTTGCGGAACGCGGTACGCGTGGAAACGTACACGTCGTCCATCAACACGAAATATTACCTCTAAAATCGACGTAATTCCGATAAGCCGAGTCCCGGCCGAACTCAATTTCCACCTCGAGGAAATCCATTTTGCCGTTGAAAGATGAACTTCCGAGGACATCCGTCGACTCGAACTTAGTACAATGTGACCGGAAACAGGAAGAAGAAGAGAGGCGCAAAAAGCGGCGGTCGGAATCGTGGGGCGAGGAAAGGAAACGCGAACGACGAAAGTTCCGACGATGCATTGGCCGGTTTCTATCGCGACGTCGATGTCGTTGCCGCGCTTCCATCTAATTGGAGCGCTGACAAAAGGCCACCGGAAGCGGTGTTCGCCACTGATGACCGGGGACACGCGCGTGAGTGGCCGCCCATTCGAAGCTCGCGTTATCTCGCATTTTCGTTTATCTGAGATTACTTTTTCGACGAGAAGGAACGACGAGCTAGAGAGCGTGCTCGACGAGAGTAACGAGATAAAACGGGACAAAATCGTTGGCAATTCGGCCACCAGAAGTAAGTTCCACGCTGATCGGGCAGAAATAAGCTAAGAAATCGAGAAAACCGTGAAACAGAAAGATAAGGGCGAAGGGATGGAGCCGAGGAATGAAGAGGAGGAAGATAAAGAGCGGATGAACACACGGAGATCTTTCGAGGAATGGAAGAAGAAAGGTGAAGAAAAGAGAGGAAACTATCTGGCAAAGGGAACAAAGAGTAACGGGCAGAGGAAAGATAAAAGTCGCGGACGTTAAATTGTTAAAAAGGAAGGAACACGAGAGAATAAAAGGGAAACCGTAAGTATCGCTTAAAAATCGTGACCAATGCGCTCTTCAAAACGTTTCATCGTTTCCTTAAACGGCCGCGTAAAGGGAGATAATTATTGTTAACGAGTTTAGCGCGGAGAGAAGGTGGATGAGATTTCTTTTTTATTTCTTTCTTTCTTAAAGTAACTTGCCAGCAGTTAACGCCTTAGGGGGAAGGTGGAAGGATGTCGATTGTTCTTCGGCCGCGTTTAACCCGATTTCGTTGCTTCACGACGATCCGCGAACGATGTGAGAGGGAAATAAAGAGCGAGATTTTTAGGTAGCAAGCCTTATTCTTTCGGGAAACTAAGAATCCCTTGATTCTAGCTCGAAGCGAAAACGGGGTCGTAATTTAAGATGGCTTTAAGAAGAAATACGTTCGACGATAGTTAAGACCCGACATCAGGAACGAGCTGCACAAGAGAAGGGGGGTCGATCTGTCAATTCGCGTCGAAAGATTCTCAGGAGCGTCGCTCACTTGTAGATCATCCGAAATCAATGAACCCTTAAAAGGTATTTGGCCTGAGCGAGCATGAGATAAAGAAGAAGCTCGAGAACACGTATAAAATCAATCGGGACGATTTATCCGTTTAAAGCGCCGATGCTTTTTATTTCTCTGGTGAACGATCCCCTGCTGTTTATACAAGATTACCAGCTGCGTATTTTTGCGAATAAATCTGTTGTCTTTGATTGTTCTTTTCTTTCCTTTAAAGGAAGAACTTCTTAAGAAAGGAACCATTGTTCGTTCCAAAGACTTAATTGGAAAAATAAAAAAAATAAATGTTACTAGGAGAGGCTACCAAAGTTGTAACTGTTTGAGTTGTTAAACTCAACAACTGAGAATTTCCAATGGTATTGTAAGTTCAAGGAACTTTTTCCAATATAATGTTCTATAATAGTCAAATGACTGGAAGTAATCCATGCAGGGATACGATTTTCTAAACAAACATTAATAACATACTACTAACAAACTTTTTCGTACCCTACAAAATTATCTTCCTGAAAAATAGAAACTCTACTCTCTACCTTAAGCGACTAAATAAATCACTCTTTACTTGACGCCATCACCGAAGCTATAAATCACACATGGTCCAACTTCCAACAAACGAACATCGAACACGCTTGCAATTCGCTGACGAAAGAATTTATCGATATCAAAGATTTTCCACGTTCTCCAAAAAATCCGAAAAAAGAAAAATCCAACAAACGCAAAATAATTCAATTTTTCGATCGACATGGAAACGAAAGGCATCGTTGAGCAGATTTCCCGTGGCAGCGATACGCGTCAGCCTGCGTATCTCTACTAGTCCAATTCCTGTTCCATCGTTGGAAAACTGCGGAAAGCAATCCGGGGTTGTTTCGTAGTCACACGGCTTTAGATTATCGCGGAGTCTCGCGGCCACCGGAAGCGCGTAAATCATCGTGACCGGTCCACTGCGGTCGAAAGCAAAAGCCGGCCGCAAAATGGCCCGGTGCCAGTGCTCGTGTAGATATGTACAACTTCTGTGGCCAGAATTCGGCACGATCCTGTATAGACTCGGCGAGCTCTCGATTATGCGAGTCTGACCACCATCTGGCGCTCCTTACCCTCCTATATTACGCGCTGAAGATTATGTCAGATTATGTCCAACCGGTGGCAAGCTTGTACCGTGTGATCGAACCCAAGAAACGTCCTCGGTTTCTAAACTGGCGCTGACCGGTAGCAATAGAACGTTGAAATAGATGTGCACACCTAGGGACCTGGGGATTCTTTTCGAAAATAAAAGTGGTGTTCTTGTAGAGAGCATTGGTTTCCTTCGGTTCGGCGTTTGATAGTGGTTTTGTAGAAGATTACATTTTTTCTGAGGGGCTACGTACGGATAAGGGTAGTTTTGCAGAGAAATTGAATTTTCTCGTTTTTTACAGTGATTTTTTGCGCTTTGACACGTTTCGTGCAAGTTCTACGTGCCCTGTAAATTTTATGTACATTTTGTTGACTTCGTAGCTATTAAAAAATCGTGTAAACTAGAAGCGGTACTTTCCGAGTGTATTCGTTTCCATCAGAATCGGTAATTAATGATCTTTATATATTTTTCGCGACGTTCCATAATTGCAGTTAATAGAGTTTTTGATTTGAGAATTGTAGTAACAAACTATATATTTCGAGTCAATAATAGTAAAACCTGAAATTTTTATGTACTGCTCATCCTCGCCTGTAGGATTCTATTCTCTTCATTAACGAAACACTTTTTACCACAAGGGATCAATGAATTTTAATTAAGAGACCAGAACTTATTACTATTTTCTACGATAATAGCTACGATATTATTGTATCTAGACTAATAAAGTTTGACGTGTACTGATAACAAGCATTTGAATTATCTGCCCTAAAGCAAATGAATAATAAACTAATAATTACTTAACACCTGCATGCTTCGCACAACCCCTAGAGCTCATAAAACCTGTCTGGTGATCAACGTGACAACCTCTCGAATAAAAGTCTCTCACCATCCAGACGCGCATCATAAATTCTGTTCGCGGTAGTAAAAACGTAATAAACTATCCTCCGCACTCGTCTCGCAACCACTGAAAAATCTTCCAAGTTCAATGCATACGACGAATTGCTGAAAAAAAACACATTATTCATGAAAACCGTCTGTCAAGCTCAGTTTCTTTTCGCCGAGCCTAACATATAGGCTAATTTTAATTTAAATAAAGTGCATTATCCCTATGTTAAAAATTTGTCCGCGTAACTCTGAGCATTACTGATCAATTTTACGACTTCAACTATAACGATCATTTTAATTAGGGGCAATGAAAAGCGTCAGTTTGTCATCGACAATCTATAGAGCCACTGTCTCCCTTCGATAAATAACTCTGAAAACTTCTTACGATATCGAACGTGAATACTAATCACTGCGAATGCATTTTTCTTCGTTATCATAGGTACAACTTCGTCGTTGGTAATTCAAAGAGGGTTAAGTTTCCTCTCTCTCCTTTTCATTCTCCTCTATGCTATCCTGGCATATTCTTTGGGAAGGAAGAAATCGAACGGCTTCGGCGTTGGACTTTTACGGCTGGTTGTAACGCGACGCGGGGCAGAGAGAGCAATTCGGTACCGCAGAGGCCGGCTCGATAAGGCAATTAAGCGGGAAACAATTGCAGAACCTCCGTGGGGGATTATACGGGCCGCATTTCCACCGGCCTCTAATGAACCGAGCGTGCATAAGTGTTTCTACAGCGTGGCGGCCGGAACACGCCCACCTAAACGCAACCCAGGTGTTTTAGGCTCGAGAGGAACGTTGACCGCACGCGTTTCGTGATCCATATGCGCACGATCGCGATCTATGGACGATCTGGCTTCGAAACGGTTCCAACGCTCTATGGCTCGGTGTTAATATTAGCCGCATGGGCTTGCGGGATTACGCGATGCATGCCGATCGGCTCTCATCCGGCCAAGAAGTTTCTTTGCGGTCAAGTTGATATATCGACTCAGAAGTGGAAATATACGAGTCGATTCGAGAAACCGGAATTGGCTATGGATGTTCTTTGAAGCTTGCCAGCGGCACGAGAAGTTTATTTGCCAAAGGGGATTGGTTTTAAATTGTAAATTCTATTACAGATCAAAGCTGTTCGTGACAGGTGTAGTCACTTCGATGTAGAAGTTAGCAGGTAGATGTATTTAGTTTGACTGAGTTTTAAATTTGTGAAATTTTACGATATTTTATTGAGATTGATGCAGTTGTTTAATAGGAGAACTTTATGTATTTTTATTATATTCACATATATAACAGAGCTTTATATATATATACTAAATGTATGCATAATAATACAACTTTATGTATGCATATAATAAATGTAAATAATATACTAAACCATTTTATGTGCGAGACTCGTTAGTAATTTATTACCTAATTCAAGATATCGCACAATCTACGCATTACCTATCCAACTAACACTTAAAACGCAGTTAAGCAGTTCATTCCAAACTTCATCTTCTTCTCCCGATCCGATACAAAGGCCTCTAGAACATAAACTCTCAAACTACCCATTTCTAGCTAATTCGCCAAGCAGCCAGAGTTTCTAAAAGCGTGCAAGTTACTTTCGTGCCTCTGCCAATCGACTCAATTTTCGTTGCTACCTCTCTCGGCCGTTTCACCTTTATTTTCATTAACTACCGTGGCACATCCTCCTTGGGGCGTCGATCGACGGTTAAATCAGTCACTGCCTCGCCTTCTACTACCTGCGCTTCATCCATAATTAATAAACGATCCAATGTCGAAGGTGGTTGTCCGGCCAGTGTGGTTAAGGAAACCGATTCGCCGGAACAGGGACGAAGGCGAATAATGGCGAACGGAGGAACGAGAGCGCAACCGTGCACTCGCGAGTTGCACGCGATCCAGCGAGCTTATCGTTGTTGCACCGCGTACAAGCTTGGTTTCGAGTCAAGGAGGTCGAGAGAAGGAAAGTTTCTACTCGCGACGTAATGAACTTAATGGCTTAACGCAATAGGGTCGGCGCGAAGAATTCCTGGGAATCTCCCTATGCTAGATCCACGCTCGCAAATGCCTACTATTAGTTTCACCTTTGCCGTCTTCCGAGAATTACGAATCAATTTCATGCTCGTGCAATTGTAAAGAGGGATATTGCCTTCGTTCGGAAGCTTTCGTTCCTTTCCCGCGTCCATAGGCCGCCATTGCCGCGAGCAACCATTGACCTTTACGGTTGAAGAACGCTTAATTTGGTACCGCGTCGATTTCTTGTGTTCCATGGTGACAGAATGACATTTACACGGTGGCATTTTAGTTGATATTTAGTAATAAATAGTAAATTTTGCTAATAATAAATAAAATAATTTTAAATATTATTTTTAATTATCTAATATCAAATAGCGTTCGAATACCAATCAATTACGAAAAGTAAGCAAACTTGTATTCTTCAAATTTGTTGAACAACTACTACAATTAAAGCGTTCATTGATCAAACATCCAACTTAAAAAGAAAAGAATATAATTCGCAATGAACGTGCAATATGCAGAATTCTAAATTACTCCGGAGATACGAATGAACCGAACTGTAATGAAATCACTAGTCACACCCCCGCAACGTGTTAAGCAGAGATTAAGGAGAAGCTTACCTTTCACGGAATCGAATGATCTTTTAGAATGCGCGCTCCTCTTCGTATAAATTACAAAACACGAAGACGAACGAAGACGTTAAATTGCACTAACCATAACATATGCATAAGATCAAAGATACATCAAACGATGCTGCTAGAACTCGAACGTTTATTTCAATTAAACGATAATTTATTGCCGCGGATTAACATATACATTGAACTGTAACTCGCGTTATACTCACGAAGCGAACGAAATTTATCGCCGATACATATGTTAGAGCTATCATTAACAATCATAATAAATAAGGATCACGATAAATAGAAGCAGAAGCACAATCCAGATGAATCGCATTAATATCGATACGAGCTGCTAAAATAGACTATGTTGTATTAAGTTCTTTTATCTCGGGGCATAAGTGATTAAGTAGTGAAATTTATCGACGCGTAATTAATATTGAAAGTTTCGCGAGACAGATAAATCTCAATGGATCACAATATTGCCAGTGATATGAATAACGACGAGAATATTAACGATATTCGATGACAAAGAAGATATTTCAGTGTGAAATTCATTAACTCTGGGGCGAAAGATAGATTCATGTGGAATCTAATAGACCGCGTTATTCCATAAATTCCAACCATCTTGGGGAAATGTCGGAAATTACAGGAGACATTCCAAAAAGTCCAGATCTTCGAACGCCACCGTGCGTACTGGAATTTCTTCGTGCCAACTTATTTACCACGTTCCATTGAGCTTCTTAATTGGTCGTTGCTAGATAGCTCGCGTTTCCTTTACGGGGTACATACTATCCCTATAATCATGCTGAGGGATACGTGCCTTCGTCGACGTTACCAGCGAAAAGGAACATCTAGAAAGCATCGAAAAAATTCACGATCTCTCCGCAAACTGTTATATCCAGGATGTTGCTTGTTTCGAAAAGAAAAGCGAAAAGTATTCTATTTATCTCTTACACAGTTTAAGTATATTATTTTTCTTTGCTCATTTTTTGCGAAAATTTTGAAGTATTATAAATGTTAATTTCAGAATTGCCTCAAAGTTTAATTAAAGTATATTCGATGGATGAGTCTCGAGATATTGGTTTAAGTTATAACTTTCGCTTCTCCCGCATTTCACAGAGTATTAAATAAATTAAAAAGCTTGACAAAGGGGATCGTCCAACTTGCGAACCCCACAACGCTAAATTAGCAATAGATCGCGTTATTCTGCAACGTAAATGAAATTCTTTCTGCAGACAGCAATCCAACGTAAAATTTCCAACGTAATTTATCTAATAAATAATTTTGTATCTACTAACTCTACTTTTGTAGCTACTAATTCTGTATACTAACATACTGCATCATTTTTATTTTAAACATCTTCATTTCATAACAGTTACAATCTTTCTTTTCTACAAGACCTACTTTACGGAAGCGTTTCTACTGAAAAACATCGTCAATTTCCAATAAGAGACACGAGGAAATGATGTCTAAAAATAATATCGCTAAAAACTTGCCAAAAAAGGATGAACAAGATCGTCAAATAAAACGTCACCCACTCTGCTCGCAAATGCGTCTTATTTATCCGATTACAAACTTCAGCCAGATCGTATAACGAAAGCTCAATGCACGAATATCGGGTTCGTTCGAAACTCCCTGTTACCTGGCTGTCCTCCCTCACTTGTTTTCAAGCCGGATTTCAGTTTCCAACTGCATGCTTAGCTATCGAATTCCTTTCGTTTCGTTTTCTATCAGTGTACACGCATTTCGACTTCGGATTCGAACCGAAGCAATGCTTCGAGCGAGCAAGAACGGTCAGTTCTCCGATATTCGAACAACAGATTGTCCTCGTTAATTATCCGACTAAAGTTTCCTTCGGCAAATTATGCATTGATCCACACGGACACCTAATTCTATGATTCTTCCTCGAGTCGATTCTGCTTCCGTGGTATAGTTAGAGGAATCGATATAGTAACGTCGTAAGTGGGAATTTGTGAGGTGACGATCTAGATTGGCGTATCGTATAGAATCTTTTTTAATCTTTGGTTACAAAAGTTTATTGTTAAACCTAGAATATTTTATAAAAACTACAGGATATTTAGCCTATATTAATTTTTAGTCGATAAAAACTGCTTTATTAGTAACGTAGTTGTTAAAGATTAATTAAAAGAGATTCTATGAGCTTGTTAGAGAAAAAATGAAGATTTTGATAAAAGTTGTGGTTAATTGGAACACAGAGGAATTTTATTTGCAACCCAATTGTAACGTGAAACTTTTATGGACGAAATCGATTAAATCAATGAGAAACTTTGCCAAAAATACGATATGGCATCAAAGAATGACAAATGTCAGTGTAAGAACCTTCATGCCCTTTGATTAAATATGCGTGTTTCAAATTTTACTTTTCTAGAGCAGCGAATTTTTATATGCCAAAAAATATCTTAAGCTGAACACTTGTTCCAAGTCCAACATATTTTGACGTTAGCTCCTGGCCGATTTTCGACTTGATTGTGTCTCTTCCTCCAATTATAGAGCTCCGTGAAGGTACACGTAGGGCGTACAATGGTCGTTCGATCGCGAGCCACCAGCCATGGAAAGACAATGGGTATAGAAATTCGTTGCTAGCTCGCAGTTAAGACTGTCATGCGCGCTGTTGGACCCGCAGTTCTCACGACTACTCGGGAGATTGATGACATACGATCAATTGGCATACATCTTCCATGACAATTGCGACACATCCCAATGAAGTGAACCTGCTCGATGACCCCGTAACGATCGTTCGAATCAATGAGAAACGAAAAGTCTGACGGTGTTCGATCGAGTGACGGACATCAAGATATTATTATAGAATTGAATTGAATATACATGTGTGTATATGGGGTGATGAATTGTATCGAAGATAGTTTTATTCGGTGGTCTTCGTTAGGCTTATTTGAATCGATCGTAAGGTGAGATTTAGTAAAAATTAGACGTGCACAGAGGATGCATTATTCATTGGACGAGGCTTATCGCGACCACGGGGGCTTATCGCATATTCAACGTCGAATATCTGTGCTGGATTAATATGGATGACTCGCAGGGAAATGCGAAATATTACATAGAACGTAAAAAGTTAACGTGCGGAAAATGTCGTGAGAAATCGTGAAAGATTGGAATATATATGCGTGGTCTTGTTCGTTTAAAAATATTGTATCTTTTGTGCAAGATTAAATAGATTTTATTTATGCGTTAAAAAATCGAATAAAAATCCCTACTTTGAGACATGGTTCAGATACCATTCACGATATCTTCTGTTACATAATCCAGAGGAAACACATATTCCATGCACAACCTAGTACGTACCACCGTATAGCAATAAGTAACTAAAATTAGAATATGGATTCAAGTGAATTACTGGTTTAGAAATTATGATAATTATTAATGATGTTACTATGCTTCAGTTATGAGCAAAGGAGCTCGTTTTATTGGCTGCTCCAAGTTTCAAGTACATGTGTCCAAATATGTTCTGAGAATATCTCATACTTACTCACTTACAAACATGGTAATATAAGCCACGTGATCGAAGAGACGCCAAATCTCTGCGGGACAGAGACGCATACGAATTAACCCGATTACGTGAATATTCGTGACTCGTAACGTTCGACGAATTAGGAAAGCTCGGTCGTTCCGAATTCCACGGGTCACGATGTTATTGGAGTGCCACGAGGACTCGCGATAATAGCGGAAATGCAACGGTGGCACGTGAGAGGAAAGAGGAGGCGGAGCGAGTTCGTTTGCGGTCTCCCGGGCGCAGTAAACATCAAACGCTGTAATGAAATTAGGTAGGCCCTTTGCTGGCGGTTGCTCATGTGCGAACGCGTAATATCATTTCCTTGCCTCGAAACTATGGCGGCTCGTTTCCGCAAGAAGCAACAACCCCGTTCAAGGAATTTCTTATCCCGACCAGAACTGATTCCGCTTTTTCTTCTCTTTGTTCAAGAGAAGAATGCAAGGATCGGTCTCGAGTGCTGGAACAAAGTGGGAATCGAGAGTCTTTTTGCTGAAATGGTTCTTTAAGCAATTAAGTTGTTCGGTTTATCGGTCGATTCTATTGTCTTAGATTTAAGAGATGGAGAGGATGCCGTGTAGTTTTATTGGCTTTCTGGACGTTAATTATCGCTGTTGGTTAGATGGAGTGTATATTATGTTATTAATAGTGATTGAATTTTCTTCTAAGCCGCTAAAGATTGCTGGTTAGTCAACTATCATATTTTCTAATAATAGTCGATGAGAAGAAATTTCCAGTTTTGAGTTTCGGCAACTTGTGAAATATAACCTGAAATTAGATTCAACCGCAGTCTAAACTCGGATGCTAACCCAAACTTCATATAAGCTCTTCCTATAAGCTACTTACCCATAAGCTCAATGCTGTAATTTACTCTACTTTCTTGTAATGTATGCTTCTACGTATAATGAGTGTAGTACAACATTTGAAAAACAATATTTATATCTTTGATTATTACTCGTTCAGTAGATAATATTAAAAAATATAGAAGAGGGTCAGAGGAAATGTCAGTTATGCTCGAAGATTCCATGGAGGCAGTAACTTCTAAGGTAATTTTGATAGATATTAATTAAACTCTTGCACAATTGATCAACATCCAAATATCGGTATGTCTCTGAAGCTTCCTAGGTAAACCTAGGACTGCCCTAATCAAGCAGACCCGTACTTCAGGCATATGATGCTGGGACAAAGGATCTGTGTCAGTAACCCTCACACGTTGAGAGCTTCTCGGTAAATCAATTCCTGGCCATTGATTCCTACATTGCAGATGCTTTATTCAACGTCGAATGCTTAGCACGTTAGATCGCCACGTGGCCTGATCGATAAACTTATTAACAGATTCAAGGGAAACGATTCTTCATTCTTCTATAAAACCTTAAACATTGTCAATCCATTAGAAACCTACTTTCTAGCCAATCACTAAACAATATAGAAAAATCTTGTTATTTGAAACTTGAAGTCCGAATTTTTCTAAATTCGATCAAATCATCGAAGATGTTTATGTTACCAGAAATTATTATTTTTCAGTTTTGAATCTTTCTAACTTCGGTCAAAGTATCAACTGACTATTAATACAAAAAATAAAATAAAATAAAACGAAACCAGCTGGTAATTACTGATAATTTCGCGATCTCATAATCAGGAATCAATGTAAAAGGATAATTCCACTTTCGAAAGTCATTAAAACAAAAAGTCGTTCAACCGTAATACCAATTCGAATCCTTCATTTATCCCGTCATTAAAATTCAGGAGTTGCCAGTCCCCTTTCGCTAGTTGGCAAATCAAAATGGTGGCCACTTATGGGTACTTGGGCAAACAAGAATCGATGAAAACCCCATCGACAGCAAGTGCAGGAAATACCACTGTTATAAGCCATAGGCGAATTCTTTTCTCTGTGATTGCATTACGCAACTATGAAAGCCAGAACCCTCTAATATTAACGACAAAAAACTGGAATGGGTGAATAGGCCTCTTTTGTATTCGATTCCCCCATGACGTCGTTACAAAGTACGATTCGTACGGGGAACCGAGGTAAATATGGGCACAGATACAGTTTCCTTCTCGCGTACCTGCAATTGAAAAGGAGAATTGTGCCATAGTGGTGAGTCTGAATGCCTCGATTAAATGTCGGGAATAATGCACATTTTTCTTCTTGCTTTCTCTTCTCCTTTTTTAGCGGTTTTTTTTTTGCCGATAGAGACGAACGAAAAATTGTAGCATTGCGGTATGAAACGAAATCGAAACCTTTCCACATACAATGCCAATACTATGGTCTTGTGTAGGAAAATACGAATCGTAAAACGTCCTTGTTATTACAGCTAAACGTCACGTTACGCGGTACGTTTAGAATGGACTATTTTCCTATTATGTGTTGCTACGTTAATTAGAAACGATTGTTCGAAGAATTATAGGAGAACGAAAGGTTTTTAAATTGTTCGTGTAGTTAGACACGATGAAATCACGTCTCTTGAGACGAGTTATTTCATTGGTCGAGTGCAGAACACAAGTACAGAGATTGGAGATATTTATTCTGGCTAAGGGTTTTCTAGTGTAGAAATGAATAATCGCAAAGTACGTAATTGTACAATTGATGTATAAGTATACAGAATGTAAGAACGATAAAAAAAGATTTATCAGTGAAATCTAACGAAGATGGAATAATATTTTGGAGTTGAGCTTGCTGAAACATATTGGAAACTATAGAAGCAAAATCGATTAAACGAACTTGTAACACGAGCCAAGTGTTATTAGCGCAAAGCTTCGCAGTAGTACATTTTTACAAGTCAGTTTTTAATTGCTTGGTAAACTGCTTCGATGAATCTAGACTATTTCAAATACGAAATGTCGTATTTATTCCGATTATCGTATTTGTATCTTTTAATAAACGCTCAGTATACATCAAACATTAAACAAATCTCCATCGTATCCGATTTATGAAACGATAATGAAGCATGTTCTGGCAAACTTGGGTCGCGCATCATCTTACACAAAGGATGCCCTAATAAATCACATGTTTACACATCGCCAGGCATTATCAATCTAACGGTACGAAGTAGAAGATTTTTCATCGAAGGATAACGGTAATCAAGCAGTCGTCGGCACCATGGACGATCACTTCGATTCCCAAGGTCAAACGTCATCGCGTCCAAACGAGAAACAGAGACACTCTCGTGGCTTATCGATGGTTTAACAAACAGAAACACTGAGGGGAAATCTCGTGGATTTCGATTATTCCGATTCTGACTTTAAAAACCACGAGGATCAATCGGAGACGCTTACGGTATGCAACTCGAACGCCGCCACCGGAAACACAGTCTATAAGGAAGTCTTTGGTACACGTCGCGTCTCAATTACGCGGCCCGTTTCGTCTTGATCCTGTTGCGGATTCGCGTGTGTAAACGCTTCTTCCCTCGTCCATCCCTCGATGTTCCACGCGATCGAACACCGACTATTATTTACTGTCCGTATAGTTGCGTGCTTTCACGTGAACGGAGCAATTTTTCTTCATTAGGAACGATAAGAACCGCTGACCGAACTTGATCTCGTTTGCATTTATCGACTTCCGCCGCGTGACTTGCTCGCGTATCGTCCGGGTCGTTGCGTTTCTCGATCAATTACGACACGCGTATCCTGTGGGAAGAGCAATCGAAAGCCGGACAACCGTGGCCTGGCAAAAAAAAGACTCGATCCCGGTTCGTTTCTTGCACCGTTTCGAATTTATCAGATTCTGCTAAATCACATAGGGCCAAGACTGTTTTTAACTCCGCTACGGTCTTCGAATCTTTGTGCTCCGATGAACGAAAGGAATTTTTGTTTCTTAAGAAAATCTGTAGTTATAAAATTGACTAAATTTATATTTTCGAATTATACATATCGCGGTACGAAATTCCGAAACGCTGAAAAATTTAACGATTTGTGAATCGATCAAATAAATATATATTTCCACTTTTATATATTTCGTATCAATAATAAAGTAATTCGAATGGTAGTAATGGAATCATGATGTAAGGGAAACTTTATAGATCGTCCTTCCTAGAAACAAGGAAACGAAAGACATCGTGTAATGTACCGCATAAAATAGATTATAAGGAAAATATATTCTGATAGAGGCGTTTCTTTGTACCGTCCGTCAATATAAGAAAAGTGGAATTCGCGTATGGATGTTCGGTTGATTACAATTGATCGCAACTACGTTTCTTTGAAAATGCGATTCTGTTCTTTGTACGATGCCTCGGTCCATCTCCATTATACTTTTGATATTTTCTGCAGCATAAGTCAAAAATACTTATTCGATAACGAAAGCATGAAACTTTGAGTCTAAAAAAGGGAAAAAATTATTTGTAAAAGTAACAGAAGTTTTCGAAATTCAAACTACAATTACAAATAACTCTTTTTCTCTATTCACGTGGATCAATGAAGTTCCGGTTCAGCAGAACTCCACTCGTAGTAAACAATGGCGCTCAAGCACATAACACACGCTCAAAGAGCCCATCTTAACTCTAACCCAACTTTTGCGAACGCTTTTTATCACTCACGAGCGTCACTGTACCCTCCAAAATCCACTGAGAAACCACTTAATTGGCTGATGGTAAAAGCCAAGTCGTGACCTCGATTTCCATTAGTTCGACTCGATAAACCCTCTCATGTTTAACCAGCGATTTTATTGTCCTCTGTTGATCCGAAATTTTAGTTAATTATCATTTGTTCGAAACACACGACGACGCGAGATAGATAGATAGATAGATAGATAGATAGATAGATAGATAGATAGATAGATAGATAGATAGATAGATAGATAGATAGATAGATAGATAGATAGATAGATAGATAGATAGATAGATAGATAGATAGATAGATAGATAGATAGATAGATAGATAGATAGATAGATAGATAGATAGATAGATAGATAGATAGATAGATAGATAGATAGATAGATAGATAGATAGATAGATAGATAGATAGATAGATAGATAGATAGATAGATAGATAGATAGATAGATAGATAGATAGATAGATAGATAGATAGATAGATAGATAGATAGATAGATAGATAGATAGATAGATAGATAGATAGATAGATAGATAGATAGATAGATAGATAGATAGATAGATAGATAGATAGATAGATAGATAGATAGATAAATAGATAGATAGATAGATAGAGATAGAGAGAGAGAACAGAACAGACAGAAGGCAAATTTGAATTTGTGACGCGCTTAGGTTTAAGATACCTATTGCAATAATTTTCAGATGTCCACGTGAACTAAAAATCGCGTAGATGATCGCTAAATATCTAATGGTGGAGACACCAATCCGTAGGAAAAACTATTAAACAATCTAACTCGACGTCGAATTATTAGCAAATGCTCGAGGAAACAGGAATATGATCTAAACTTGTGAATATTTCCTAGCTAAAATAGTGAAGAGTGTTGTTACATGGACGCATTCTACAGTGGTGCATTTTCTGTTGGAAGAATTTTGGGATGATGATGGTTCGCGTTTAATTAAATTGTTTTAATTAATTCAAGGTTTAATTAAAAACGTATTAGCCCAGTTTGTGTGTGTGCATTTCCTCTGGTAGATCGGGAGATGTATCTTCACGAAAACACGTTAAATAGGCATTCATATATGACGCATATATATATATATATATATATATATATATATATATATATATATATATATATATATGTCGCCTATTTAAGATGAAAGTATTACGATGTTCGTAACAAATGTGCTATCTTGAGGATGTGTGTCACATCTTAGTATTACAGACTTTTTAGCGAAAGAAAGATGTATTAGGATTTTATTAAGGGTTTGTATGTAAATAAACATATTTTCCTAAAAGCAAGGAAGCTCTTAAGGATGTTATAAAAAAGATAGAATTTTATAACGATGATATAATCTCGAAAAAATGTGTCAAATTACTTCAGGCACGCTTAAATTGTACATAAAGCAGAACTTTTACGTTGGAAACCATCAAACCTGCTCTTCGCTGCTTGTTACGAAACTGTTCTCGATCCATACTCTACATTTACCACGGTCAATGTGTTTACACGAAATATCCACCCTGAAATTTTCGGTACTGAAGTCCAGACTTTCAATTATCGCTTTTATTCGTAAGTGAAATATACAATTTTAAGATCGATTTTACTAAAATTTATGCATCGAGTTATATTCTCGCGAGATGATAAAATTTAACGATTGATAATCATTAAATTACATTTTCGAAGAAAAGTAGCAGAACACATATAAAGAGGTAGCGTGCCCGTGTGAAAAAATAATTACATTAAGGCCTTGTCCATCGTAAACCTCGATCTCGCTAAGTCGTAATTACATACATAAAAACGTCCAGCACGAGATAAACTACAACCCGCTATTATTTTAATTTTCGGATTAAACGAAATTGTATCTCGGTGTGTATGGAATCACGAAACGTAGTGGCTTGTGAATGCACGGAACACGTTATACTATAACAGGTACGAAGAAAGAATAAGAGCGAAACGAAAAAAATCCTTAATTCACGGTACCGTATTAATGTTTCCAGTTTCATAGAACGAAAACTCTCGATGGTTTATCTACTCTCGCAAACGACAAATTTCGCTCAAATTTTTGTTCTAAAAATATCTCGTTGCTGTTGACAAAAATATTACTAATCCGATTCAAAAGTTTTGTACCTACTTAAATACATTTCGTAATTTTTATCGATTAGAGAATATTGTAAAACGCATGAGTATTGTATTGTAAAACATTGTAACTTTTATTCCCGTGCTAGGAAAGCTTAATCCTTATTTTCACGACGGAGTGTAATCTTAAACCTTAAACAGAATACACTGTTTTTCTAACGAACCACAGCTTAGCGGATTCAGACTCGAAACCCTTAGAGTCCTTAGACTCTAAGGATTTCCAAGCTCTCCAAGAGATACCAACTAAGGTTAATACTTAACGAAAGATCTTCTTTATCCAGGCTAATTCTAGCAAACGAAATTTCTAAATTGTTAAACTAAATCTGTTGCAAATGTATCGTCATCGTTCAAGCCTAACCATGATCCACATATTATATTAATAAAATTACTAGAAATGACAGAAAAGAAAAGCCTACCGTGTAATGCGTAAAATTTGATTGAAATTTGCCGCAAAGGGCGCATTGGTTCTTCCACGCTATTCGTTTTATCGTGTAGGATCACTTTCTCCCTCTACTCAGCGAACAATATGGTAATCCTGGATCCGTGCTCGATGCCCTAAGAGTATCCCTTATTTCTGTATGGTTCTACCTCGTTTCTACCCAGGTATCGCGTTTCGAGGATCTGCCAAAGTATATAAGTAGTTTCGGAAGTAGTTATCGGAGATACTGCAGAAAATTATAGATTTGCCGATAGTTGCAGGCCTCCAGAGCATGCTCCGTATACGCCCATCGTTGGAGGGGATCGTGCTTTACATACGAACGCAACAATTCTTTTTGCAATTTCTCCTCTTCTTTTTTCCGTTTCCCGCGCATATGAGACGATGTATTGGATTCACGTAGTAGGCAACCCTGTTGGAGGCGCGTTTAGCTCGCCGCTAACGGCGCTTTTTCGTGCCAATCTTCCCTCCATTTGGTCACATTGCTGCGAATTAACGAGGCTTTCGAATGCAAACTAGTTTCGAGGAAAGCAGCTAAGGTTTCGCTTCGAAAGGATCAATTTCGTTCTTTCCTATTCTTTCCTCTATATTTATTGCTCTTCGTGAATAGGATTGGTCCTGGATTTAGAAAATTGCAAAATATATTGAGATAACGAGAATAGCTGCCCGATTTATCACGCTTTTTATATAAGATGAATTACGAAGGGTTCTAAGAAATAAGGGTGTTTCTGGCAAATGTTCCGATTTCAAAGCTTTACACCATTAACAGAAACCGTAATACAAATAGAATACTTTTTAAAACAACGCTGAGTAAGGTTTATCGTTAGTGAGCAATGAAAGGACGACAAAATATATAATAATTTTAATCTGAATGACAAATGTAGGAATAATAGGAAATTCATTCGCCTTTTTTCCATTTATCGGGTTTCCTCCTGGCGGAAAGTATTGGAAGAAGATGTATGTATATAATGTCATATTTTAAACACAAAAACGCACGTTGTAACGAAGAATTACAAGAATTCTTTTAACACTGTTTATGCAAATATATATATGTATATGCATATGGAAAATTTAATAATTTTGACTGTATCTTTCCAATTATAAATGGAAGATGTTTCATGTTTTACTTCAAAAGGAACAGGTCATAATTAACAAGCCGTTAAATGGGAAAAAGGACATTTCTATAGAAACGCCCCTTTTACGTTTCTCGGATCCAATTATTGCGATAAGAGGTTGGTAGTGTATTGACATATACAGTCAAGTCTGTAAATTCTAAACGTACAACAAAAAGAGGAAGGACATTTTTTGGGGAACGCCCGTATTCCTAAAAATCCATGAATTCTAGATTTTTAATTTTACATGTAGCATTTAACGTTTCAATATTTGTTCTTTACGATGTTAGATGTTATAAAATGATTCTTAATTATATGTTAATAATATTAGATGCGAAATGGAAAATGATATCATACTGAATTAATAAATGAAAGGTAAAAAGGGTGGATGGAAGTGCATGCGATATAACCTACACGCCGTGTTCGTTATCTGATAATAACCAACATCAAATTTACCATTCACGGAGCGGTATGTTATACGTATATGTTGAAACTAATTGCCGTACAACTACTTAGAGTGATAAAAAGATGAAATGGTCAGATACATTTATGCAAACACGACTAGTAGCGTATTAACCATTTTCTTCAATTCATCTTGTAATATTTTAAATATGATCTCCATTTCTACTCGTATAACACAACCCGCTATTTTATATTCTAATTCATTTACTGATACGTACAATTAATACTTATTAATAAATATCAAACATCAAATATCAGTATTAAATATATTAAGATATATCACTAAATAATAAATATCATATACCTAGAAATAACTTCAAACAAAAATAAATGCAAATAGAGTTTAAAGTATTTGTAGCGTGGATCGACTTTCTTACAATTTCATTGAAATTTTGACGATACGTTAAGTACTATATTATTCATACACGATTCAATTTTTAGAGCCTAACTTTATCGAAATAGGATATATTCACCTTCAAAGTTGAAAGTTTTAACACGTAATTAAATAGTTTAAATGCTTCGGTATTACAAAAATTACCAAAAAGTATAAATGACAGGGTGCTAATATCTTTTGGAAATAAATAAAATCAAAAATGAAGGAGGATAGTAGATAGCATCTCATAATTAATTAATCTCATAATTAAGAAAATTAATCAAAGTAAGAATTTACAATATGAACATTTTACATAATTTTCTCTTACCAAATTTCACATCGACCCAAACTGCAACAACATTTACTTCGTCTCCCTCTCTCCGTCTCTTTCTCTCTCACACACACATACATATACATACACATACACGTTTCAAAAACGTTCGTCGTAAACTCGGCTGAAAACGACGATTGTCGAAAGCGGCGGACAAAGTGCGCGCTCGAAATTACAAAGGAATCCGGCGGCGCCATGAGAAACGTAGGCTCTGCCGCGAAATTGCCCTATAATTTCTGTCCTTTCGAACGCGCCTCCGCGAGGAAACGCAATCGGGCATTCCGATGTTTCGCAATCGCGTTTTTTCGTTTCGTTCACGTGCAGTCTCTATCTCGTTCACGTGATACGCGATTAAATTTACGTATAAGTCGTTGTTTCCTGCGGAATCGAAGGGAGGAAAAACCAAACAAAGAGAGAGAACGAAAAGTTCTATACTTAATTATAAGTAAACACAGGAAACACGAGGTTAGTTAATTAAACTAAAGCTGATACGAGTATTTTGCAAGCAATCGCGTGACTTTTATTACGAACGATTATCCAAAGAGAGAAAGAATCACCTGGTTTCCAACGTGGAGATCTCCGTGGTCACGAACAGAGGAATATTTCGTGTTTTTGTTGTTCCTGTTGATAACGTCGATTGGTTTCTTCTAATTAGCGAAAACCGATCGACAGCGTTCGATTTATAAAACAGGAAATAAAGAGCAATGATCCTCGAATGGATGGAAATACGATGTTCGCCGGTACGCGTAACGAATCGCACTGGCAGGCAAGTTTACGATCGGCGCCTTGTCGACTCTTCCCGATTAATTCGAACGCAACACGTTGCTACAGTTTGTGTTTCTGCTACGACACAACGCCCTTTAATAGGACGCGAAGCAATTACGTATGTATTTGTATCGGGCAACGATCCTTGTGGTTGAACGGTGTGTTTATTTTTATTTTGATTCGAAACGGTATTTATAATTTTACGTTGTACGAGATACGTGTTTTATGGTTGTGCCCGAGTCTCCTATTTTAGAATCATATCTTGTGATTTATGACATAAACGTATCTTTATTGGTTTCCCTGTTCCGTGTTTTATTTTAAACGTTTCGTCAACTTTGTTTTACGATTCTACGAAATATGGAAATATCGTCGTGACGAAGAAACTTCACAAACTTTCCGCGTTGCAAGTTTTCTTGAACTGAAAACGTTATCTCAAAAATAACAGCTGCCACACAAATTTTATTCGGTCACACACGTACGATCACATCTCGAAATACATATAAACATCAAGATTAGTAAAACATATAAGAAGCGATCGATTCTCGAAAAATGAACTAAAAAATTAGTCCTCGAATTAGATTTAATTCTTGATAAGAAATAAATAGAACGTAGAGAAGTATTTCTGTTTTGTTGTCCTTTATTGTATCGGAATGAACAAATTGAAAATTCAAAGGAATAAGTTCAAAGCGTGCGAGAGAACACTCGAGCAGCGAGACGTTTTCTGTACCAATGCACTTACGAGAACCTACTCCAAAAGTGAAGAAGTGCTTTTAAAGATTCAGGCCTTCTCGTCAGGGTAGCCGATTTGTCGAGAATCTACCTTATGCGCATCAAAGTACATCATTCACGCTTGGTAAAGTAATTTAGAAGGTTTATCTGAATAAAAAAATACACGATGTACGATGAAAGATAAACTAGCGATTTCGAAGCTGAAGATAGAACTGTTCTAAAATAAAATTTCTTTCAACAGAGTTAAAAATAGACCACGTGTAGACAAACGTACTACTAATGCAGATTAATTCCATATCTTGTTATTTCTTATTGTCTTTCATTAGATATTTTACCTTTATCAAATCAAAGTGGCTGTTACGTTAATTTCTCGATTTCTATGATTCGAATACTCAGACCTTAACGTTAACAAACTTCTACATAAATGCGCTATCGCATTATTACTAATTTCTCACTATATTATAAAAATACTGATTCTTCCATACTGATAATAATAAAAATTCTACGCTTTAAAGTCGTGAACGTAAAGATTTCTCATTCCAATCACAGGATTCTGACAAAAAGAAATATCTCAAAAACCGAGCTAACGCAAAACACTCTTATACAACAATACTCGACCCTTGCACCCAAACAAGAGCACCCGAGGCCACCCATCGATCAAACGACAGGAGACTTCCGCGCCAGGTGGAAATCTGGAGAAACCCTTGTTTCGCATCGGCGGATCTAGAAAAGCGGGAGCACGCAGCGAACGCGAGACTTTCCAGTCCATTTGTTCGACGCCGGCTGGTCAACGGTGCGCAAAATGGCGTCGGGGAGGCACGCA
Organism: Bombus impatiens; assembly: GCF_000188095.3. Classification (NCBI taxonomy): domain Eukaryota; kingdom Metazoa; phylum Arthropoda; class Insecta; order Hymenoptera; family Apidae; genus Bombus; species Bombus impatiens. The sequence goes on from NT_176962.1 coordinate 395,536, forward strand.
GTCAGTCCCGAGATTAAAAGTCAATCTTTTCAAGTGGCGAAGCTATTGTCCGAAGTTGCGTTCATCGACAGTCGAAGCAGTCTTTTTCGCCTCTCTGGTCGATCACAGGCCGCGGGCCTTCGAACGCGCGACAATACCGATAAACGACGTGGAGAGTCGAACCGTGCGAACAAACTGTCAACGTCTGTCTATCCCGTAGGATAGTCCCGCGGCCAGAGAGCTAGAGAGAAGGATGATCCCCCTTTGTGGCCGTGTTCGGCGTGACCAACGCTTGGAAACCGTTTGGTTGACGGTCGATCGATAGCGGACACGTCGATCGTCGTTATCTGCGCGTGGAATCGATTTCGAAGGCGGATTAGAAAGCGGCAACTGGGCGGAACGCGTCGAGAAGTCAGGGACAATAATGGTAATAATAAATCGCCGGTAGGAAGGACATCGGTCGTGTAATTTCTGTGATTTTTACGACGAATTCGCGTCATGCTACGATCTTCTCGTTGACCTCGCTTTAGTCGCGAATTATTGAACGGCGTCGTTCGTTAGCGTGTGCTTCACGTGTTACCGTGTTAACGGCCACGACGATAAAACACGACTAGTTACCAGCCAACGGCTCTGCTAACAACCAAGTCGATGTTTAATTTGTAGAAAGAGTCCGCGAGATGGATTCAGTAGATGGGTAAATGGAGTAGGATCGTACGAATGACGAGATTCGCCTAATTGCCTCCGACATTTAGATATATTATATAGAGCGGTCCTTTCTCCTTGGATCTTGTTATCTCGATAGATACCGGCGATATCTTTGCGTGTTTTCGACTAAGCGAAACATTTTAATCGGTCCGAAGCAAATTGGATGTGACTAATATAGGTACTTTTCTCGAACAAGCAATTTATATTATCGTTGACAGAGAACTGATAGGAACGTTGAATGCTGTATTTTATTAGATATTGTTACAAGAGTAGAGCCAACTACACGTTCGATTATTATACGTTAAATCAATTAAAATTTCGCTCGAGCCATCAACGACCTAGTTTGCCTAACAACAATTAATATTCATCTCATTAAAAACTGTCCACTGTCTAAAAAAACGCTCCAAAACCTATCCAATCTCCTCTCCATCTAAACAACCTCACAAAATAAATTAATATCCTTTTGATAATGTAGTCGATCCAGTAGCCATCCATAGACATGCAGACGCGAGATTCGCTTAACAAGTTTTATCGCTTCATCGGTTCGAAAGTAAACAGGACAACCAAAAATCCGAAATAGGACAAAGAAAGACAAGAAAAAAGGACGAAGAGAAGGTACAGAGTGTAAAAGGTGGCGATCGAACCAAAGTCGGCCGAATTAATTGCAGCGAAAGCGTTCGATCGGCTGACTGGCTCGAGGTTTAATTGATTCGTCGGTGTACGGCCGAATTTACAACGCCGTACAAGGAAGAGACACGCGAACGTACGATAGTTCCGACGACTACCTCTATTTCACTGTCGGTTACGACACATGACAGGCCACCGTGGTACAGGGGCGAATTATTCCGCGGGATTAAGGCGGGCCAACGGAGCGACGTGCGAGCGACACCGTAATTGGATATACTCGGATCGCTTGGGAGCTAATCAGAATTAGTCGCTTTGACTACGCCAGTTCCAACCCGTGCACCGTGACGAATCGGCCTTGGAGACGTGTTTTTGATGAGACCCCTGTGGACCACGGGGAATATCTCGTTCTTTGCCTGCTTACACGATTCGTTAACTGCGTGATTTCGGACTAATGGAGATTTTTTGATAGCTTGATATGCAAGATACGTATCCGAGCAGTTACACGGTAGTTGATGCTTCTGAAAGAACTCCGGCTAGTTTCCATGGGCTAGAGGTTTGGAAAATGAGATTTGCATAATTGATACGAGCTTCGTATGTTATAGAGACGATGATAAATTGTTTTATCTGAGGGATTTCTTAATTGTTATGTCGGTTGATGTGATGTGATACGGAAAGTCAGCATTTCATTTGGACAAATTTTGTCTGACGATCGAAATATGGCGATAAAGTTCTTATGTTAATTTTTGAACTCATTTTAGATGTGCTCCCATATATGTTAACGCACGTTGAATTTCAATAGAATTAAAATAAAATACTTATTCGAACTAGAGGCAGAGAGATATTTTAAATACATTTTCGATATAAATCAACATTTTCATTGCAATTCGCTCCCTGTTTTATATCCCTATATAAGTAGATTTCAAATCACCGGCATAATCTCTAGATCAACAGAAGCTAGGAATTAGCAAACCACATAGTAGTATAATATGAACTTGCATCTGCATTGAGAAAACTGGCCTACTATCAAAACTGCAAGAACTATAATCGTAAAAGTTTACACAACTTTAATTCACCAATCATCAAATTCTCGTACCATTAAACAACCCACTAACCAACGCACGCAAGCGAGACCTATTTTCTGGCAAACGAACTAGAAAACGAGCGTAAAACGCGAAGCAATTTTCACGCCCACACCCAACCACCCATATAAACACATACCATATGCAATCAAATCAAATTATCCGGAATCAACTACATTTATCTCCTTCCACGTTCGTTATTCAACGATCCGCCAGTCAGCGCGTTCAAAGTACCTACAAAATTTGTAATTAATATTGGTGCGTTTAGATCCTGAGACAAAAGAAGATGAGAAATTTTATAACGATAAAAAAATACGATTCCGTGGAGAATAATGACCCAAAGAACGCACAAGGGTTAATCCAAACTTCGCTAAGCTGCGAGCTTCTCATCTTGACTTTTATTCTTCTTCCATAAATTGCTGAAAATATTACTGAATATTTAAAACTCGAAAATATCAGAGAAATCATGTCCATATCGTAAATCTAGCGTTAAAACCTTGATTATTCCTAAGAACGATCTTCCAAAATCAACCTCACACCGCTTAAACGTAAACTTAGACAGGTCGCCTTTCTGCGATCCCTTAATCTCTCGATCGTCGTGGTAAAAGAATAAAAAAAAAAAAAAAACGTAGTCAGTCGGAGAAGAAAGAAATCCAATCCGACATAAAGATGTTTTTATCGCGATCGATCATCTGAATCGTTATTACCGATCCTCGCTCGTAGACGTTTGCTCGTGATCGCGAATACGATCTTTCTATACTATACACGCATGCATACATACATATATAAAACGTATACTTATCCTGAGAGAAATCGTGATAACAAAGACCACCCTGCGAACGGTGTGATTCAATAAGGCTCAATCTGTCGTCCGCTAATCGAATTTGCTTTCGAGGGACTCGATAAAGGGACGAACGAAGTCTGAGCTTTTGAACACGAGTGAGCCTGAAGATGGTTTTCTTCCGCTGTCGTTTTGCGACCAGTCAAGAATCGACGATCAAAAGGGAGTCTCTCTCGTCATTCGAAGACGACGAAATTAAAGTTACGCGGCAGTTCTTTTCGCGATGTCTAAATTTGATTTCCGCAATCGGTTTGCCTTTCCCTTGTGTCTAACGGATACGGAAGTGGTACCGGTGCTCCACCGAGCAAAATGTCAAGCGAACCATCGATAGAGAGAAAGAGGAAAACCACGATTACAAGGAGGTCGTCGTTGGTACGAAGAAGATCAGGCAGAAGTCGTTCGTAGAAAATGGAAGAAATGAAATTGTTTTCGTTATTGGTCTCTTTGGACCTTCGTCCGTTAGTGCATCGTGATTTATCGTTCGATTGTGCGTGCCACGACGATATCTCCTAAATATTTTCAAAGAAACTTCTTCTTCGTTTCTTCTTTCTTTTCTTATCCTTATTCTTTTTCTTTTATCTTCTGTTTTTGTTTTGTTAGTATAGCCAGGAAGAAACTGAACAGCTTCAGGTACCGAATCGAGATTTCGGCAAGATACGAAGAGAAAGTTACGAGTCAAAGGGCAAGCTAGAACGTAGAAGCCCGTAAGCTCTTATTCGTAGGTTTGCTTGGCGGAGACCGAATTTCCAAGGGACCTTCTCTCTGGTCCGGAGAGCTCGCTCATCGATCATACGTTTTGTACGCTCAGCGATATCCTACGCTTTATGCGCGCTCGCATGCTCATTTTTCACGCTTCTTTCCACTCCGATATGTCCACACGAAACTCTTAAGCAACGCTGTGACAAGCTCGTTACGCTCGCCACGACTTCTGTCCTGCTTTCTGCTCGCTCCCCCCTCTCTCTCTCTCTTTTTCTCTCTCATTCTCTTTCGTTTGCTCCCTTTGAGACGTCACCCTGTTTGATATGCCGCGTCGCCTTTTTTTCTCTCCCTCCTTTCCGTTGCTCTTCTCGTTTGCACCGGAGAAAAGTTTTAAACGATACAGGATGCAAGTTTCTGGGGCAGAGCGCGATACGATAAGGAAAGAAATAACGGAATTTCTAAGCGACTGATAAGAGCTCCATTCGATTGGCGGTTGAATGGCAAGTGGAAACAGGAGATAGATTCGATCTTCGAATGCTTCCACGTTTGATAGGGAATATAGATGGTATAGCGTATGATCTTTCCTAAGATTTAGCTGATAAATGAAATTTCATTGCTGGCAATAGTATAATAGTATAAATAGTATAATTTTATACCAATTAACATTTCTGAAATATTCAAGAAAATAGTAAAGATACATTTAATAGTAGAATCATATAAAAAGATTGGTAAATACAAAATCCATGGACAACATATTGAATTTTAAAATTGTCCCTCCAAAAGGTGAAGGATGTGACTTGTTTCCCTTTTGTGATCTTCGTATGGAATATTCTGAATTTCCTGAAGTGTTCACAGTTCCTATCGCGAATCTCCCAAGCGATAAAACAATTTTGAACAAATTTCTTTCACGACCATTTGTCGACAAATTTTTTTCCGGGACTCAACTTCCAATTTTACTGTCGAACAAATTAGCGACGTCCTTTCGAATTAAGGCTGATTACGCGTCTTCGCGGCGTCCGTCTTATGCAAAAAGTTTTCATTAGACGCGGAACCAACCCCGAATTCACCGTTTTTCATCACAGACCTTCCGATCCACCAGTTCTTTCATCCGTCTTTCTCTTTCTTTCGTGCGACCATACAGTTTCTCGTTCTAACCGGAAGGGTGAAATTCACAGCGGGTCCGAGCCGCTTCAAATGGGCCAATTAATTATTCCGTTGGGCTGTCGCTCGGTGTCTTCGTTCGAGATACCCGTGGAATAAGGGACGACCGGCTTTTGAGAAGTTGCACGTCTTTCTCGTTACGAGCGCCGCTTCTCCTTCCACGGCCGTAGCCATTCAAACCCGGAAACTTCCGCTTCCCGTTTCCCCAATTTGTTTTATTAACGTGCCACGCAAATTGCACGAGTGAGAAATATTTGATTTTAGAACATGTTACTGTGAGCTGATTTAAAAGCTTAGAGAGATATTTCTTTGAGTTTGATTTAAGATTTTTGCATTTGGATATGTTTATGGTTGTAAATCGAGATTGTTATTTTGATTATCTCGATTCGAAAAATTATTGAAGAATTGTTATTTAAGATTAAATGGGTTTTGTACCGTCATACGTGAGATGAGTAATTGATAGTTTGTAGACCTGTTTTGATCGATATCTGGTAAAAATTTCGACGAATAATTAATCCTTTCCGACTTAAATCGTTTCCTCCAAATTCGAAAAATGTATTTTAGAGAAAGTTATTCCTTAGATGTCAAAAAAGGAGAACATGTAAAAATATTTTTAACGTGTTTCCATAAAAATAATTTTAAGTGATACCAATTGGAACTATTGAAATCCTGGATCGTCTAAATAAATTAATAATTCCAAGTGGAATCTAACAGTTAAGAACTAAGTATGAATATTTACAATACACCGAATGATTCGACATAATAAAACAAGTAATTCTAGAAACATTTCAACTACTATTTATTACTTTGTAGATATCAACGAGAATAAGAGGAGAGTTCATTTTGCGAAAATTTTATGAATTACATCCGCTGCAACAATGCTATCAATAAGAAAGAGCGTTTTAAACAGAGCGAGTTCTGAGTACAAAGAGCGGCATAAAATTATCATATTTCATTACGAGCTTTGACGTGGCACATTGTTCCACCGGCGTGGAAAACAGCAGTCAGCGCTTCATCCTTTATAAACAACATTTCTATCAAAACCTGGAACAAGAAATCGCGTCGTGATATCCACGACTCTTGACAAAGCGAAGCTCTTTACTCTTAAATCAGTGATGTTTAATAATTCTTCAAATATTTTCCATTTTGGTATTTTTTGCAACAAATACAGTGGCTGGCAAATTTATTTATTAAATAGTCATCATGGTGGAAAAGCTTCTATGTTCATATTGTATATTTCGTAAAATGTTTCGTGTAACATACATAGATGTCTATAAGTGTATACGTATATGTAATATCCTACCAAAATTGCATCTCGTTTATCAGCATATTTCTCAAAGAATCTAGCCATTCCAGTTATCTGCTTAAAGTTTATTCCTTGCCGAATTTGAAAGGAGCTTCTTACGCATCCTTAATATGTCTTTGACGCATCAACGTGGCAAATCTCGAGTAAATGAAACCGCAGACTCTCGGAGTTTCTTGTTCGACATGGTTACGGAGCCGTTTGGTTCCTCTGATTAATAAACCATTGGAGAAACGAAGGGAGAAAGAGGTTGAAAGACGCGATGGACGACGATGATGGAAAGGTTCAAAAGAAAGTAGGACGAAGCGGGGTTGTGGATTATCGAAGATTTTCCGGGTAGAGCGTGAAAATTATCAGTGAAAGACGGAGGATCGTAAAAAGGTTTCGAAACCGTCTTGCGAGACTTGTTTTCTATCTTAGAACCCAGCGTGGCCGAGTTTCACCCTCTTCTAGGCGCGAGCTGGAAATATACTGCTTAAGCAGACAGGGTCGAGTCTCGTTCCCCTTTCAGCGCGGAGTTCTCGATCCAGCAGAGGCGATCGAGTCAAAGATTAAAGGAGCTCGCGTCGTTTGAACGGCGTAAAACGGTTTGGTACGTTCGAAAGTTCGTTTGACTAATGCCAGGGGGATCCTCGCGATTCCCAGAGAATCGCTCGCAAGGATCAGCCTCTCCCATTCACGCGAAATAAATGAAGTTTCTTCGTAAAGAGATAGCGAGAAGCGAGGAGAAGAGACAAGAGAGCTTGGCTCGTTTGAACTTTAGGTGGATTCAGTAAATACGATAGAGAGAAGAAACGTCGGCGCGCATCGATTCTATTCTTCTTTTTTAAAGGGACGGGAAAAGAGTCAGTAATCGAAGCTACATTATTCAACGTCTAATCGATAGACTCTTCCATCGCTACCTTCTTCTCGATAGACTCGCTGGCTACGAAATTGTTTTCGTCGTTGGAACGTCCGTTTTCCCGGAATTCCTTGTTTTTCGAGCGAACGAGTTAGAGGGTCGTGAAAAAGCGGCGACAAGTGTCGACAAAGGATTTCAGACTTTCAGAGGGAAAGGATGGAAGGAAAACAGAGCCAGAAGACTGTGTCTAGCGGTTTATCGGCGGCTTCCACCAAGCAGAAACGGAATTCGCAGATAGCAACCACGAAAAAGAAGGCTTCGGTCGATCAGCCTCGAGAAACTCGTTTACCTAAGCGTAACTAGCAGCACCTGCCGTTTGTATTGGGATCGGTCCAATTTCAATAGCGACCCGCTCGCTCCAGGCATTACTTACCATTGCTTCAGGATTTGATTAACGGTGGAAAGCTCGCGAGTACGCGCTAAACGATCCGCTTTCTAATTAAATCTTACGCGCCAACTCGCTCGCTAGAACCGACTTGCGCGATAATGAGACAGAACCTGTGTTCGATTCGAATTGATTGGGTCATCATAGTGGTCCGATATCGAATCGTTTTAATATAAAGGACAAGATTTATGAGAATACCATTTCGGTTTAGATAGAAGGATTAATCCTTTGATGCCGATATACGGCTCTGTTCATGGATATTGATATATTTATGAGCAACTATAAGAACCTCTATTTCCTTTCAAACATTGATCTGAATGAACCTGCACGACAAAGGAAGAAAATATCGTACGTTCAATGTTATAATACAAGTTTCATAGATTATGTACGATAAAATCAGATATTATTCTCCCTATGCTCGACACGCTTCTCAGTAAATTCACATTGATATTTAGGTCAAATTTTCTATCATAGTTCCTGTTATTTATTTCCAGATCTAAAGTATTGCCTGTTTCACCGCCCTCAGTATATAATTTCGAAACTCTATACGTACATCGAAAGTTTAGAAGATACACTTTGCCAAAAAAGATCCGGCAATTTCTTGCGACTCTTGTAGGCGAGTGTATCGAATTACCATAGCTATCAAAGAGATTAAGAACAGTTTACCCCGGGAGAAACGCATAAATAGAGCAAAATCCAAGGTTGATTACCCTTGCGGAAATTACTTTGGAGAAACAATCTTAATGAAATTACACAGCTTGAGAAGCGATTCTGCGAGCACAGGCGCGAGAAGAACCGAATTAAAAACGTAAATGAGAGATGAAACGATTGAATAAACTCGAAGATGAGCGGAAGTGCAAGAACAGTAAGGCGAAGATCTGCTCGGATAACGCGGACGAGAGACGCACCGAGTGATTAATGAAGTATATAAGAGGGAAGTAGAATGGGGTACCGGAAGAGAGAGAAAAGAAAATCTTTTTTCCTCTCTCCGATTATAAGAACGTGTTCCACACGAATGAAAGGAGCCTAGTCGACTTAGTAAATGTAAAAACGCATTCTTCGCAAGAAACGTAAAAACCAGGTGGGCTATAAATTTCTAGCCGGGAAATATCAGGTTTCAATTATCTCCGAAATAATCGACGCGCTTATTCCATCTCGTGATTCGCGAGCGAAAGGATCGTTGACTGCGTATCGTTCGCGGCGATCGAGGGTGCCCATTACCGTAACCATGTTCCAGAAACAAAGATATGTAAATTCGAAGGGGGAGACCGATTTTTTCCAGTTTCTTCGACTCGATACGATCTGGCTAAACCTGTACAAATTGAATTTTAATTTCGCCATCGACCGTTTCCGGCATATACTCCGCTGAACCAATCGAAATATCCTGCAACAACCGATAAACGATATTTTTCTTCTCTTTTTTCCTATATTCTTTTCTTCGACCGGCGGATTCCAAACGGTTCGAATTATCGTGGCACAACGTTTACCCTATGTGTTTATTGCGACGCGAATCGTGCCAATAAAGATCATTCCTATCACGCTTATTGGTCGTTTCCTTCGATATCGGGGATGAGGTTCGCGAATTTACGAATGGCGAATTCGCATCGCTATAACCGTATGTCACGGTTATTAGATCGTTAGCTTTGTGCCGCCGTTTCGAGGCACGTCGATTCCGAGGTTACGCCGTTCTGTAATGGATTTTAAGAAAGCGGAAAGTTGGCTGATTTTATTGTATGGTCGAGGTAGTGGTTTCAGAGAGGTCGGGGAGTACAATTAAAAAATTCTCCGAGACTTTTCGAATTCCTGGTTTATGCTTGCAGATACTCAATGGTCCGGGCAGACAAATTCAAATTTAAACAAGTAAACGATTGTAATTATCAAATTCCAGCAAACTTATCTGATTCTTTTATTCAAATGAAAAGCAACGCCGCGCAACGAACGAAGCATCTCTGAGAAATCTCGGCGATTTATATCCTCACTGCTGGAAACAAGTTAAAACTAGCGACTCTACCATCTGCAGTCGACTTAAATAACTTGTGTTTTTCCCGGTATTAGCAAAAATTAACTCTAAACCCTATGTTCTTAGCGTGGGAAAGGTGAAGAAAAAGGAAGAACGAAAAGGTAGAGCAAGACAAAGAAAAGAAAAAAAAAATAAAAGAAAAGGAGAAAAATAAATGTAGTGCGCGACGCGAAAGCTTTGTCGCTTGCTCGACCACGGAGTGGACGACTCAAAGTGGTGGCCGTACCACGTAACCATCCGGAGGACGTATCCAGCAAGGAAGGAGCGTCAGCTGGCGAAAAAGAAAACGTTTAATGGCCGCGTCGTGGACAGCAAGCAGAGAGAGAACGTGCGCCCGCGCTCCGCCACTCTTTAATTACGTCGTGACTGTCATATGCTGCCAACATTATTACCGAGCAAAAGCAGAGAGAAGGGTTAAGCTTTGGTCTACGTGCGCGTGGCTTCATCCCCGTGGCCGGCCTCCAGAACAACCCAGCCCCCGATAAAACTTTCGCGAAATTACACGCTCGGTAACAAGCTCTTTCCATGCAAATAATCTTACCAGGGAAACGCCTACCGATACACCGCGATGCTAACCATCGACAAGACGAATGTTATCGCGTTCGTGATCCCTTTTCACGATGGCTTACCCTCAGACATGGACCGGATAAGTGACAAAACTGCTGCTATGGTAATAAATAATATACCCGCGATTTCTTTTTCGTTCCTTTATCATCGAGATGTAATAGGTTTTTGAAGAGTCGGGTACTGCTTGAGGGATTATCGAGATTGGTTATAGGTAAGGGAAAGAAGATTGCAGAAGAACGATTGAAGATAGGTTGGGAGATCTTGAGAAGCGTTTGGGAATTTGTATTATATATTATTTATGTTCATTTACGATAGAACTGAAGACGATGGCAGTGGACTTGATTATAAGGTTGTCATAGTTATAATTTTAATATAGTAATGATATAAATTTGACAACAGTATGATCGTTATTCTATGAAGCATTCGATAGAAAAATGTGAGAAGTTGGTGCAATATATGAAAAAATATTCCAGTGGCGATTTGTTCCAAATAAATAGGACACTTAATTTCAAAGAAAACGACGGCAATTTACAAGGTTTCTCAATACTTGCATTCCCTGAATAGCAATATGTTTCATGAAAAAGCATTCCAGCCTTCGGATTTGTAAACTACGTACATACACGATTCGTTTTTAGTTCCATCGATTTCCCAAATGGCTGCATGATATTTATTATTCGAACAGGCTCTATATTAAGAAAAGCTCTGCATACGCAGTCGATACCCTCTGGTAGAACTAGATTTCACTCCAGCGATTTTCAGTGTGATTCACGTTTCGGCAAGTGAAACAGCGAAGAAACATACCAAACGCCGATTCGTTTGAGAATTACAGCAGTTTAGTAACACGGTAAATATACGACGTTGTGGAAACCATCGAAATCGAAGGGTCGCGTTTTAACAGCACGGTTTAGATTCACATTGTGGGTTTTCTAAGCGATTTGCTACACGTTGGCGCTTAATCTGCGGCCGTGTATCGGTTAATCATGAAATTATGCCTGCTGATCGTGTAACAAACCACGATGAACTCGATGTTAAAGGGTGTGCTGACACGTTCGGTCAACTGCTTCCGTGGGTGATAATTTCAAGCTGGGGATCGAATAAATCGTCGCGCGCTAAGAGAGAGTTTTTCAACATAACTGGACGGGAAGGGAGTGCAAGTGTGCTGGAAATGGCTGATTTGAAAGTATTATGAGCCGTTCCTCGCGAGCCCGCTGGCGAACACCGTGTACTCGTGGCAATTACGAGGCAAATAAAGGCGAACGAAATTGCAAAAATTATTCTAAACGCGATTTAAAGCGTCGTATTTCTTTCCCGGTGGCTATCCTTTTCCTTAGTCGCGTAAAATAAAAAGATCTAAGATGGTTCGCAGGAAGAATTTAACCCCTATGGAGGAAGAAATTATAGAGCTTATCAATCAAATACTTTCTGTGCTTGAAGAATATTTCTAAAAATTCACAATTGTTATACAACATCGAAAACGTGAATGAGATATCATAGTGTGATGAAAAAATCCAACAGTATGTGAACGAATACTTTTGCAACACTACACACGTATAAGGTTCTAAAATCATCGAACTTTCCAAGATGCATTAACTTCGATTAATAACTTGTAATTACTTGCAAGCTTTTCATGTTCAAAGGAAGATAAACGTTCCTCGATATCTTGTTTAAGATAATAATAGATTATTCTTCAATGACCATTTTTAAGTTTAGGTATGTTTACTACCAAAAAACTACACCGTCTAATATTTCTAATGTAGGAAATCGCCAAAATTTACCGTAACTTTCTCCTTCCATTTCCTTTTATCACTTCAGCGCGTATTTCATTCAGCAGATGGTTGTCTAATAACTATCAACTCTTCCTGAGCGTTATCTAGTGCCCTCGCGGGGCTGGGGAACGCATAAAAGCCGATTCTCGGCCTTTCAATGCGCGTCGCGGGGTTCCCCTGCCTTCAACGGACAATTGAATGCGTTGTAAATCTCGCAACGCCGATAAAAGTGGAACGCGCACGCCGCGAAAACGGATTAATGGACAGAAGTGACCCGTTTATCCGACTCTAGGGGGTTGGGAGCGGGGGAAGAAAGGGACGAAAAAAAATTTGATCGTTCGCTGCGCCATAAATTTCCAACACTGTCGGTGACTCAGCGACGTAATCAAGACTCGTGCGCCAGCCTAGCGAACGAGCAGAAGCGGGTAACGCGCGCAAGGGCTGCTACAAAACTCGTTCTCATAAAACTAGCCACCGCGAAATTAGACAATACACGTACAGGCAATCGCGGTACGTTTCTAGTCTGTATATTCCTTTGTTATTTCCTTTCTTTTGCTATGTTTACTACTTTCTCGAATTTTGTACTTTTTTTTATCTGTCAGGCTGTTTTAGCTGTTTTTATTCGACGTAGTTTGCAATTAAAACGATATGTAGTTCGGAACGCTTAAAAATTAATTGTTGGACAGTTTTTAGTTGTCGAAATTAAAATACTAGCGATCTATATTTATCTCTGTTTATATATTGAGTGGCTATATAATTTTTTTAAGGAAAATTACATGCCTATTCGTTAATATATTTTAAACTATATTCTTTAACTACTTACTTTTAAAAAGATAGCCAAATATTATTTCCTATTTTAGTTGCAACAAAACACGAGCAGCCTACAAAAATACTGGAAAAAGAAAACTCTTCGCGAAGCTATAATATTTTAATTATACCAAATATGTACACATATTATGTTTAAAAATCCCTTTATTTTCTCAGCTTCCTCTACGAATCTGACTCACAGTGACGTAAGTACCGTGTACACCATTCGCATATCAGCATGAACACGACAACATGGAACTTCTTAGTCATGAAAGGGTTAAGACAGCGGGTAGCAAAGGTCCGCGAGTTTGTGGCAGTTACAGAAATTAATTTGGACCCGGTTAACAGCACACGGCCGGAAATTTTGCACCGTTACCTTCAGCAGGGCGGCTGGTATTCAGATTTCACCGCGGAAACCCCGAGCACACGCGCGAGCACCGTTGAAACGAGCACGCTCAATATGACGCCGCGGATACGCAACGCATCTGTCGACGCTGACAGGTTTCTTGGCTCTGACATTTTGCCGGAACTGATGGGAGAACCAACCATGCGACACGCTTTAAAGTAATACTGCACGGTGGAAACTGCCAAACAAGTCGTCGAATATCGCTCCAAAGTTGAAGCTCGCACGCCAACTCAAAATGTGGGAATCAGGAGGCTCCATATATGTGCGCTGTTCGAGATTGATCTTCTGATTTTCAGTGAACACGATAAATTTACTACGAATATGCGTGATATATCTTTTATGTCTTTTGCACTGTATTGTAGAAGTTTATAGGCGTTTATCAAAATATTAGGTTGCTTGGAAATTTCGCAGGGAAAGTTAAGAAAAATTTAACTATAATCAGACTATTTTCCGTTTATCAATTCTACGAATTAAAAGGTGAGAAAAGCGATAATGTTACAAACACCATCGTTTTTAAAAATTACTTTCCAATTTACCATCATTTATATGATCCTGTTACGACGACTGATCCTCTGAACTAACTCATTTCTTGGGCACTGAATACTAAATTGTGTAGTTTATATAGTAAAATTAAGAAATCAATAAAAAGTGGAGTTGATTAATTTAAATTTTGCGAATATTTTCTATTTAACACCTTCTAAATTTAAATCAGATAACACAGTAGCCCAGCCTACCAACACGCTTGTAACAGGTTGCCTGTATGGGTGTTTTCAGAGCAATCAAAATTCGCGAATTCGTGACACGAGATGCGCGCGACTTCGCTCAATCGGGATCCAGTTAACCAGTAAGCTTGTTAGTCTAAGCGTTCAACCACCGTGAACGATTCCTCGGTGTCCGCGCACATACTATGCCTCTATGCTCTTCCGAGTCTAACAACTGTGCGCTATCCACTTTTAGCGGGACAGTACGCGTCGAATAACGCGTGATCTATCGATCTTTGCCGTTGGTATTGCGCAGCTGTGGCCGCCCGATACGACGATCGATCGAATTCGGCTGAACTTCCGGCGATCACGTCCTCTCCTTTCGTTCGGCAGTCCATTTAAATCCCGCAGAACGAATCGAACACTGATGAATATTCAGGGAAACAAAGGGAACCAAGCAATCCGGATTTCCTACCCGGTATATCGCGCTTCTCTCCTTGCTATCGTTGTGAGAAGTAATTTATTCTAATTGGCGTGGAGGGAGAGAGTCAGCTAGAATTTCTGAGGCTCTATCGATGAGCATCCTGACTCTGTTTTCTTTGCACTGTCCAAAAGTAAAAATGGTATTTTTTGTACAAAGTTTTTACATCCTACAGATTTCGGTCTTCTGCAAGAGTATAATGACGTTAGAGGGTTGTAATTTATTATGTCTACAACCGTAGAGTTTCTAAGAAGTCCAGTACCCTAATTACTCTTTATAACTCGTTAACGGTGTCGCGACTGTTGCATAGATTTCCTCGTAACGATCCTCAGGTGCACGAAATATTTCACGTTGCCCGAACGTGTTGAACATAAATTTTTCCAATCCACGGCTTTCGAAGTTTATTAACCTCCGACATGTACCGCGATTACGCTGTAATTTCCTCCGTTATCAGCTTTTCTACTCCGGACTTGAGCTTGTTAATTACGGCAATCGATTGATTACCACAGTTTTTATCGTTAATTTATATGCAATGTATGCACATGATTTAACGTAGATTAAGTATCGAGAACGTGTAAAAACTATTTCATTCGTTTGTCCAATACTATTCTAAATCGAGGCTATTTTCAACTCGTTCCAAATTCGTGATTTATTTTCCTGCTGGAAAGTATATCCTATACTAGAGGCATATGAAATATTTGTACATAATTATTGATTAAACTTTTCATGTCATAAGGTCTCGTTTAATAATTACAATTATCTACTACCATATATATTCGACATTGTTTATTATTATTCGCTAATCTCGGCTATAAAATTCATCTTTTTATATAAACCAAAATATTGCGACAGAGCACGAACCTTGTACTTTCGTAATTTCCTTACTCTCGACCGTCTAACCGTTGCCCAAGGTAGTTTATTAGGTAGTTTATTATTCGAGGTTGTTGGTTAAGTACTTTAATATAGTTTGAAACAAATTGTGCACTTTGAGAATTTAGAACGGAAAAATTGTTACCATAAATATACGATGTATAGATAGCGTAAAGAGGCCTATGCTAGAATTATATTTAATAACAAAAAAGCATCACTGATTTTATCCCACCGAGAATCTATGCTGCATTTATACGACATTTCATAAGTAATTTTTCTCATTAATCTACATTACCGAACTCTACTTTTTAATTTTCCTGGTTTAATATTCCTTTTTCCAAATCATAGACACCTTTCTCATATCCCTGACTTTTATTTTACTTTACCGAACTTATTATATTTCGGCAAAACAATATTTAAATTTTTCCAAAATGTCTACATTGATTTTCAATGGACCAATCAAATTCTCCCAAATCACAAATGTCCAATTTCACAAGAAAATTTCGCCGTCCCTGTAAACCCTTCTTTTTCGACGATTCGAAGTTGATTCGAACACGTTCGCCCAACAAGGGGCTTCGATTTTAGTGGGTCCTCGATAGCGATTTCCCAGCGTAGAACGAATCACGGGTACACGCGGATGATGGAACATGGAAATGGTCGCTGGTCGGTCGCAGTGGCGTTCTGCTTTTGAAGGGGGCCAATTGTTGTGCGAGCGGGCACACGGTCGCGAATTATGTCGTCGAATTTTGATGAAGAAATTATTGCCCCGGTCGCGAGGGCGGTTTCCATCAGGCGCACGGATCTCCGTCGATTTTTTACCGCGGAATTGTTCGTGGCGAATATATTTGCCGATCCTATGCAATCCGATGCGCGTCTATTCCATCTTTTTTTTGCAAAATGTAAATACGTACGACGTTATCCACGTTAAATTACGATTCCGTTCTCAGCGATGCATTAATTCTCCGATTCTCATAGATATTTACAGGCGAGATCTTTTATTATTTCATAATCTAAGCAAAATTATATAGTAGTGGATTCTAAAATATTTTAACGATTACATTCTTCGAGATATCTAGTTTTATTTTCTTATTTCTCAACAATAATCGCAATCGTCAATATGTATTCTCTGAAAGAATGGACATTTAGTTGACAGTAATCGTAATTAAACATGTAATTAAAGGAAAAATGCAATTATTTAGAAAATGTACCTCAAAGAATTCGTTCATTTCTTTTTATTATCGATTTAAATTTTTCTACTATTGGCTAAAATAATGAGAAGATGTATAGTTTTAGGATAAAGATTGTACAGTATCGAAATAAAGTCTCGAAACATTTAACAATAGAGATACAATGAACAAAATTCCCCATGTTATGTAATAATTTGAGTCACGAAAATACAACGAAAAGAAAGTCGATTTCGCATTTCAAAGCATACCATCCGTATTTTAATCGTATTACCTGCGACTAAAAATTAACCGATTATTAATTAAACATGCTAATTATCGGCAAGCATCGTTGGTATGTTCTGATGTGTTTGATTTCACAAGCTCGCTATCGCGATGTAATACGCGATTCTCCGGAGATTAAACCATCAACAGCCGCTCAGAGACTCGTACACTGGTAAAAAGTGATTTATCAGTGTTGAATTTTATTTCGACCAGGACGTTCGCGGTTTGGATATTTGGAAATTATTACGTTCGGTGGGATTCGTTCGATTATTAAATGTTCGATATGAAATTTAGTTGGATCGAAACCGCGATGAACAAGGTTTAGTAGTTGTATTCATAGGTGATTTGAATAAAATATATGTTGTGCAGATAAAACTTTACTGGCTAGTATTATATAGTGAATAAATAGATAGAATAGTTGATATAAGATTGTGGTGTAAGAATATGATATAGAGTAACACAATAAAAAATATTACAAGTATGAATAAATTATTTGAATGGCAAATGGAACATGAAAATGAAGATGAAAATTAAAATGAAATGTTTCTCGTTCAGTCTTAACAACACTTTGTCATCCTATGTTATTCTTATTTTCCTTATTCTTTTATTCAAACTGCATTTTCAAATAAAGTAGTAAAAAAATATAGTAGTACAGTTTCGATATAGACATTAGGTAAAAAAATTTCAAAATATACGTAGACTGTAATATTTGCGTAAAAAAATAATTACGGAAAAATAACCATAGCGAACATAAATAAAATTGCAACGATAACGCAAAAAAATAGAGCAAAAACATGAATAAATTCTACGCGATATTTTTATGTATGTACATTACTCGTCGATTCTATCAAATTATGTAACAAAATTCCATCACGTCGTAAAATGTGTATATCAAACACTTAATTCACGATTGAAATAAATTTCACATGCCACCTAAAACCATCCATTCGTTCCCACTAAATCTCTTTTACTGCTTTCGAGTTTCGAAGTACAGAAGCAGCGATCATCGTACAGAAACGGCCTGTTTTCAATGGAAGACCGCTCGCCGTTCGATTTCGAATGTCGTGAATCGTTTTAGAGCGTGCGATCGTACGAGCAGTAGTAAAATTAAAGAGAGGCGTAAAAAAGATTCCGCGGCGAGTGAATGAACGTGTCCCTTTTTACGGCAACTCGTAAAGGGAGGCATCGCCTGCTTCGATGGGGGCGGAAACAACGACATCTAACTGGAAAGTACGCGAAACGTGCAGCTGGCGCTCATCAAATATAATTATTTTCCCTCGATGCGCGCGTCCCATCTCTAATTGGCTTGTATCGCGTGTGTAAAAATATAAAAAATTCAAAACAACAACAACAACAATACGTTGCAAACAATTTTCTGCATCGCTGAAGGTTCCACGACGATTCCGCGAGATTCGATTGTTCGGTTATTTCATTCGAGTTGGTTTGCTCTTTCATTTCTTTTTCTGTCTCTTTCTTTCTCTCTATCTCTAGTTGTCTCCTTTTTTTAAACCTTTCCTACATTTTTTTTTTACATCGGTGATTGTCAGACACGATGAGCGTATTCTAACTGTGTGCTCGCGTTTAAACTGACCGCCTGTGTCTGCGAACCAACTGCCCGTGAAACGTTCCCTGTTCGTCGTTTACTCGTCCCCTTCGGGAGCAATGATTGGCCGAATGTTATTACGAATGAATAGGAAATTCGATATTTTATTTAAAACAGTTCTCGATTGCATCCGCAGCTTTACAATGGCTTTTAGTTCTGGATTTTTACACGAGTACGTACAACGGTGCAATTTTGAGTGAGGATGTTCAAAGGATTGTAGTAAATTTAAGAAAGTAATATCCGTGAATAATATTGTATTATAGCTCTAAGCACATTATGCGTATTATCTTGTTCCAATTACTCTATTGTATTTAAAACTTAGATGATTTAACAGCAAGAAAAATATTGGACTTATAACACTGGAATTATACTTCATAAAGTACAAAATAATTATTAGAAAGAAGAATAGGTACCCTTTCTATTACCCTGTAAATGAATGCCTATTAATTCAGACACTGGGGTCCTACTGTACAGTACTAAAATTCTCAAAGTACTTGTCCAAAGAATCTGACCAGGATCTAGATTCCAATTCATTCACACTATTTCAAACCACCTAGCAACCACCTCCACCTAACTTCCTACTCTTCGACCTCCAGATGCTTCGCAAGACCCTCCACCCTTCTGTTCTATTTTTCACGTCCAGAACCGTGTTTTACGCCGGAGCTCCATTTCTCTGTCTGAATTCCGCGACCGGTGTTAAGTTTCGCGGTCGTTCTTTGTTTCGAACGGAGGCAAAATCTCGCCGCGACGTTCCCACGAACGAGAAGCCCTCTCCCTTTCGTTCTGCCGCGTTTTTTCGCTGCGTTCTTGCGGCCGACAGATTGTAAAATTCCCTGCAATCGAGCGGTCCACACCGAATTAAAACGAATGTCCGCGCCATGGCCCGCGATTTCGCCGCATCGTTTTTCCTTCTTTCCAACCTCTATGCTTGTTTACGATTATTGCCGTGACCTATCCGCCGTTTCGACACGCTGCTACTTCTAGCGGTTTTTACGCTAACGGGACCAAACTGAGCCGATGGATCCTTCGAGAGACGACGTGGCTTTGATACGAATTGAAATTGTTCCGTTCGATGATCGTCCATGGTAGATCTTGCGAGAACCCGTTCTTTTCATTTTTCAGCTTCTTGTGTTGGTCTGTTTTTTTTTTTTCGAAGAGTTTATTGAGATACGATCGTGTTTGATCATTGCGTTTAAAATAAGAATTTTATTATGTAATAATAAATGATGATGGTGATGTAAGAATGTGAAAATGAGTTGAAGAAAATGAAAATAAGTAGAATGATTAAGTTGAAGAATGCAGAATGTATTCGGATATTTTTCTTTGATGTCACTTCCTCTTAGTTTTATTCCTTTGAATACTCCTCGAATCTTGATGAATCAACTGATTCTAATAATATGATATAAATATAAATAAAAAAACTGACACTAATAATATCATTGTATATTTTCAGAGATTGCAAATAGCAGATATTCGACAAAAGAGAAAGACAATTCATTCTCTTTGAGCTTCTCTAACTCGTCAAGATATTTCTGAACCGTTTCGAAGATTGATTAATTGCCTCGCTCAGCGCTAAGCACTCGATGCCCATTAACGTCAATTCAACAATTTAACAGATTAATCACCGCGAAACCACGGTGCTAAATTATTTCTACGCTGTACGAGTTGCTTCAATAATCCACCAAGCATTCCAAACTTCGATTTGTTCGTCAAATTCACCCTCAACGATCGTTGAACGCGAGGCACGTTAAATGCGGCGAAGCACATCGAAAGCAGCCATCGAGACGATAGAAAATGCGGAGGAATGCGTGTTCGCTTTAAGAGCTTCCTTATCAACCGTGAAAACATCCGTATGAGCTTTTTCCATGGAGGGTTAAATGCCGAAGAGACGGAGAAATTAATTAAATTCTCGCCAATCATCCGCGAGAGTAGTTTTCCATTTCCTCTGTGTATGAAACACGCGAGAATGCGTTCTCTTCATAATGCCCCGCTGATAAAATATCGTTCGGTAATCGATGAAATTTTTTTTTAATCGAAAACACGAAAGGAAAAATGCTGATAAACGGAAGAAAACAAAACAACAAAATAATGGACGTAAAAAACAGAAAGGAAAAAGAAAGACGAGCGGGATCGTGGTATAGAATAGACGAACCAGGCGGTGCCTGCATTTCGGATGCCAACCCGTTTATTTTTCCACGATTTATTCACAGCCCTATGTTTACACGTCCGTCAAACCGGACGTTTTGTTTGATTAAAAGCTGTGATCGTTAGTGACTGCCGCTACTGCGCGTGCATCGTCGCTTGACTGACCACGTCGAAAGGATTTTGTGCGAAAAAAAATATTCAATTACCGTGAACAATTTCGCACCGCCCTTCATAACACCCAACGATCATAAATGATCTTCAAAATGGTCTATATAGAATTTGATTTTCATTCTGAATACAATTTGTGTCACGGACGAATGTAGGATATTAATTTAAGTATATATCAAATATCTGTCAAAATGGGATTTCCAATAAACGTCAGATTTCTGCATCCACTTGTTGTTAGACGCTTTTCACAGCGTTCGCAGTGTTCGCGCTTAAAGATTTACTATCAATGTTAGATATCTTATTGGAATATATTGTAAGAATATGCTTTTAAACGATTTTCAGCTGTCACTGGAATGATTTATTTTGTAAAAAAATATAGCAATCTAACAAGAAATTTTGATGAAAATCTACCGTACGGTAGTTGTAAAAAACATATTTGAAAACTACTTGGGTCCAAAAAATTCCAATTCCATAATCGAAACGTCATATTGCGTTTCATTTGTGCAATCGCAGTGACCTACAATCCATGCGACGGAATGGAGAAAAGTAAAAAAGCTTCAACAAAGCTGGCAGTAAAAAGAGGTAAATACCTAAGGGGGGATATATGCGAACGTAAACGAGGAAAGTTTCGTTAGAGCATGAAAACGTCTCGGACACGATCATTTGAATCCTAATTTTTACATATAATGGACAAGGGTTGGTTGCTATGTGTAACTTCAAACGGTCCGGACGAGAGTTTAATTTGATCGTCGGTCGGAAGAAAAGGGAAGAAGAGGGAAGTCCGAAAAAGGTAGGAAAGGAAAAAAGTTTCGCGTCGTGTAAGCGGAAAGGCAATTTTAGAAGATAACTTTCGGGATCACGGCGACGAACAGTCGCGAGGAATGTGTGTGCGCGCCTGTGAGTGGGAAAAAATTATGGAGATGCCACGCCAGTGGACCGAGCTTGTGTGCAGATCGCAAAGAAAATACATTTGAGAATAGCCAGACAGAGAAGAAACTGAGAAGCATGATTACGTTAAAATCTCTCCTTAAACAACCGCGAAACTGCTGAAGTTACGATAGCTTTGAGACAACGCAACAAAACGAGAGCCAACAAAGATCGTTGGACGATCCAGTCAATGGTATCTCAGCGAAAGCTTTCAGAACTTTTTAGAGCACGAAAGCTCGCCAGTGTATGCTAACTAAGAAGACAAGCTATTACCGAGAAAACTTTCGCATTTAATCTGGAAAACTTATTAAAAGAATTTGTTCAACATTTATAAGGTTGCTCGAAAGAGCCCGAACATGTATTTAGAATACGATTACATTAATATTTGTGTACCGTGAAATTCGGGACATCATTCTGTTGACATGTTTAATTACAATAGTATTAATTAACTGAATGTTACATATCCTGACAGGATGTAGGTAATTCAATTATAGTATCACAAATATATGAATAGATATCAATGATGATTTTATCCTATATTATTATTACAGTTATACGTCATTGAATATTGTGTGACATATGTTTGTATTAAATTTACATTAAACATATTTGTTAATATTGCAAATATTTTGGAATTCTGGCCAACTCTAAATCTGGCGATTCGTCAATCAGAGAGAGATCCATCACATTTAAACTCGATTAAGATTCATTAAAATTTATGAAAATTCAGCTAAGACTTAACGTTAATCCATATCAAACTTTGAAGTTACCGAACTCGCGCAAATTCCAAATACCTACGTCAAACATACACGATTCTGGAATCTTTCCAATGCACGCGATTCTGGGATCTGTCAAACACACGCGAATTAGCATTCTAAACGAGCGTTATTTCGGAAGCTTTCCAGGCCACTGGCCTCCAAATTTATTATTACAACTCAAATGCATACGTGCACTTCAAACATTTAAATCTCCGAATATAACTGTACAAAACATATTTCCGAACGAAAAATCTCCACGAATTTCTCAAAGAAAATATAGTATTTCAATTCCTTTTTCTCATAACAGTTACATTAAATGATTATATTTCGTACTTTCTATACATTTAGCACAATCATAACGTAGTAAACTTGTCACATGAGTATACAAAAGAGAATTGGGATTCAAATAATCCGTGACCGAAACAGATTATTCCAATGGCCGGCGATTATTACAAGTAAAATATCAAAGAGTGTGTAATGTTATTGATTAATTTAATTTCCGCCATTTAAGCGTGTTACATTCCACCGCCAGAAAAATTGCTCCGCTACCCGCGATACTATTACACAGTCTGTAATCGGCTGGCACGCCAAGTTAATAATCCACGTTACGCGGTCGCTTTGATACTTTAAACAGTTTAAACACAAACGAACGTTTCTGGAATTCTCGTCACCGGATGGATGGTTCTACCGCCCGTTAATTCCAGAAATTGTTTTAGCAAGTTTCAACTAATTGCATGCATCCACTATACGATTTACGTTTTGCGTTTTCGATTTGAACTTCTTGCCTAGGATCTAGATCTCTGATTAGAAGGTAGAGTCTTATAATTTCATATTTGAAGCGGACTATTACTCTTTTGAATATAATAATTTCTTTACGTAGGAATTTTCTTTTCATTTCTATTAAAAATAAATTATCATATGTATTATATATATTCGTATTTATAAGAACTGTTTAAATTCTAATTAATTTGTTGTTATTAATTTTTCAGTTTACGACTATATATGAAATTTGCTGATTAAGGAACAATCCGGTTAACAGATTTAACTAGTTTCACATTACTTTCCACTTTTAAATAAATCTACCTTAGCGAAATGTCGACTCACTGATTAATATGCCTAAATTTTAGTTTTAAATACTGCTCTAGGGCGTAAATATTCTTTAAATGATTCTTTCACGTGCGTCATAACGAAGGACAAAGTTATACCTAGATACGTACATATATAAACCATTACCTTTTGACGGTCGACATATTTTCATTTACAGTGAATGGGCCTCATTTTTCTTATCATTCTTTTTTCAGTTTTAATTGGAAAACGCAGTTTCGGTTGCAATGCGCTAACAGTGTGATACATAACGTTGATTACCAATATCGTTGGACCTCTCGAAATACAGCGTTTGCAACGTTACGCCTCTACATCTTTCTTTTTTCACTCTAAACGCCAACACGGCGCGCCATCGACTGAAATGAATTTTCGCAAATGTCCCGTTTATCGTCGACGGCGTTGACGATCGATTAAGTGGCATTAATTTATTTACATGGAAAGGGTAGCCAGAGAGCGTCAGAAGGACGTTTAGCAATCGATACACGCAATTGTACGAACTTGATTTTCCATAGGTTCATCGTTTCTGGATAATTTTATCTCTGCCCTTCCGCCTTTATTTCAATTTTGAATTTATTTCACTGAAAGCAGAGGGTTATTTGTAAACCGATTTTTCAAAATCGTTCCAAGTTATGAATGAGATATCACTGAAATTCTCTAAATTTTTTCAAATTAATTTTCACCGAATTCACCGAAAATACAGAGAATAACTCTTTTCCTGCGTTAAATTGAATTATAACCATGCAGTTTTGTTTTGATTTCCGCCATTTAATTCTAGTTGTTCATGGAATTTCATATACACTCATTGATGTTCAAGACTGAATACAGATATGAAAAAAGCTCGTAAATTGATTAACTTCAGTTCCAATTACCTATGTATGTATCAATTTGCTACGACACTTGTGTTTCATATAGATATTTTGAAACACTATCTTTTGTATTATTTGTATCTACAGGATGGTTGGTAACTGGTGGTACAAGCGGAAAGGGAGTGATTCTACGCGAAAAAAGAAGTCGAAAATATAGAATAAAAATTTTTTTTATTTTTTTATATTATTTTTTTTTTATTTTTCCATCGAGACAACGATCTACAGTGAGATCCGTTATAACGTACCGCACGCGTACCGAACGAAAATTCAAAGTCGACTTTCTCGAAAACAAAGCCTCAAACGAAAAATTTTTATTCTATATTTCCGACTTCTTTCTTCGCGTAGAATCACCCCCTTTTCGTTTGTACCACCAGTTACAAACCACCCTGTATATCTAAAAATATCATTAAATTTCTTATTGACGAAGCATCTAACCAAAGCAAAACGGTTCCACAGGTAAAATGCTCTGAGAGAAATATCGTCGAGTCTCCTCAGGGCAAGGCAAACACGAAAGCGTCGTGTAACAAACCCAATGGCACCGCAAACGTTAGTTTACTGCTTGGTTTCCACTCGAGTGGACGACACGCCACGGACAAACCGTAATCCGAATGTAACTCGACAAACATCGCGGTTCGAGATGCCATCCCCTTGGAACATTGTTCGAAGTGGCATTCCCGCCATAAAGCAAAGTCTCGCCAATCTGAATCATCAGTTTGGATAAACGAGAAGAGGAACGAGATAGATAAAGGGACGTCGAAAAATGAAGATTCTCGTTTTTCTCCTCTGTCAAAGCATATCTACATATACAGGGTGTTCCGCAATGTGTGGGTTCAACTTCAGAAATTATATAATTAGACATCTGAACACACAGTGAAAAAGATTCATACATACATACATATGTTCTATTTGTTGTTTTCGTTCGTGAAATACGAATCTTCTGTTTCGTTATTTGTTATCAGATTGTATGCTCAAAATAATTGCATACTTTGTATTTAAAGATAAGATCGTAGACGTCTTATTATCATTGGTCCGGACTTCTGCAATGCATTCTAGTGTTCTTCGAAATTAGTAAGCAATTTTTAAATAAAATCTTTCCAAATAAATGAATTAACCGTAGTGGATTCTTTTCGGCTATACAATTCCTGAAGTGGGTCCTACATACAATAAGACACCCTGTATAGCTCGGTATACCTACATAGATCCAAATTGAAGGCCGTAGAGGACCACCTATAAAGTTTCGAGCGCGTCACAAGCCGTAACGTTCCGACGCAATAAACGAAGGAATTTCGGTGGTCGTCGACGGTGGCGGCTCTCTTTGAAATTCTCATTCGATTCGGAAGCGTATATTGAAGGACTATTTAATGAACTTTCGCGTTCTACCTTTTTTCTCTTCAACCGAAGGGAAACTATGACGCTAAGTCACGGAGCACGTGCTTCAGACCGCGAAACAAAGGCGAAACCGGAGTTAAAGGAACTCGTTGACCGCCGGTGAACCGAACATAGGAACGTGACACGCCGGAAGGGAGAAAGCGGAACAGGCCGCTCCGGGGGGTCACGCTGGACCCTGACTCGCGTCGCGCGTGATCCATCGGCGTCGCCGCGATCGTTACGCGTTTAATTAAACGACCGCGACCAGGCTTTGTACGTACGCATTATGCATAAAATTCGCGGGAATCTCATGGGTGAAGGATTAAATGTGTGCGCGTTTGGTAGAAACTTGCGAATGAAGAATTGGAAATTAAAGGGGAATACGATAAACATAAGTACTAGTTGAGCGATAGAGTGCAGAGTGAACAGCAGTGTGATAAAGTGTGGTCTAGAATCTCTCCTTGATTTGATTTTACAGATTTTCTAATATGAATAATAATATTTCTCACTTTGTATCTTTTCTTAGCTTGCTTTAACATTCAGAATCTAAGTACATAAAGCCATACGTATTTTAGAGAAATTAAAGTAGCTAAAAAATGTATTGTGTCGCGATTGCATCTATTATAGAATGTACACGCTGATTAATTAGATCCAAGTATATTAAATTCCGTATTATTTAATACTTCGAAATGAATATAAAAACGAAATACATAGAATCTGATAAAATAAAACTTCATTGGAAAATAGGGATGCGTGTAAATACTTTCTGTAGATCAGAGCTCCAGTTCATCATTTTCAATAAATTTTTTAGCTAAGAAGAGTCATAAATGAGAATCGTTGCGTTCATTATCTAATTAGTCCAAAGCGAAAGCGCCAGGAATATCACAAAACCTCTCAGAGCGCCGTATTACCCATACATTAATCCTAAATTTCCAGCCTCGTCGTTCCCTTGTACGATAATCAAATCTTCCTCTGTCATTTAACAATCCTACAAAATCGTTTAACCTTTGAACCTTTAGACCAGATCCTGAAAAGCAACAAATTACGTCGAAACGATTCCACCACTGAAAACGTTCTCGTTCTGTAGCGGCGACATTGGAAGGTAATTCAACGTTGTATCCACGTCTCTGGGGATTGTCGTCGGTTAACCGACATTGTCATCGGCAACGGAGTGAAGATGGACGAGCATTTTTGCAGGAGAACGACGTGATTATCATCCTTGGAAGGAAGACTTCGGGGAGAGGGAGGAGGTCGGTCACGGAACGAGAGACACGAAATTAATTTTTACTATTACCGTCGGGCTAATATATTCGCATAAGTTAGCGACGTCGCGAAACGACTTCACGGAGGACTGCAATCACAATAAACGCGGCGAACGGACGCGGTTACCGGTGGTCGTATTGTTTAAGAGTGGCCCGTTTCTACTCTGGAAAATCGTAACCGAAAGGGAGCATATATCGCGTGCTGCATCAGCTCGGTAAATATTAGCCCGTCCTGGATATTACAATTCTGAAACTGGTTCAACGGGAACGTCGTCGTTCCTCTTTTATCCATGGAAAACGAACGGACCGACGATTACGGAAATTTGCAGTATCTATCCTTCCTGTACTCTCTAGGATATTTATCAAAATCCTCCCTATTTACTCCCTTTCTGCATTTTTCTTTTTGTTTGCTTCCCTAGATTTAAGAATTTGCGTAATAATTAAAGAGGATTTTCTAATTCAGAATTTTTAATATGATTTTATAGTAGGACCTGTAGATGTGAATTTAGAATTCTGAAGTTTCATAAAGTTAATTCCATGGACTAAATTAACAGTGTTTCCCATAGAAGCAATCTTGGATAAAGCTCGATGTGCATTATGTATGTAGGCTCTTTCATTTCATACAGTTTAGTGAACTGATTTCCATTCTTAATGAATATCCCTTTGAAATTATTCTGTGTCTGAATTGGTCACGATTGCGGCGCGTCTAGTTGTTTGCTTTGGCAATCAGCTGACCTCATTAGGTGTTTTTATTGTAGTAATTTTCGTCTCTAGTAACGAGATTATAAATAAAATATAATTACCTGAACAATAAAAATCAGTAACATGTAAATTTCGACCAGCAAGAAATTGTAAATTCTTCAAAAAGAAGAATTTTGAGAGAACTCACAGTACGTTGAAAAAGGAAAATTTAAAGAAAAATATTAAATTTTAATACGTTAAAAATACCATGAGACAGAGATAGACAGAAAAATGTAAAAAGTCTCAGCTACTTTCAACCTTAAAATTTCCAAAAATCTACTAAGAACATCTGCTATAGGTTCACTAAAGGTCTCTGCCTCAGAAACGGATCGAATGAAGCCGTAGCTTCCAGGTAATCTCTAGTCCGCAAAATTCTCGGCTATAAATTCACCAGCGAACCCGATACCCTGGTATTTATAAAGCGAACGCGTCTTGCTAGGTTAGAGTTTCAAAGCTCCTGCTGTTAAAGTGAAAGGAGTATCCTTGTACTTGGGGAATACTTCTCAACCTTGCAGCAACGTTCCAACTAAAATCACCGCCTTTGCTTCACGCTCCTGGAGAAACGAGAAGAAAATCGGGTACGAAGTAACGAGGATGTTGTTAGGCATACTCGATACATGGTTAATGGCATCGTGGTGGTAAACCAGTGAATATTACTATTTCTAATTGAGAAAGTCTACTGAAGATAGTCACAAGATACGGACAGTAAATTTTTAAATACTTTTTGTGTGCGAAGTGTATGAGTTTGTAGTTTCATATATCTGAGAATGTTTCCTGAGAAACAGGCATCGTCTTTAAATGAATATTTGAATTCATATAGATACGAAATAGTAATCAATACTATGTATATATAAATATTTATATTAGGTTATCCCAAAAATGTCTTTTGCTATCCGTACGCAGCTGCTTTATCTGGCTATGTTGATACAAACATGAAACCTAATCTGTCAAATGTTGTGGTCTTTATCTTCGATCGTCTTCTAGCTGTCGTAGGACACGTTTCGTTTGCATTAAAACAAAAAATGTTGTTCATCTATTATCTTCTAAAACGAAAGAAACTTTTAGGACAACCTAATATAAAATATATAAATCCTAATACTATACAAAAATCAAGTTTCAAAAGTTTAGAAGGTAAACTTCAGAAATCTAATATTTAACCACCTACGAAAAATAACTTCCAACCTCAACGATTGCTATAAGAATATAGCTCAAATATTCTTAATCAACACCATGGAGCCTAATACTGCTTTGTATTCCCCATTTACTTTCAGACCTTCATCAACCTGAACACACAATACCTCCCCTCAGCAAGTCCACGCCTCGTCCATTACATTCAATCAACCTTTATCTTCCCTCTACCATTACATTAACATCGAATCAATTGCAAAAAAGGAACGCAGCAATACATTTCCATTCAACTTTCATCAATAGTCTGCGAACCAAGGACCACAGTAACATTCGACCAACTTGGAATGGATGAGCATAAAAGAATCAATCGGAAAAAGGTACACGGGGAACTTGCAGGACAGCAATCGAGACCTTCGACACAGGGAAGTTTGCCTCTGGGTCATGAATACCGAAATAACTGGAGCAATAACGCGATAATCCCGCGGTCGAAGGAAGCGAATTAAACGATCCGCTCGCGGTTGAAGGCATGAAACCGCGTTGTGCTGAGACGGAAATTGGGTCGGAGTCTCCCGGGAATTTCAGATCTTATTACGGAATTGGAGCGGCCTCCAACCGGCTATACCCGAGCCGGTTTTCGAGATTTCCTTGCGCAAATAAAACCGCACTGAATGCATCGGCGTAACACATCGAGGCTAGTTTATTACGTTGCCATGCACGCTGTCACATTTAGATGGCTGAAGATAATTAAACGCGCCATTCGTGGATCGAATGTGCGATTTAAATTTGCTCCAAGCGACAGATCCTCCCGTTGTATAATCCTCTTAGGACTTTAACTTTTAGACCTTTTATGGTTGCAGCGGGTCGTGGATGTATTATATGTTGCGAAGTCTTGGAAGAAATTCGGATGAACGTAAGACGATCGTTTAAATGTTTAGTGATTTTAGTTGAGGTTTCCTGTTTCAGGAAAAATTGTAATCACGATCAACTGTATGAATTATTCAATAATATATGATATAGCAGTAACGTATAACTGTCCTTTATGTATAAAATATGTATGTACTCTGTGCTCTAAATGAAGCTCATTTAGCGGATATTATATTATACAAGGTGCTTAGCATAAGACTATATCTATTCACTGCAAAATATTTAATTTCGTCACATAAAATATGCAACCTTAATTCTTCTTTATATTCACTCGTTACACCCAGCGAACGCTAACAACTTTGTATTCAAAAGCAACATCCAGAAGCTCGGTTGAAATTCGGTAGTCGGATCTGTCAGTAACCCTGCCGAAAAGTTTCAAAGAATGCCGTAACATGAAACGTCTGGAAATCGGGTGACTCAAACGTAATACGTCCTTTTTTTTACTATAGTCGGATGTAGGTATAAATTAGAGTTTGCAAATCATGATAGAAACTCGATCTAGCATAATATTTTAGACAAATTTGGCAAAAAATTTTGATCCAAAAAAATCCAAAAAAATCCAAAAAAATTTTGCAGCTCGTGGGATATCGTAGGAGTAATCCGGATTAAATAAAGTGATTTTATTGAAACGTTACAAAAAAGTGTATCTATACCGCATAAAGAAGTGATACGCAGACACACACTGTGCGCTACAATATTGACTTTTACGAGAACGCACTTTTATACCTCGTGTTATCCTTCGTATATCCAAAGAAGTTCCACCGGAAGCATAAAAACCGATAAGCGTTGCACCATGTCGCGAATATGCCATCTTTCCCTTCCTCTTCCTCGCGATCAAATCATTATTTACACTTGTGATCCTCAGCTGCCACTCGTTCGCCAAGAATATCATTTGAAAATCGAAATTTCAAGAAAAGGGAAAAGGCGTTGGAAATACGCTTCGTATATAAATGTGCGCGTGAATGAACTTTTTGAATCCTAAAAATGGCGAATATTTTGCAATGTCATGGAAAAAATGTATAATTAAAGCTGAATTTCAGGAGTTTATTTACCGATAGAATACATGTATCTATGTGGAATTTATATGTAAGTAATTTACTTTCAAAAGTACAAGTTATTTAAATAATTTTAAAATCCATTAATCGTCTAATGCTTTCTTGTTTAATTTCTTTAGTGCCGAACAACGATATATCGTTGTTAGCAACACTTGCGAAAAGTGCCAATAACGATACATCATTACGTATGCAATGGCGTCTTACTATTTGCATCGCGAGAGAACTTTATCTCAAAATAAATTTATGAAACGTTATAAATGGTTGAATTTCTCTGCAGAAGCCCTATGTGAGATGTTCCGCAAATTTGAATAATGTTTTTCTCAAACCTTACCAAATTACGTCAAACTGGTTCGATATTCTTCGTTTAGGTATAATTCTTTTGATCGCACTAAAAGGGTTAACTCTAAATGCCATTTCAATCTCAAAAAGTATGAAAAGTGTAGACACTAACTTCTGAGATATGTAAATCTTTCTCATAAATTTTTATTGATAATCATTTCAATATCATGTTCTTCGAATCTAGAAACTTTCGTTTAACCTACGCAACACCTTTAAAAACTGTAAGATGTTAAAATTGGTTATATTGTAAACCCTGTTCGTTAAATAATATGAATCACATCCCGACATTTATAATAAAAATTTGTTTTTGCAAACAAAGTTATCAAACCCCTTCATATTCTAAAAGTTACGCCTTTTTATAAGATATAAAAATTGCAAATATTACAGAATTAACGCGACTTCATAAAGTGATTGGAACGGAATGGCGGTTTGCAGAGACAAGTAAACGCTTTTATTAAATCTTGAAGGACCGACGAAATGGCGAAAGTTCGCCAGGATGTCAGGCTCGTATTTAACCGAGCCTTGTTTCGAAGGATAAAACCACAGATGGCGGCATACTTTCTCCTTGGGATCGTACGCTATCAATTCGAGCGATCTGCGTCAGAATGAAAGATAACCGTATCGAATCTGTCTGTAAATGCATGAATGTAATATGTAACTGCTATGTGTGTGCCGACCAATGTTAACTTTATCGAGAATTTCTCGATACATATTATCATCGACGTGTAAAGAGGATCTCTTTCTTATTTGTCCTTTCCTTATAATGCCGTACTTTGAGTTTATCCAGTTTTTGATGCATCTATTTTTTATGGTTGAAAATTCCAACGATCAACATCCAGCTGCAGAAGCTATTCGAGAGATCTTTATGGCCTAGGTTGTAGAACTTTCAAGAGGAATTTCTACGACCTATTTGGATTTTGATTCAGCTATAAAAGTTTCAATATTATTGGCTAACATACATATGCGCTGGATCTGTGATGATTTCACGTATATGGAAAATTTTATTGAAAATTGATGCTATATTTTATTCAACTTTTGTACAATAGAAAATGTACAATTACGAAGTGTTCTCTTAAAATTTACTAGTAATATTGACAAAATTGTTTGAATTTGTTTCTGTACAAATATCAATACATCAAGGCTGATCCTTACTCGCTTTGATGTAAATTTCTAATTTTAAATGCTTTCCATATTTAAGCAACGCTTAATCACCCGATTTATCAATCTAGACCAACACACTACGTATTACAAGAACCTAATTTCTACTTCAGTATTTCAAGTAACAGCATAGATCCTTATACACATTCGCATCTCTCACCTTCACATCTAAAATAATGTATTGTTATTTACCTAAAATAATTCAACACCTTACACCCTTCCCTTCGTCCAAGGGATCCTCACATTCTTGCAAAACATCCACATTCCCTTAGCCAGCTGCTCTCGGTGCAACGTCACTTCGATGTTCGACCGTTCGAGCAACTCACAAAGCTGCGTTTAGTACACACTCAACGGATCTCTTTGCATGCGCCGTTGTTTCATGACCTGCCATTAATTACCAGCAAAAAGTTCCGATCTGAAGGAGGGGAACACTTTTGTCGGACTGTCTCGACTTCCGGTCGATGCAGCCGGCACCTATGGACGCGCACCACGAACCAACCCATACAAGCTGACACTTTGCGCGCGAGGCGCCAGCGAAAGATTAATGACACTTACTTGGGTAACTCGGCTGCTTCTGCATCCCATTAATACATTACCTGGTACACGCTGCCCATCTTTCTCCTTCCTCCCTGTTCTCTTTCGCCTTTCGCGTTTTCGTCCATTGACACCGTTCTTCTCGTCAACATCGTCATCGTCGTTGTCGTGTCGTTCGGAAGAGGTTAGACGATGCTACTCGGGAAAATCGCTCGATCCGCTGTTTCAGTGCTCGTCACCACTTTCCGCGCACATTATATGTACCTCGTAAATTTCATTTATCGAGCAAATCAACGAGCCACGTCGGATCGAATGACACCGTTCTCGACGGCATGCGTCTCTTCACTCACGGTATGTACGAATCACGCTGTTCCCTACCGCTTAATCTTGTTAAATCGACTTATGAATTGCCGGGAGGCTTGCACTCGCGAGCATTAGTTTCGAAGGATGTTTGTTATCAGAACAATTTCTATGCAATTCACAGACTGTTTGAGCGGATTTCATAATGGAATACGGTACTTAACATTTATATGCAATAAATGTTTGCGAGAGAACACGGTAGATGTCAGTGAAAGAACGTCTTAGAAAAGAAAATGGCGGAAGAAATTAAAAGATACAGACTATGATATATGACCACGCAGGAAAAATGCGGTAACATTTGGCGGCTTATCTTATGAGATAACATTTCTCACCTAACCCCATTTCCATTCCGTGTATTTCAGTAATCCTCTTACTAACGTCTGTGTGTACTCCATCAAACTATTATACGTATTGAAATATCTATGCAGCAGCCATATTCGACGGTTAATCTTCCGTTGCTCGATCGAGGAACATTAAGAGATGAAATATCACCAGCGGTAGCGCTATGTCCAGTATCGTCTTTCGAACGGGCGAGTAAATACGATATTTCCCTGAAAAGATTAGTCGACATTCGATTGCAACGCACGTATTCGCACTTAATTATACACATCCAACACTATCATGGTGGGAATAAGATTCTTACTGTTATAAGGTGTGTTTTATAAATCGAACGCTAGTCATAGAGCGCTGCGATCGCACGACATAAACAGCGTATATGTAGTTGTACACATCTGATATACACAACTTATACTTAACGATTGAAGCACCTTACAGGTTAGCAGATAAATTAAGAAATTTTTGTCGGATCTGTGTATGGGATTGTGATATAACGGCATCGCGAAATCTTGCCGTATTTGTCTCCGAGGACTAGTTCTGGGAACAATGTGACGATCACGCATCAATTTGCTTGTGCAACCGTTTCAACTAACTGGCTGTACGCCGTGGGGAGAATCGGCAACTAATCCGCCATTGTGTGTCGAGCATGATGCGATTATCGCGTTATACAGTTGCGCTATGGGAGAATACCGAACTGTGAAAGTGTTGTTGGGCCTCGGGTAGAGCCGGAGCCACTACGTGGCTGAAAAAGCCGAATTTCCATCGCTGTAATGTTTGGACGATAAACAAGGTCGAATCTTTCTAAAGACATCAATTTTGACGCTACACGGAGTGCGAAAGAATACAACGTGCAACATGATTAGATTTTTGGTGAGTGTTGAATGCTAATCCCCATTTTTAGCTTTAGTTAAGCTTCATTTTTTGAAGTAAATCACACGTTGAAAGCTTATCTTTTTTAAGTGTTGTATGTTACTCGAAATTGTAAATCAAAATACAGTAGTTTGATGTAGATTCTGAAGTAACGGAATTCCGAGAATCGTTTAGGTTAAGAAGAGTGAAAGAACGTTTCCTTAAGGCGTGTTTCTGTACACGTAACGTGCAAAGTGGGACTCTTGTTCTGTGTCAAAATTATATTCTTACGTGCGTGCAGTTGGAAAACAGAGTAACGGTTCGTACGTGTAAGAATGCGGTCTAAGGCTACGAAAAATTTACCTTTAAGGCATGTTTCTAGAAGTGTAACGTACAGCTTGGAACGCTCAAAGAATGGAATGCACGTTGTTTCGAATCAAAATCTCGCGCTTACATGCAATTGGAAAAGAGGATGGGAATTTATGCGGGTATATTTATACGTCACATATAGCACGTATGAGAATGAGGGCCTAAGCTCTGCAACAGTATCTCGCTGTGCAACTCTGGCGCCGTTTTTCAAAGAAGACCATGACCCCCTGTGGCATTATCTTGTAACACGCATATTATGTTTATCGGTTATCAGATCTAACGACTCTCTCTATGGGGTTATCGAGAATGTGGCGGAACAAAGTTGCAAGCGATATGAATATACTTTAATACTTCTATTTACCAATACTCGTCTATAATTTATAAGTATATAAGTACGTGCCACTATGTTACGAGATAAAATACTTCTGGTAAAATGCTGCGCAAGTAACATTCGAATATGAGTAATCACATTTCTAAGAAATAAATACATACATGTACAAAGATAGAATGCGTCATACGTATTCATAGAGTTAGATAGCAAGGTGCTGTGAGATACTTTTAATCTTAGATGTGGCTTACGTAATTCCTGTTTTCATTTTGCCATTTATCATGTTTAAACTTCAAATGCAATCCTGAGGAAATGTTGACGATATATTCCAAATATAAGATATTAAAATTTCGATATAAATATCTCGAGAATTTCAGGAATTTTCAAATAAAAAAGTTTAATAAGTCACTACTCAACAGAGATTCTTAACCACACTTTTATCATCCGAGATATCTCTATTCAAATACTGCTGACACAACGGACTTCAGCTCGAAATGAAATTTCGTTTATTTTCTGTTACTCGTGCAACATCCTTCTGCTGTTCGCGGCGTTAGCACGCCATCTTTCATTAGGAGACTTTCTTGGGCGACCATATGCAGCTCTACAGCTTCGATTGGCACCAATTGTCATCGCGTCATCGGTGGATGATGATCGATGAACGACGATCGATGAATTTCCACCGGTGAATTTCTCTACGCTCTCGAAATACCGATATGTACACGCTCTGCTCTCATCCTTTTACCACTCTCGCGATTCACTGTGCGTCCAAGGTAATTTTATTCGAAAGTTCCGCCGAGCATCGTACTATGGAAGGGTCAGCCAGGATTCTCGTGAATTTCAATGAAACTCGTTAGAAGTGTTCCGCTTCCGCGGTCTCGCTGTTTGGTCCATTTATAGGATCGTTAAGGTATAACGGTCTGCGGTTGGCCATGACGGATGAAATACGCCCGTTGGGTTACGACTTTTGGGAACTTTCAATGATTCTGATAATAAGTGTCGCGGACGATATCCTCGACTCGCGATACTCGTACGTAAAAAGAAAGTTCGACTATCGCCACTGCGGCGGAAAAACGCTCGAGTCTCGTGCGATGATTCTCGAAACTTGTACTAAAATGTTCGCTTCAAAGGCAAGTCATAAATTTTACGGTCTCATTGATATTTCATTTCTTCATTTTCTCGATAGGATAAATTTATTTCAACTCTGAAGGTAATATGTATTTTGATTGACGTAATAGAAAATAATAATATGTTTTTTGGAAATTTCTTTTATGAAACTTGAGTTCCATGTTTTCATGTTTGTTAGATTTTTATTATACGATGCCACTCAAGGAATTACCATAGGGAAAAGTTTTTATATGTTTGCAATAACATCGTAGAACCCGTAACATGTAATTCTAAAATAACCTATCATATTTCCCTTAAGATACCAATGCGCCACGATATCTTTATTCTCGATCTTCAGTCAGTCAGAGAAATTTTATTATAATTTATAACCGGAAAACCAAAAGACTATTCGCATACCGGGAGCTCAACCAACCACTCCTACAATATCAATTTCGCGCAGCAGGTCCTCTGGAGATATAGCTATGTCTAGAGCTTAAAAAACTCATCGAATGGTCTCGGCGTATTTTTCGCTATGTCGGTGCTCGTTCGAAGACCGAAAGACGAGAAAAAAGTGGATCGACCAGGAAATTGAACACGAAAATGCTATCGGTGTCGAATACGCATGGTTTAATGGAAGCCAGTTTCTTTATAGGCATTTTGTTTCATATCAAATACGACTATGTCTACGTACAGAGCTTGCCAGCGGGATGTACATATGTAGTACTTCTCGCTTTGGTTAGGGTTCGTGCTGATCCGGCGTCGTATCGACCAACTAGGCTACAGGAAATTAATAATAGTTATCGTGCGTGTAAACGAGGATTATCGAGCGGGCAACCGAGGAATTCGTTGAAGAAAACTAATTCGCAATTACGTATCTTACGTGAAGTTATGTATACATATACACCTCGTGAAACAACTCGTTTACATCGTCGCAAGCCTGTAATCTGCTTGCTTTCTTCGGGAAGGTTTGTTTAATCCGGCACTTAAGGTCTTAATGAGTTTGCCGGTCGGCTACGTGTTCGCGCGTACCGTACGTTTTCGCTGGTACTTTTTCCTCTCACGAGTCGTGGCTGAAGAAACAATTACATCGATCGTGCTGTTTTAGAAAGAGAAGGAGGAAGATCGATAGGATCCTTCGGAATGCTCTTCGAATAAGGATTTCAAGTATTCGCCATTCAAATGTTCTATCGTGTACGATATAATAGAGGATCCGAGACGTTAATAAGCCAGGTGTATTTACCAGGTACATTGCATAATTCAGGCGCTAACCTCTGTACATTCTCTAACGCGGATGTACTATTTATTATTATTCTCTATTAAAACGTTGTGATTCGTTGCCGGTTACACCCCACACAAATTAGTCAAGTTACTCGAATCCAAATGATACAAAGTTAAATAACTCGTGAACCTGTTATTTTATTTCTCTTGAAATATTCTTTCAAGTTTCGAGCGAGGTTTAAGTTCTCCCTAGTATTTCCAGTTTCGTGCTCGCTCAAATATTGGTTCTCTAAACCAAATCGAGTTTAACCACAGACTATTTCAGATATCCATTTTCCACTAACAATAACTATCCACTTAAAGTGAAATTATCTGAATTCAAACGATTTCAAGTCATGTAACTCCATTTATTCGAACGCAAACTCGAATTTAAGTAACTCGAGTAATCCGAACCACGTTATACACCGACTACGTACAAAGTTTTCCTCTTACTTTTCTCTCTTTCTTTAGATCGAGAAGGATCACAGCGCTCGTTAGATAAAGTATTCTCGCGGCGTTTATCGCGAATATCGAGTGACACGACCGGGGTGAAATCAATTCTCCCTTTCGCGAGACACCTCCGTGCAAGAGCAAGAAACGAACCTGGGAGAGAGCGTGATTTGTTCCGCGGGAATCGATTCGGCATCTCTGTCGTGCGATTTTTACGCTGATATACAATACACGTTCCGATCACAGCGCATATTTCCCCAGTGCCTGCAGGGCTTCGAGCCAGCGATAGTTGTCGACAAAGTTCTCTCTATTCCCCCTCTTTCATCCTTTTGTCCTGCTCTTTTCCTATTTCTTTCCTTTTCCCCACTTGAAATCCCTTTCTTTCATCCCTCTGTTTCCGTTCGCTTTTCTTTTCCTCGTTCCTACTCTTTTTCTCTTCTCTTTCCCTCCCCATCCCCATCGTTTGTTCCCCTTTAGTCCTCTTCTAAATTTCCTTGCTTTTTTCTTGCTCTCTACCTTCCCTTCTCGCACATTTCTTCGTCACTTTTCGTACCTCTTTCCAACTTTCCTTAGCGATTTATACATCTCTCCCCTCTGTCTTTTCCTGCTTCTATCGCAACACTCTTTTGTACATACACAGTCTTCCTCGTAACATTCTAACTTCCAAACATTGTTCACCTTTCGGCGATTCTCGGATACGAAGCCGCGCGCACCTGCACCCCCTATTTCCGCGTCGACAGCCTGCAAAACTGCAATCCATGTAACTTTCGCGTCGTACGTTCGAAATTGCTATTTACGATGATGCTTTCGATTATTCTCGCATATATGTGTCTAGAAGATCGATAACGAAACTAATTAGAATAATGTTTTGAAAATATTTCCGTGCTAGATTCTATGTATATAGTTGATATAAATGTCAAAAAAGAAATATTGCATAAATTTTATGTCTAATTTTTTTCTCCTTAGCATTCGATCTCTTGGTACGCTGCTATTGTACTAATAATAATCGGAACGAAACGTGGGATTATAAAATGAACGAGTCTCTCCATGTTATTCTCGACACAAAGTCGTTTGCGTAGCGTAAGCAGGTCTCGATTAAGATTAAGCAATCCGCTATCAAGCTGGGTATTCTTAGAACATTAATAAATCTCTTTTATTACGAACAAACTTGCTTACACGAGCGTTTGATCATCCTTCATTCAGATTCATTTGCATCGTACAATAAATGGAAAATTACCGATCCTCATTGAAAATTTCCCGTATTCACTCGAACAGAATAGTAACACGTGCTCTTCATCACCTAGAAGCTAACTGTTCTCGCATTCTACCAGCCTGATTTTATATTCATCCTGTTACAAGTGTTAAATCGCCACGTAGGTTGTAACATCATGCGGAGCAATAAAGTTACTTCATCTGGCGATTAATTACTCGGCGCACTATAATTTAGTTCTATGCATTATAACCAAGCTAAGCAGTATACCAAGCGCCGAGCAGTATAAATAATGCAAGAATTTTATAACTCTACAACCCAAACGACAAGTTGAACAAAAAACGAATACGCTAATTGTAAGATGTTTACCAAACCTGTAGCACTACGTTTCCATAAATTCCTTGAATTTCTAACGGAAAGTATATATAACGAATTTATTAACTTTAGCGAAGAATAATATCGTGTAAATATTATCTTCTAACAAACACTAACGAGGTTCATACACTCTTCGTCAAAAAGACAGGTTACACATTAAACCTCATAAGATTTTTAATTATTTTCAACGAACCGCATATCCTGAGCTCATAATGTTTTGATATTAAACGTTACAGACGAAAAACTTTGCACGCGTCATTGAGAAATTAAAGATAACACACCTGGCTTATCCTTTTGACGAGGAGTGTATGTGTTTGAGCTAGGAACAGTTTATTCCAAAACGATCATTTTCCTCACTGAAAATACA
The DNA here is from genome assembly GCF_000188095.3 of Bombus impatiens. Lineage (NCBI taxonomy): Eukaryota > Metazoa > Arthropoda > Insecta > Hymenoptera > Apidae > Bombus > Bombus impatiens. The sequence continues at coordinate 435,367 of NT_176962.1, forward strand.
AATCCATTCACTGTTATTCCTATACAGGGTGTTTCGAAGTTACTTATGAAAACAAAAGCTTTACGTGGTATTTTACTGCTTGATGGATGAACCCTTTAGGAATGCCATAGAAATGTATCATAAACACGAAACTTTATTGAATTATTCGTATAGGGAAAGTAATTATGAAATAGAATTCATAAATTATCAAATAGAATTATCCATAAAATTCCATATCTGAAAATCAATTCAAATCTTAGTATCGCCCATTGATGGCAGTCATATAAAGGATTAATACTATTCTATCTCTGCCAACTTCTGTTAACCAATAGCACAGAACCACAGACGATTTTGAAAGAGCCAGTAGAACAATTTAAACTCGAGTCTAGAGAAAGGAAACAGCCGTGGTAGCTGAAAGGTTCGCGTGACCATGAAAGTACAGCTCTTAAACAAAGTAGTTTCTCGAAACGGCCGCTTTCGTTTTTCGTTTTTCGTTTTATGTATACGCACCGGTGTTTACTATCCTCGACAGCTTTCGCGCCTGGCTCCCGCAGGAAAGAAACCGTCGATGGAGACCGACTTAGCGTTATTTACGTTGTTCCCTCGCATGAAAACCGCCGCTCTTGATGTCCTTCTAACTATAGTAATCAACCGCGTGGTTAGCCCTCACCAACAGCCAGTAAACCGTCCCGTTTTTACCTTAATTATTATCGTTCACCGGAGTCGCACGACCGAGGGATCGACGTTTCTCGCGCCATTACAGAACGTCGCGCGTATTCCCTGAAATTCCATATTCCCGTTCTCCCGTTCGCATTTATCGTGCATTCAATTTCTGAAACGACGAGAAGTCGATGGCTTGAACACGACTCCAGATCCGCGGATAAAACGAATTGAATCGCTTGTAACGACGTCCCTACGAGGATAACGATCGAACGGAACACGAAAATGAGGCTTTATTCGTCGATGTAAGTTTTCTTCGATCGTTCGAAGCGGGATAAAGCCAGGTGAGAAGGGTGGAAAAATGAGAATATTTATAGAGTCGATAAGCACGGGGGGGGGAGAGGGAGACGACGTATTACGTGTAGCATAAAAAGAGAAATGTAATTAACATTGAATATAATGAGCGTGTAATGGAATTAAAAATAGCACACACGAAGGGGCTCGAGATGGGAAGTAATGAATGTTGTCAGCGCTATAACCCCCCTATCGGTTAGCATATAAATACTTCCATAATGGCTTCTTATTATGTAGTAAAGAGGTAAGAAAATAATGGGGTGGGGTTACTAAACTGCATACTGAACGGACGTGCTACGATATATAGGTCGTATTTGACATGCGAACATTAATGTACTTTTTTTACGATAAAAACAAAGAATCATAAATGACTATACCATCGTGTAAAACGAGGTACGCGTAAAATACTTCGGTCTAACAAATTCATAAGTACACGAGACAGATCAAAAGGAAACTTCGAACCAAATGAAAATTAACGTTTCAATTAACGAAAACCACGGAAGCTATGTTCCGAATCGCGTCGATTCGATCGCGTTGGTCTCAAATGGTCCGCCAGGAATATATCATTTAAGCAGAAAGATATTACTGCGACTAACACGTGGATGATATAGCGAGGGCGCATGAATTTCCATTGAATACAGGAAATGAAATACACGCTGTACACCGTGTACCATCTATCAGAAACGGATTTCGAGCATTTGCTACGGCGTTTGCGAAGAATTTTGCGAATTCATAGAATTTCACGCTTCCTCCTCTCTTTCTTCGGCTGACCGGAAAACTCTTCACCGCGAGACGCGAATATTAAACGAGTAGAGTCACGTCGCGGGAATGGGATCATGGAAAAACGCTGACAAGGTGGTCGTGAGTACCGTTCGTTAAGAATAGATCCTCATAATCGCTGACGAACCGTCCGGTTATACATCATCGTTCGGATGATCGAGTGAGCCTGTACTCACCATGTGCTCTTCGCTTTTCCTGTGACTACGAGTCGTTGGTATTGATGTAGGGTTGCTAATTCTTACCTGTAAGCAGAGAAAGAAAAGTGTAATTAGCAAATTGATTTGTTGTGGGAAGCGTGAAATATTGCTATATGTAAGATGAAAATAGCTACGTTGAAAAGCCTGTTTTGTTAATTCAATGAATATTAATTACGTTTATAACATGAAAAATACATGGGAAGATATTAAGGTCTAGTTTTAATATTTTTTATATTTAATATTAGCTTATACGAAGGTAGTAACGTTGAACGATTTATTTTATTAATTCAATGAATATGTATAAACTGAATTCGTAATTCAATGGTAAAATGTTAAAGTTTATTTTGTTATGTTAACTCGGAGAGTTTTCTTTAACATACTTAATCTTAAACCCTATTCTTCGTATGCATATTTTGTACAAGCACACGTGTAGTTTTTTGGACTTGCTTTAAAACACTAGTTAGCATAATCTACTAAGCGAGGAATAAGCTACAGTGAAATATTTCTACATCAAGAAGAAAAATGTTTCCAAGCAAAGTGCTTCGTGATATTAAGTGCGACCTTAATATGTTAAACGAAAAACTTGTAATATTAACACGGCTTGATAAAATATTTGTTTCGACATATTAAACGTTGAAACATGAAACGATGATTTTGCTGAACGGCATATTGAATCTCAACACTCTAACATAACTTGAATTCAGTACAAATTTAAAATAACTTCATCGTTAGATAACGCATATAATATTCCAGGTACGTACGATAGAAAATTACATTTTCCTTTGTTTTATATTTAATTAAATTTCCACCAAGATATAAGATATAAAATCAAGATAACGTTTTTCTTTCCCTTGGTCTTATTGAAAGAGCCGCTCACTGCTAGATAAGAGCGAAAATTCTTGTTAAGCGAGAAAACGATTTTCTCAGGCGGCGTTTAACAGGTTCGAGGAGCCAATGAAGTTTACCAGTCATTATCCACTTTGCGAAGACCTTCTCGGAATACAATAATTACCGGCTCGTAGCAGGGCATGCGTGCATCGACGCCAGATTAGACTATTTTAATGCATGCCTGCGGGCCTTTCTCCGTATTATTACACCACGTGACCCCTGTGTATCAACGCGCTATTATGTGTGATCTGTCCATAAGTCACCGACAGGTTAATGGTGTACTTCCGCGCGTGACTCGCCGAGCGAACAGCGAAGCGGAAAAAACTACTTGCATTAGATTGGATCGACTGGTTGCACGCGCGTACGCGCGAGTTGATCGCTAAAAGCACACGTGGTGTCTCGCTAACGAACAACTTGCGAAACGAGATTCTAAAAATAGTCGACTTTGTTAATCATTAATCCAATCATATTTATGTACACACTTTATCAATTGATCGTTTTTGAAGAAACTTTCCACTACTTTTCTCGAATTGTGGCGTATTTTAAATTAAGTGTAACGTTGATGTGAACATCCACAAAGTGACACGTATAGGTAAATCATATATGTATTTACATTCATAGGTGCTATTAAGAATGCTATTAAGAACTTAATTGCAATATAACTTTGAAGTTCCAATCTTCCATTAGCTAGGCCACATACTCAACACATATCTTTAATTCCCAAATGATTTCAAGTCCCAAATTATCAATATCAAACACCATGTGCTCGTCGCGGTACAACGAACATAAGGAAAACATAAGGACTAGTTGGAGGTCCAAGACCAGACAACTTCACCAGGGGTTGAATTGAGCTCTGTAACGCGTCTCAGGAACGTCTACGGGACGCAGATGAGAAGTAGCGTTAATAATAATAATAATAACGGGGAGGGTGCGAGAAGCTCGTTCTCGAAGAGCGCGCCAGCCGGTTCGACACTCTTGCCTCGGTACACAAGAGATTGGACCCGGAGACGTTGGGGTTGGTTGGTGCAGCCTTTATGCGGATATTGGTGCGCCAGGGCAATTTAGGAAGATAATGCCCGGCGATCAAGCCCACCCTTTCTTCCCTACGAAAAACCAGCGCCACGCCAGACTTGTCCGTTCTTTTCTTCTTTTTTTATTCCTTTCTCTGTCGTGCCTTTCTCTTGGTTCGAGCTAGCCTTTCCTACTTACGTCGGTGCTTCTCTCGCCCTCGAGCTAGCGAGAGAATGGAAAGGACGTTATTGATGACGCGCCTACAGGCCACGGGAAGAGAACGTCTTAAAGAGGTGTGCCAGGTGAAGAGGAGAACTCGATGGGACTCACTGGGGCTGACCGAAAGAACGCGAGAACGGCCCTCTCTCGTTTTCGCGGCGTGAAAAATTCCGTCGCCCTTTTCATCACGGAGCTGGCTGAGGCTTAATCACGACGCCCCGACGCACAAAGGACACGTGGCGAACGCTTTGTTTATCGGATCGATCGAAAGTAGTCTCAGAGGCGGCCTACCCGCGGACCATTTCGTTTAATGATTCATTCAACGACTAACGAAGCGATAATGCGGGATATCGCACCCTCCAAGAGGACGCGAGGGATCTTGATGGGCAGTCGCCAGGCGAATTTTACGGTTATGCTCGGGATTCAAAATTAATTGACTGCGTGGGGTCTGTTGGAACACTGCGGGGATGCTGGAATAGCTTTGAAGAAACTTCTTTTATTATTTTAACGTGGTTAATATGTATCTGTGGTTAGCAGGATGGAGTTGGGTTAAAGGATGATTCTGTGATATTTAAATAGAATTTGTTATCACTTTCTTCTTAATAACTAATAAATTATTTAATAATTGTTTGATAATCGTTGTTACAAGTGTTTCGTATTCCGATATTTCGTGATGAAAATTTATTAAATCGATTTTTACGACAGAAAGCATAACGTTCTAATACGCATATCATGTCGCGGTTAAACTAATCTTCTATAACCGAAAAATAAATAAAAACGTGGATTCGTTCTATTAGTGGGATTTTATCATAACGTTCATCGATATTTGCAGCCTCTCTTTCATGCCTTTGTGTTACTTCGATACAAACGTAGAGATAAACGTCATGCCAGCAACTATCATCGGTATACTAGGTTGTTGCGATGCAGTTTTACGTTAACACAATTGACCCATCGAAACTCGGCAACGCACACGCGGTGCCAGAAAATAACGCGAAATGGAACTGCAAAACGAGAAGTTGAATCGCAACAACGCGATAAGCGTGCAACTACAATGTCAACGTGTGACGTATCGCGCAACGTTGATAAACGGGAATAAAAACGGGTACGATTGCGGCCCGCTTAAAGGTTCATTTTTCTTGGTAACGTCGCGTTCGACGCTCGTGTGTGGTGCACGCGTTTAATACACAGAGTTGTCGACGCGCACGTTTGAATTATTCCCGCAGATAAAAACGTCGGTATACGTGAAAATTATTGATCACGCGCCCTCCTCGCGCGCCGTTTGCGTGCAATTTCCAAGGGAAAACTCGTACACGGGGAACCGACACCGAACGCTGCATTAAATAAGGATACGGTAACGGGTTCGCTGGAACAGACGCAATATTGGCCTGATCGTTGTTCGAAGATATTCATTTTTTTTTATGAAATTTTACGCGAACAAACTTTTCACGAAGAAATTCTACAGAAGCAGTATCGAAAAAGTAGACAAGACAAATGAAAAAGAATGAAAGATAGAGGGGAAAAATTGAAAAAAAATGTTATGGAAAAAAGAATTGAAAGAAGGAAAAAGAAAGGGAAGAATAAGGAAAAAAGAGAAGAAAGAAATAAAGAAAAATACACATTATAGACTTCTATTTTCTAATCTGTCTATCTAAGAGTTAAAAGCTATCTAAAAGTTAATCCCAAGGACTAGTTTAATGTTTTTTCGTAACCAATTTTTTTTCCACTTCGATTTTACAATTTTATGAAATTTAAATAAATATGGAAAATTATTTCTAAATCCTTAATGAGTGGAAGCATTTCCAACTTCATTATACGATGATTAATGAAATTAATTACGATCAATAATTGCTATAAACATATTTTTTGCTCGTGTCTGCTCATAAGCGAAAGATCATAAATTTTGTATAATTGAGTCACGTTTAAGGTGTCAAGAAACGAAAAGCGTTTCGAGGAAGCGCGAGAAAGTCGCTCTTCGCATTTTATCCCCGTTCTGGTGAATCGTACTTATACCAGAAATATGGAAGCTATTAATAATTCGGAAACCATATTTTGATTTATTACTTTGATAAATGAATTACAACTCGGTCGGACCTTTCGGCCGTGTATTATTCAACGGAGACTGATGAAGAAAAGGATAACAAAATAAGGTGGAGAATGAAGTACCATGAAGAAAGTAGCATCGTGATCGCACGGTTTCTGACAAAATTGACATTTACGCGGTCTGTGTAGCTATTAAAAACTTCAGAGAAAGTATAAAGGAAAGATAAAAGAATATCTTAACCAAGATGTTTGAGCAAAGCCCTGTTCTCGGATCGATAGATGCTTCTCTAATAAAAGACTTAATCGATTTTACCTCGCGATTAGACAACACAAACATTTACAGAGCAGATCTCTTCTTGGTGAGAAACGAGGTACAATTGTGGTTTCTAGGATTTTTAAAAGGAAGTTGTTAAAAATATTGTCAAAGTGTTAAGTCCACGCTGAGTAGTTAATAGTTTTCTAAATTGTAGTCCTTAGACCAATTTCATGTTTGAAATCTTGCAAAGCTTATTGGGATTCATTTTGTGAAAATATTACGATTAAATGATTACTACACATATAAGTGATAGTAGCTTGCTATAAGAAAATTAATGGAATATCTACAAGTTGAAATCGGCTCTTAGCTATTGATAATAAAATTGTGTTGAACGCAATATAAGTTATGCTCGAGAGAAATTAATGTTTCCCTTGGAGAATCAACAAAGTCGATAATAAATGAAACGAGATTCTCAACTTTCTGAATTATAATTTGTCCTGCTTAAACGGCTTGGTCTCAGAAATGACATTCAGAGAATGATAAGAAGTTTGGCTCTACTCGGAAGCTATAATTGCGACTCTTGATTATTAAAAAATCAGAACGCTGTACAGTGGGAGTGGCACGAATGTAGAAGCGAAACGAAAAATAATTTTTAACTGTAATTTCCGATAACATATAATAAAAGCACTATGAAATGATACTCAACGATTGAACGAACCCTTTCGCAAATTTTTTCAATAATAAAATATAACGACATAGAGACATGAAAAAATACGCGGATAAAAATAATAGAACTATAGAAATTATTTTATTCGTTCAATTTGGGGTCATCTGTTGATACGAAAACTATACAAGCATTCTGCGCATATTTCACGAAGAAACGATAGATCACGGTTGCACAATCGTTGACCAGCGGTTGTTACGGCAAGCAGCGAGTTTCTCTCGTAGGAACAATCGCAGGAACGATCCGCGCGATGTTCCAGAAGGTGGAGGGAGCGGTAAAGAGCGGGGCAAATAAAGAAAGAAGGCCGAGGAATGGTTCCTCTCCCCTTATTTATCATACATGTAGCCGGTACAGCCAGCATATACGCTTATTTCCGTGTAGCAATCGCTTTCCAGGGTACATCGGTTCATTGTAGTTCAGCTGGAAGTATTACCGGACACGCCCGGCTGTATTTTAATTTTTTCCGGCAGTCATCTTGCCTCTCTGAAACACCAGGGCGCTTTCGTATCCGACTGACATCGACGGCCTGAGCCCCGCTGACGAAACATACCAGGCATAGAGAACTAAAGAAAGAAAGAGATTCGTGGTTTGATGGAAGCGGCGTGTTGCAACTTCGTTCCCACAATGGCGATCGACACTCGTGCCCTGACGTCCGGTTTCATCGTCTGGCGAACTTCGATGCATCGCGGTTCGAACTTTCTCTATTTCTTTCTGGTTCTCGTTGGATTTCTAGGTTAGATATTCATTGGTGATTGCAGGTGTTTGGAATGGCGCTGCAAGTAGAGATTGTAGCTTTATTAACGCCTCAGTTCATGATTTATTTTATGGTTATTGAAGTTAGAAGATACTTATTCGCTTTGAAACGTCGTGACCGATCCGAAGATGCTGGTGATATTTAATTTTATGATTATTTAAAATTCCAGGGGAAGATACGTAGTTGTTGTATTTTTGTTGCTTCTTAAATTATGCTTGAGTTAAAGAAGAACTAAATGCACACGCGTTCGAATATCTACCAAGAGGTTAAAAGTCGTAGTCCGACTCGGAATATTTTTAAAATCCTGACATTCTGTGTTCAATTGAACTCGACACACTTCATTGTTGTTCCAGTTCTAGTATATAGAATATATATATATATATATATATATATATATATATATATTTCTACTTGATACGTTTCTAGATTAACCGGAGCCATGTAGATTCAAGTGAACGTACACTGATATATCTAATATCACAGAGAATTAATATTTCTAGGAATTATTTGGAAGTTGTTTTCGTTTCATCCGAAACAACCGAAATCTTCACCAAAATTTAAAGCACACGTTCGATAGCTCAATAACCCTTGCTCAAACAGCTTATCATAAAACGGATTATAATTTCCAAGCACCAGCAAGAATACCATTCGCTTGTAACATTTCCTTCGCTCTTTGCACATCTCATATTCTCCCTACAAGACCATAACCGTCAAGCTTCTCCAATGTAACCAAACGAGCAGACACGGGTTACCACAGAGCCGTATCTAAATGCCGAGGTCGAAAAGTGAATTTCTTGACTGTCCGTGGCCACAACAAATCAGACCGGTGGTCGATTGTCAAAAAAGAAAAAAGAAAAAAAAAAAAAATACACGATCACCATCAGCAAGCAATCGGTGGAATACTGGTATTCTCGAAGCAAATGGTTGATAGGGCGGAACGATAGATCGTGTTGGATCACGATAGTAGTCAGGGAGTTCGATTCAAAAATACATGGAGCGTGCTAGGAACCCGATATCGTGTGCGTAAGTCGACGTTTTCTTTTTCCTCCGAGAGAATCTCGCGGCACTTCCGCCATGGTTAAGCCTCACGTTTGAGACCCGAGGCTGCGTCTCGTCAGATACCGCCATCTCCTGCACGTATCTACGGTGCAGACCACTACCGCCTCGCTATTTCCATTACTTCGGTCCCGTCGACGGTTTCCACCAGAGGGAGGTATACAATATACATACATCTTTCCCAGAAAGTTCACTGCGTACGGAACCGCAACTTGGCTGCGACGTGATGCCGAGAAATTTATTCGAAACTACCGCAGGTATGCAGTTCCTCCGCGACTCTTCTTGCGCCGCGGTAAAAGTGGTTCGAAGACTAATTGGGATGGAAGGATGGGTAAAAGCAAGGATGCGCGCGCCTAAGTATCGTTGGTGGTTGTTGGGAGTGTTTGGTTAGGAAATCGACGAGAGTTCCAGCGTGTTGTCTCTAATTGCGTTTTCTCGTTTGGTACTGGCAATGTAATTATTAAGAGAATTGTTTGAAAGCGGGTTTATATGGAGGAAGTTTATTAGAGCGGTACTGGCCGTATTAAGATTTAGAATTTAATGCATGTTTTCGAATGGAGGGTAAAAGTTGTATTCGGACATTAAACGTGTTTAGACATTTAATATAGAAATAATTGTAAATTTCTAAGAATAAATTGTAGCTTCTATGCATTTTCAGATTTATTTCAAACTTTGCTTGTATGATAAAATGAAATAATGAAAGTTAAGAATGTTTTATATAACGTGCATAATATTCATGAATAGTATAATGTTAGAAAGGGTAGTTAGGAAAGTTAGGAAAAGAATTTAATATTTTGGTTCTCAGTCTTTGCTATTGGCTCCATTACAAAGGTGTATCACTACGTGCTTAACAAGGAAATGGAATGTAATATATACGGTTCTGAGTCCTTGTCTCGAGAGGAACCGGTAATTGAAACATGTTATAGTTTGACGCCTGCTCGAATTTACGATCTATTTTATACCTCTTCTACGGACTACATACAGCGTGCTGCGCCTAAAATCAATTAGCCTCTCACGATTGTTGCGAGATAGTGTAGTTACTCCTGTGTACTGTAACCATATAATGAAACTGTAATCTAGAAAATTCTATCTCTCCATTTCTTGATCTTTCTTTTATGTAAGGTTTAACGACGAATACGTGGAAGGATATTAAATTAGAATTTTGAAGGAGTATAAAAGTAAAAGTAAAAGCGAATCAAATTGATTGATATTTATAGTCGAATAAGGAGAGATTCTAGAAGTTGCTTCATAAAGCTCCATGTTGCATCGTAGCATCCGATCATGATTGATATGCCGTAAACTTGTGACATCGCGTAGGAAGTTGTTTAACAAACGCGCAAAGTTTACAGAGTTCTGAGAAGCAAAAAGATACATTTTATATGACAAGATACGCGAGACTTACGAAATATCCTACGTATTTCCATCTTTCGACTGCATTAAATATTTTCTCGAATTTTTCCTGTGCAAATAGGGTAGGAACGAAGGATTAATATTATTATTTGAACAATAAATTGTGTAAAATATATTTCAATATAAACACGTAGATTTTATAAATATTTTATTTCTAGCGAAGTGCACCTTCAATTTAATATTTTTGAATTAATGCAATTTTAACTGAGAACGCAATTTAATGCATGTGTAATTGAAAACTCGCGTATCATGCGTACGTTTTTTTTTTTTTACATTCGAGAGCAAAATGTCCGAAGCAGAACATTCGTTTATCTCATCAAGTTGCTATTTCGTTTTCAAACGAACGTACTAAACCAAAAATTCTCTCTAGCGAAATATTTTCAAAAATCATGCAAAGTTAAAAAAGATCAATCAGAGCAAACAAGAATGTTATTTTTACCACCGAATATTTCACGCAAATATTTTCATAAAATTTTTTATTTCGCTACCACCTCTGCTCTTTTTAAATCTCCGTCTATATTTCACATATACAGGGTTGTTGGTAACTGGTGGTACAAGCGGAAAGGGGGTGATTCTACGCGAAAAAAGAAGTCGAAAATATAGAATAAAAATTTTTTTTATTTTTTTTTTATTTTTCCATCGAGACAACGATCTACAGTGAGATCCGTTATAACGTACCGCACGCGTACCGAGCGAAAATTCAAAGTCGATTTTCTCGACAACAAAGCTTCAAACGAAAAATTTTTATTCTATATTTTCGACTTCTTTTTTCGCGTAGAATCACCCCCTTTCCGCTTGTACCACCAGTTACCAACAACCCTGTATATGTGAAATATAGACGTTTGTAAACCATTTCCACTTTCCAAAAAAATAAAAAGCAAACCAAACATATTCACATAGAACTCCAAGACTTTCAAACTCAACGACACATGACTAATATACAGGGTGAGTCACTTAAGGTTTTAAGCTGAAATATTTTCGATATTAATAATTACATCGAATAATGGTTCGTACAAAAGTTGAATGACTTCAAAGGGGACATACTCTGATATTAATTTTTCTGTAGATGTGTGCGTAAGGCTCACGTGAAGGACAAGTTTATTTTTTTTAATAGAATCATGTATTTTTTAATACATTAATTAATACAGCTCGAAATTTTCTATAAAAAATTATTAATTCACTTTTGTTTTGTAAAACTTGTCGTATGAAAGACGGAAAAACGTAAGGAGCTAAATTTCATATTCGTTTTGAATTTTACGGCAAAAATCGAATTCAAAACTAAATGAAAGCTACTTGAAAATATATTTTACAAAAAACTATACAAAATCTTCAAGAATGCAATTTAATCCCAAATCGTCGTTGATCTCTGAAATTTCAATGGTAAATTACGTATTGATCACGTTGACTACCCAGCTCATTCTAATATCATTAGATTAAACGACGAAGGCCAGGTATACCGCTAAGATTCGCCTCGTTATCGGTGTGCAAAGTTCGCATGTTACGCCCGCGTTAAAGACCGCACAGTGACATTTGAAAGCGAGTATGAGACCAAAGGCAAGCGGGCGCAGCAAGCCGATGGGAAGGCTGCTCATTTCGCGTTCGCGATCCTAGCGGCCATTAACTTGGATCGTGCAGGCTTCCGTTTCCATATTCTCGACGGTTCGACATCCCCCGTAAATTTTCGATCGCGTTCGTTTTGTACTCGAGACGCTCCCGCGGCCTCTCTCTTCTTCGGCTAATGAAGCATAATATAACCTTGCGCTCGCTTCCGATACAGTCTCCCCTGTATTTCTTTCCCTTTCTTTTTTTTTTTTTTTT